>NW_008710662.1:3673006-3813309 GCF_000327385.1 Lottia gigantea
AAGGGGGGTAAATTTTGGAAAAAAAAAAAAAAAAAAAAAAAAAAAAAAAAAAAAAAAAGAATTTCTTTCGATAACAAACTGGGACTTTGCTGAAAGCAAAGTCCCACAATAAACACATACTTACCATTTCTAAGGCACCTTTCAATACCCCTGTTAGGATATTGGAATAATTTAATGAACTATGACCTTCAGGTAACTCTACAAAATCTATTAGAGGATTATTTTCTATTAGTAGAGAAAATTCATCACCAGATGGACTCCAATTACTTATTACTGGAGTTATACCTAAATACATTTTGAATGCTACCTGAAATATATAAGAAATGCAATGTAATCTGTGATCAATCCATAGCTTAACATTAATCACTAGTTACATTTGTGTTATCTCAAATTGATGATTTGTAAAAAAAAAAAAAGTCCATGAACTTATCAAAAGAATATCATAATCAATGGAAAAAATGGATTGAGATAAGTACATATTTCTAATAAATCTAAATTTTAAAAGTGTTATAGTTCACCTTTGAGATAATATCAGCTGTTTCTCGGAAGTCATTACATCTATTAGAATTAGCTCTGGCTAAAAAATCTTCTATTAATCGCACACCAATATTATATCCCCTGAAAAAAACAGACCCTAAAAATTTAATATCAAGGGCTGAATTTGTTACCATTATACTTGTAGTCAGTATAGTATAACTTCATGCTTTTGTTTATTAGACACAAAATTTCTGAATTTTAGACAACTCATTCTGCCACATTTGTGTATTTGCATATATTTGTTTTGTAAAATCTGTCAACTTGTTTCACAATTTACATCAGCAAATCACTGCTTATTCTTTCCAGATAGTGGCAAATTGAACTAAGTGATACAAAAACCTCTTATCATTTTCAAGTTTACAAAGTAAAATACGGTAAATACTTTAATGTTGTTCCCAAAAAGGATTTTATGTTAAAAAATCTCTTTTGATAAGAGAAGTGAAACTTACATTTTTTCTAACTGTTTATTTACTTCTTCATCATTTTCATAATCTTTCATTAACTGTGACACAAGAGCACCATATGTCAAAGTGAATAATTCACCATTCTTAAAAAGTAAAAGATGATGGCAATGTAAATTGTTGAAATGTTGTGTACAAGAAAACTAAGGAGTAGTATATCAAGAAAATATATACAAAATATAAGCTCAAATTCGATCTATAGGCCTATGCTACTAAGTTCCATCTTATACCTTGACTGCAATAGCTACTATTCATGTATCACAGAATCCAGCAATAGACACTAGCAGATACAGCCAATCAGAGGTCTCGGCATGTGGCTAGGTAGCAGTCAAGGTATAAGACTAGGGTCGTAATAGGGGTCCATAATGAAGATGACGATACTATAAGGCTTAAGTAGTCTTTTGACTCTGATAGTCTAAACTTAAAGGGACAGGTGCACCATTTTGTGACCATTCATACTTTAGTCTCTGAAGGGACTTTTTAAGCTCAGCCAGTGTCCAAAATTATCCACGTCTTTTTTGAAGAAACTGCCATATACAGAAAAGACATCTATAGTAATAGGAAAGGAAGTTCCTAGTTTAAGATTATATTTATGAAGGAATTCATACATTTCTACCACTTCAGAAGACCATTTACATATATATTCAAGTGTCAAATCAATACCCAAAATGGCCCACCTGTGCCTTTAAACTCCTTAAATGAATTATAAAAGATGTGAAAAATTAGAATTTGGACTAGTGCACTTGATTTACTGACCATAGGAAAAAACAAAACAATCCCCTAACGTCAGAATTTTCGGACTATTATTATTGTAGGTCTTGATAATAATCTGTTTCGGTATTCTGAATCACATGATATAGTTCGAGCATTATTAGCATGTCGACAAAAACTCACCACTTTCCGGATGTCTGTACCACGGGCTGACTGTCTAGACATGATTAATTTGATGTTGAGCAAGAAGTTTCCAAAAAATACCTTTGACTTGCGACTCGAATTTCCAACAACACCGGAAGTCGTAAGGTTGAATGTAATAAGCCGCTTTTCCGATATGCGACTAGCCTAGTCCGAAACATCTGCATCTGATGGTATTTTTTATATAAATATGGTCCTAAATATCAGCACTTCGGCTGAACAGTAGTTATTAACGAAACACGGGAAAGATATCGATACAATAAGAATGGTCTGTGCCAAAAATCTATGGACAATAATTTGCGGCGAAGTTGCTGATCATGATTACCATGAAATAACAAAATAGATGACTATGCGCACAACTTTTCAATCGGTGGAAATGTTTTCATCTCATGTTATATTTCAATACCACGACCTAAACCTGTCAGCATACGTCTATATTAGACAAAAAAATATTTATGTATTTTATAGTACATCTATTCATTTCCAAATTAACTGTAACTTAGGATAAATTCTGATGAAGGATCAAACTCCTCGTGAGAATAGTCCAAATCCATCAAACCGGAAGCAGTATGGCAACCCTTTGGAAATTTTGACACATGGGTTACTTTATGAGAGCAAAAAAACAATAGTGTATTATTATGTTATATGAGAAGTTGTCACAAATCTAAGCACAATGACAGATTACAAAGAAGAACAGGCCAGTGAAATTGAGGCCTTGCAATCTATATATTCTGATGAACTGGAAAGTAAGTTATATATTCAATAAAACTTTTATCGGTCGGGTTAAAAGATAATGAAAAGAAATACCAAAATCAAGTACACATTGTCAGGATCTCCCACAAAAAATTTCAATTAAAATAAGAGATGTGAATCTTCACTCTATGGCAATGCAGAGATCAGTAAACGTTTGATATTAATTGCCCTGAGTCTGAGGTGGTTATATTCAGCTTGGCACTTTGAGACTGAAATGGCCTCAAAAGTCAAAATTAGTCAAATGGGCACAAATACAATAGTCAAAATGGCCCACAATATTTTACCTAGATGAGACCTTCTCAATTAAAAGATATAAAGACAGGTCTGACACTGGTGAAATTAGCCCAGTGCGTCTCTTACTACTGGTTGAGGAAGTACATGGGCCGGTTAAAGTAATAATGCGATACTGTGGTAAACTGATAAACCGGGTTCTCACAAAAACTATCAAGAAATTCAGGGAGCAATGATATCATTGAACTCAAATTGATTGGAATTAGGACTACATTGTAACTTTTTGTTTCAGTAACTGAAGTTGATCCATATCATGTGTTTTCTTTGGAGATATCGTCTGCTGCAGGAGATGAACACCAGGATGACACAAGTTAGTAGGGCATTCCTTCATAGAATAAATATTTTAGGAAACAATATACATGTAAAACAAGTATTTACTGTTTCTTTGAACTTCAAATTGCTGTTAATAAAATCTGTGACATTATGCCAACCCTGTATAGTGTATGTGGTCAATATACTCCTCATATTGACAATATTATGAGAGTGGATACCCAGTACCATTGAAGCTAATTGGTATTTTGTTGATATTGATGTCAATGTTGTATTCTTTTCAACCCCCTTGACTGGTATGATTCATTACATGATATCCATTGATGAGCAAAGAACTAGCATATTATATTGATATGAAAATGTAAGTAGGCTCTCTCTGTACATGAAGATTTGATTGAAATAAATTGTGATATATTCCTTTTTTTTAGTCACCTGTACCTTAGAATTCACTTACACAGAAAAATACCCAGATGAACCTCCTGTCATTGAAGTAACAGATAGTGAAAATTTAGATTTTGACCAAACAAAAGAATTAAACAAATTTATCAGGGAACAGGTAAGGGGCTGTATTAATAATTTATCTGCTGTGCCATATATATTCTTATTGTACTTCCAAATAGAAATTGAAAATACTTACCGGTACTTCGTTTTGAATTTCTTAGGTTGAAGAAAATCTAGGTATGGTAATGGTCTTTACAATAGTTTCTGCTGCTCAAGAAAAATTGGCATGTATGATAGAAGAAGCTAAAGAGTTAGAAGAAAGAGAAAAAGAGAGAAAATTAAAAGAAGAAGAAGAAGTAGCCTTTGTAAGAATATTCCCTTTAAACATAATAAGTTTTAGCTGAAAAAGGCAAGATATACCCAAATAAGGACTATGACGTTTATTTGACCTTTGACCATTTACCCCTCAGATTTGGATTCAATTAGCTCTAGAATGACCAGAAATGATTCACTTCTACCCCACATGTTTAGTGATTCCTCCCCTACACTACCTGGTCTATATCAGCTATATATGAAAGTGATAAGACTACTTTTATTATTACATTTGTACTTATGTCACCTATTGATGTAAGGTCCAAGATTTAAAATGATTTATTAAACTCTTGTCATAAAAATATTTGACTGTGAAATTTTGTGTGAGCTGGTTTTCCCTTAGGATTTTTTTGTCCAAATTTGATACTGTTTAGTTTTTATTGATAACTTAATTATCATGTCCAGCTACCATAACGAGATAATGTAACATCTGTAACAAATTAAGTTAACAAGCAACTGCAAATTTCTTATTGATTTTTATGACATTGTAGGAACATAGTAATTATGATAATTCTAACCATTGTTAAGATGTTTTAGCATATTGTTTATGTGAGAGACACAAAAAAGAAAATCTAATATTTTACATGATTCAGATTATAAATAATGACTTGAATTGAAACCCTATAAAAAATTGTTCTGAGCCCAAATATCAATTATCACTGACAGAAATTATCTAGCAGTTCATTGCAGGGATAGTTGTCATGCTCACCTTCAATGTATGACTATTTGAGGAATGCTTTGCCCATTTGTATCTAGACAAGAGGTTTGTTTATCATTGATCAGGATTATTATGTATTGCAGAAAAAATTTGAAGGAACCCGAGTGACAATAGAAAATTTCATAGCATGGAAAAAGAAATTTGATGCAGAGATGGCAGAATTAAAGAATTTAAAACAAAATTCAGAGCCAACATCAAAGAAAAAGACAGGTACATAGAGACATTTGGATTTCGTTACAAGGACAAATGTTCAGGATTACTGTCAAACTTCTGGAATGGCAATGGCCTTTCCTAATTTAATCTAATCCATTAATATTTAAGATAGGAATGATAAAGAAAGATGACATGTGGAATGTTATCAGACTTTGGTGTGCTGACAAAAATTTAGTACCAATAAACACCAGCTTTACCGCCAAGCACACCTCATAAAGTTTCATGAGCCTACATTCTACAGTGTCTCAAGACAATTTGCTTTTGTTTTGAAGACTTTTATTCTGACTGTTTTTTTTTTGTATGTAGGTAAACAATTATTTTTAGAAGACAAGTCACTGAACGATTCAGATGTCAACTTTTCAGGTAATTATAATTTGAGATAAATGGTATACATACCAATGCTATGTAGAATAATAGAAAGGCTTTCTAAAGATATGATATGTACATAAGATAATAACAAAATTGCAATATAGTCTAATGTAATGGATCGACCAAATTTACTACAGAATGAAATTCTTTTTTGAAAATATTGTCAATTTCTTAATTTATAAAGAGACTTTTATTAACCCATTAATTATTGCTACCTTATTTGTATTGCAGAAGATGCTGCAGTAGAAGTTGATGAATCATTATTTCAAGATATGGAAGATTTAGATATAGATGAGGAAGAATTAGAAATTGATAAGGATGATTAATGTATAGGTATTTTATATATTAATCTCTGTAAATAAAAATACTTTTATTTATGTCCTTGTATTCTATTATTCATCCCAAAACACATTTGTATAAACAGCAATCTGTAGTTGACTCGAAAATACCCAATTTGACTCCCCTTTGGTTCGATTTTAAATTCTTATTTGCTGGATGCTTCCATTCAGATCAATTCATTCAAAAAAAAAGATTCAAAGCCTATCAGTTGATGTCTGAAAATAGACTTTAACAATGCACATTTTAGGTTTCTCAAATCGCATTCATCATAAATTGTAACATAAATTAAGAGTGTTGACATTCCTTTTCTTTTAAAAAAGTGTCAAAAAATCAAAGGCCGTTCCAGGTGGATTTTTCTTTCTAGTTCAGATTGATTTTTTGGTATTCTTTTGTGGTCAACAAGTTGATTCATAACACAATAATTTCATGAGATTAATTTATTTTGAAAATGACAGTCAATAGTTGAAATTGACAAGATAAGTACAGGTTAGTTATTGCACAGACTAATTTGGTATGTTAAAGCCATTTTGATTTATTCTGCCATAGGTTGTGTTCAGTCACATTTAAATTCTTTGAGCATCCAGTTTATACTGACATATTTTGCATTGCTTGTGCTTTCAAATACTTATACAGTTAATTTCAGTCATTGGCAAATCCAAGTAATACTGATCCCCTTCTGAAAATTGAAGATCGTCTTCTTTGTCTTATATCCCTGGCAATAGCTAGATTCAGGGCTTCTTCAAAAACTTCAGTAATGCCTTTGTTTTCTAGGGCTGAGCACTCTAAATATTTATCTGCACCTATAATGGTAGACATAGTATGACCTATCCTTGAAACTAATTTACATTTTTCACATCTGTCCAATGAGGCGGACTCCGCTAAGTCTGACTTAGTACCCACAAGTATAATGGGTACATCTGTACAATATTTACTAACTTCATCTTTCCATTTGTCTTTTATATTGACTAAACTGCATGGATTGTCTACTGAGAAACAGACGATAATAACGTCACTGCGGTAATATAGAAATGGTCTAAGAGAGTCCAGATCTGTTTGCCCTGCTGTATCATGAATCACTAACATCATCTGAAAAATATTAGGGAAATAACTTATAGCTGCTTAATGTGCTCAAGTTACAATAAAGGACAATTGGACCTCTTCAGACTGAACATTTGATATACAGCAAAGAAAATAAATGTGAAACGTTGCTCCCCAGAACAATTTCTGGTACGAAATGTTTCACACTTATGAGAAAACCAATCTTAGCTTGCTTCGTTAGCAAGAAGCTTGTTATTCAATCTGTATTGCTGTGTACTCAAACATACTTCAGTTCAATTCAGTTCTTGGATAAAGGGGAATTACCGCTATTTGTTGGTACTCCCCCTTAGGTCATAGAATTCATCACGACGCTGACGAAAGAATAGGTGCATACACATCGTTCCAAATAGGAACACACAAAGTTCGGACATGGCCACAAACCAAACGCTATGGTCCATGGACTTAAGAACTTGTTTGATTTGGAAGCGATGATTGATCGCAGGTGATACAAAAATTGCAGCAAACAAAAAAGAGGACGAAAGAATAGGTGCATACACATCGTTCCAAATAGGAACACACAAAGTTCGGACATGGCCACAAACCAAACGCTATGGTCCATGGACTTAAGAACTTGTTTGATTTGGAAGCGATGATTGATCGCAGGTGATACAAAAATTGTAGCAAACAAAAAAGAGGACGAAAGAATAGATGCATACACATCGTTCCAAATAGGAACACACAAAGTTCGGACATGGCCACTAACCAAACGCTATGGTCCATGGACTTAAGAACTTGTTTGATTTGGAAGCGATGATTGATCGCAGGTGATACAAAAATTGCAACAACAAAAAAAGAGGATATTATATACGAATCTACATTTTATTCTGTACCTGGTCATTTTCGGTTTCAACTTGTTTTGTCGAGACATCAAATAAAGTTGGTATATAATGGTCTTGTAAAAACTCTTGTTGTATATATCGTCTGATTAAACTGGATTTACCACATTTCCCATCACCTACTATCACCAGTCTTTTCATTCTAGGTTTTATTATAATATCTTCTGTATCATTCCCCTCTATATTTTCTACAAAATAACAGAAATATAGAAACGTGTATCAATGGGCTTACTAGGAATCATCAGGTGGGTTGGCCAAATAAGGGCAACAGAATGGTTAAGACTTATATGCATCAAATAGAATATATATCTATTTGTACGGTACTTACACAGGGTCAATTGTTGGACTATGTGGTTGGGGCCCAAAAGGTCGCCCAGTGGTATTAGTAATGAATCACTTACAATAAAAAGATAGGTTGTCAGGCAAGGTAATATACGCCCACTGACAGCTTTGATTTTAAACAAAAATATTTGGCAGTACAGTAACAATCACCAGTATGAAATATTCAACCTTCAGACATACACTTCTTTTGAACTTTTTTGGGGCGATACTGTATAATATTACTAAGTTTCGTCAAAATCTGGGCCTTTTTGGGCCTTTTAGAGTTTTTAGAGGCGTTTTCAAGAACAAGGGCAATAACTCATACTTAATATTTTTAAATTTTTCTTATTTTCGATAGGGTTCATCCTCGGGTGATAACAAACATTCCCACACGTTCAAGAACACGTTTTCAAGTTTTGTCCACATTTCATGTGGGCGTATAAAAATGAAATGAATGGATAAGTCATTGTTCTGCAAAAACTTTCTATTGAATTTGTATTTTGTCAAAATATGTTGTGCGAATATGTATTATGAAATCACCATCCGTTTAACCAATCGTAGCCTACCCTATAGTCACAGAAGCGTGATTTTCTGAGCTACGTTAATCAGTAATAGTGTTGGCAGCTCACCGTCAAAATTTGAGCCTTGAAATTCGTGTGTGTCCAAAGTTAAAATGACAATTCGTCGTTTCTTTAAGCTCCACATTACATAGAAAAGACATGTACATGTATATAGAATTAGAACGTGAAATTTTTAGTTTGAGGTATATTGCAGGGATGGTGTGATTTAAGTACAGTTTTTATACTTCTGAAGACTAATAAAGACCCAAACCAACCACAGAAAATAGCGAACAATGACCTTTAACTTTCCGAAACGTCTATGCTTTTTATCCCAAAGGACTAATAGTGACTTTAACAGAATACAATTAGGTCCATATGCAGCGCTCGTACTTTACCTAAACTTTGACTAAAGTTTGACTTAAGTCGAACTTTAGGTATACACCGGTCGATCTTTACGAAAGTCGTCCTTAAATTTGACTATCAAATGGAGAAAATGAAAGCCTTAATCCTAACTTTTTAAAGTTCGACTTTAGCCAAAGTTCAACTTTAGTCAAGGTAAGAGCGCTGCATACGGCCCTTAGTACCAAATATATAGACTTACCTGCTTGTCGAAATCTTTTTAACAATTTTTTGAAAATTCCCATGTTATACGTAATATCAAGTGAGTTGAAATTTTTATATGGTCTTTTGAATAAAATTGATAACAATTGGCACTTGTTTTCAAAATTGGTATAAAAGCACCAGTTCCAGACAATGTTCCTGTAATCGGAAGTTTGTATTGTTAAAATAATGAACTATCATATTGATGTGATGTGTTAAAATGAAAGAAAAATGTATATAGTGAACGTTTTATAATATGTCTTTATATAGAAATATTACTCATACAAGTTGCCTCGTAACCAAACCATGTCTAAAGGTTTGACGCAGATGTTTGTTTGATATATCTCTCTTCAACAGATTAATATATCTTTCCTCAATCCAAAATCCTAATCCCAATTATAGTCTACATTAATATGATACCTCATAATGTTAGGTTTTTGAACCAGTTACTTTCTCGTTTCTCGCCCAGTATGCTTTACCAATACCAATTTTCATGTACAGAGCAATTGTGACGGGTTTGTATTTTAAGAGGCATTTTCCTTTCCGGAAATTTCTGTATAAATATTACTTTTGTCGATTACAATCATGTGACAATTTCAAAATTTCCCAACTACATTCTAAAAAGCAGTTTTCGCCTTCAGTTTATTGTGTGATTTAAAAAACCGAAAAAACCTTGTATTTGCACTGTTTACCCTTTCTAAATACCAATTGACCCACCAATTGACTTCGTTTTACTTGGAAAGATCGAAATGGTTTATTTGGTGTTTGAGAGAAAATCTGAGATAAAGAAAGGGAATTGAGGCAACAGAAGAATTTTACTTGTTGATTGACGTTTACTTTTTTTAACCTTGTGATTTACCTTGTACCTGTCAATCATCAGTGAATGCGCATAGGGGTAACGTAAGTCCACATGAAATAGGCTACATCCACATGAAGTAGGCTCATTCTACATATTTGCGTCCACATGATCTCATCTTCACAACGCCAAGCTATTACGAGCTTCGTCTTATACCTTGACTTGCCATCTTTCTTGTATCACGGAAGTTTGTGAATTCAACGATTTGATTGGATTGTACTCTAGCGTAAACAAGCAGTCAAAGTGGGTCAACAATAAGCCATTATGATTACAGTCTTTCTGTCGAGGGTTCTGATTTGCTATATTTGCTGACATAACCCAGCTTGACATTGTGACAGGTAAATGACAAGTTAACTTTAGCTTCCAGTGGATGTCAATTTCAGAAACTAGGTAGTTGTTGGTAGTCGTAGTTTGATTGGTTCAAATTGGGTGATTTTGTGCTGTTGGTTTGGTAGTTGATAATTCTTGAGATCCGGTCGGGTCGAATGACATTGCGAGGAAACTCGGCCCTGGTGTGAGTTACTCGTTCTTTTTCATTCTACCAATCTCGTTGTGATCGTGGTAATTCTTGTTGATTGGTAGTTAAATGGTAGACGCTGGTTTTGTTTGGATTATCTAATAACCGATGGAAAACTGGAAGAACACATCAGGGACTGCAGTTGTTATCTGAATTTTTTCAAGTGGTCATATATTGATGAGATCTTGTTTATATTGGACAATTTTTTTTTTTTTGGTGAACGGTTTTTTGAGTAATTGCCCGTGACTTAGTAAAACGCATCAAAATATGTTTGTGAACAAATATGAACACAATAGAGACTATTGTAATGAAATTTGTTGCTATCGATTATAATAATGAGATCTTCCAACTGAGCATCTTATTGCGGCCGCATGATTATATATCCATTATTATGTGTGATTATTATGATTAGTTTGAATAAAAATTATAGAATTAACAATATTTTAAATGTCCATTGTTTCGGGGGTGTGTGTGGGGGGGGGGGGGGGAGGGGTTCAAATGATTACTCCAGGGGTATGAAGGCTGAAAAGGGTAGACTGATCTATAGCAATGAAATCTTGATCATGTTTGAAGTTGACCATTTTCCGATGAACGGAATTTGATTTAATGTTCTTGACCTATAGTAAACACACGTCAAACTTTTTTTGTGAACACAATAGAGACTACAGTCTTTATCCGATTTTAATGATAACTAAATAATGTATAATGTGACTTGTGAATTTGAAAAAGGTGAAAGTTTATATCAGAATTCTATGAAACTTTGGGTGTTGATTTAAATGAACAATATCTTGGACAATCTAGATTTTTCAGATAGACGACCGCCCTTGATTTTCTGAAAATGTATCCGTGAAGTTAGCGATTTTACTATGCAACCACTTGTTTTATGTCCACATGAACTAGGCTATTTCCATTTCATCCACAAATAGTCCATTCTTTTAAGGGTTCGCCATCGGTTTGACCAATTCGACCTTAGTCTCAGTAATGGTGTTCACAGCTCATCATCGAAATGGGAGCCTTCCATGTGTTTCCAGAATTGAGAGCGTAAGTAGAAATGACGATCTTTTCTTGAACGGTTAAATGGCGTACCGCCCCTCTTTAATTGCTATATGCTAATCGTAATGCTTTATATTTTTCCATATCTAGGAATCTATATAGAACTACATGTATATAGCTAATCGTTTGAGTATTTTATTTAAAAAAAATCATTGTAAAACACATTAATCACAGACTAGAAAATAAATAAAAACATTAAAACCTTAATAAAATTTGCCATTTTTGATAATGAAATCTATGAACAGCACAAGATGCGATCGAGGCAACCGATCTGTGGTGGTCACCTGATGAACATATTTCTATTTGATCGCATTGATTATAAACAACCAATTGTGTTCCTTTAACCCGCCATCCCGTGTAAAATTGCACTGACCCGATAAAGGTTTGTTTTCTTAAAAGAATCGTTTCTTTTTCTGTTTTGTGATAGATGCCTTAATGGCTGCATGGAATACATCTTCAACACCTTTATCTAATTTTGATGAACACTCAACGTAAGATAGAGCATTAATTCTATAAGCCATCGCACAACCATCTTCAAATTTAACTGGTCCTACAGTACTATTACAGTTCACTCGTAAATCGGATTTAGTACCCACCAAGATAATTGGTACAGAACCACAAAAATGTCTGATTTCCGGTAACCAATTTAGAGAAACGTTTTCTAAACTTATTAAACTGTTAATAGAGAAACACAAGATAACCACGTCAGTTCCAGGATATGATTTTGGTCGAAATGTTCCATAATCTTCCTGTCCTGCTGTATCGTGAAGACATAACTCAATCTGTAAAGATAAAAATTATTCCAGAATGCTACAAATATCAAAACATCTTTAAGAACAACTGTCATTTTGGTGCGTATCACTCTTTCCATATATGGGGAAAAGTATTTATAGTGTTGACATCTTGCAAATAAAAAGCAATTTATGAAATCACGAATCACTCAATTAAAATGATAAATTACTATAATAAATGTATAGGTCTATTTATATACATTGGTTATATCAAAAAGCAATAATTATCGATTTTTCAATCAAGTATTTAATTATGTAATAAGATGAATAATTCGTCTATAATACGTAATCAATTCGCTATATAAAATATTGAATATGGCTATTAGATCATTACAAACTCATACACACAAATCAATATCTCGGTATGTTTGTTATTCAAAGTTTTGAAAAGTAAGTCAGTCAATGACTAAGGAGAAATACATCCAAGTATTGATTCAAAATGATGCATTTATAAAATAAATTCAGCTTTCATTTACATAACTGAAAGCAACTGCCTACAATTATATGATATGAAAACAAACTGCATTTAGTGGCAACGTCAGCCTCAAGAGACTTGGGGTACAAATAAGGGGCATATGGACAACTGTTAAGGTTGAAATTCAAGATTGAACTTACCGGTGTTTCACCATATTGTACATTTTCTACTGTAATGTGAGAAACAGTTGGTATGTTATTATCACTATAGTCACCATATGAAAATCTGTTTATTAAACAAGTTTTACCAGCATTCCCATCACCGATTACTAAAATTTTCTTTTTCGTCAAACATTTCTGAGGATCAATAACAGCCAGGCTGTCTGCAAAAGAGAAAAAAGAAATTATATCGAAACGCCCTCTTTGAGTCTATGAACTTTCTCGGCGTATAGCTTAAGTCTAACATTCTTCATTTTGGTAACTTTCGAATAAGAATATTCTTTTACCCTAAGATGGTGCAATTTTTGGTTTGCGTACGTACACGTGTATGAGGATCTAACTATAATAAGGAAGATCGCTCGACTTTTCTCGAAAGCATATCATTTATGATGGCAAAAAAGAAAAAAAAGCTGACTTTGTGACTTACCTTGTCTTGTTACACACTTAAACATGGTTTCACTTTCTATTAAATACGTATAATAACCGAATGTGTTATATAAGCGTTTGGAATCACATGTATGAACAATATAAAATTTATAACTCGTTTATATACCACCTTATGGACAATCTAAATATAACTTTCATTCCAATTGGCTTATATTACCTGTGGCTCTGCCTTCTTTTCATGTTAAATTGTAGGCGTTGTTTACAAAGGACTCAGTGGTTTGTAAAGGTGACTCATTTCTTTCGATGTATTGCCTTATGTTATGTTTGATTGTTTAATTCGAGTTAAAAATGACACAAAAAAGTTTTTAAAAATTATTCACGTAAATTGTGTACGTCACTGAATTCAGTCAACAATCCTACATTATTGTGAATTATTTGTTCAATGAAGCTTGGGATTGTTGAATAGATGTAAGCTGCATACTTTACAGAACTCGGTCATATGCATACCTTTTAGTGAAGTAGAGGCTCTACGAGTATCTCCAATGTCATCAGTGGGTCTCGGGTCTTTAGATGAACGTGTTATTTAAAAAGAATACTGTATACATGTCTGAGGATGGTTAAACTCTCCCAGGGAAATAAAGAAATCTGAAGTTACATTCAGAATATAAGGTCACATTCGTAAAAGTCGTTTAAAGATCTACAGTTATCTATATAATGATATTATGAAGCCATTGGTAATCGTGAAATATTTCGGCATTAAACTGATTTAAAACGATTTTATTGAATACTTGTAGTAGAACTGGACGTCGTTATTTGGCAATATTTTGGATAGCTGAAATTGAACTTTATCAGTTGGTAAAGGAAATATTTAGAACGGACTCTTTTTCAGGTTGAAAGACAAAGATGACGACAAAGAAGGTGTTAGTGACATTCTGCAGAAGAACTTCCGCAACAATAACATTAAGACATCTTCAGAAAGTCTGCAAACCATAAGCCATAATGTTTCTGTCAATGTTTCTGTGATTGCCTGTATTCCATAGCGTACAATCCAATCAAATTTCTGTATTCCGTGATGCAAGAGCAATTGTCATGGTATAAGTAAGAAGTTCGTAATAGCTTGACAATGTGAAGATGTTTGACTAACCTATCTGAGAGACTGGATTTTTGACGACTACTAGCAAGAGAATCTGAAGAATCGCAAGACGTACCCAAACTGATTGCAACACCAATTGCCACACATTTGCTCATGTTCTACTTTCTTGCAACAATAGAATCTTATCGTCTACATACGTGAATAGATTCTGCGACCATCGTATTATTACGTCATGCAACTGCAGTTGCTTGTAGACGGCCAATTTGTTGATAATATCTTGATAATAGAGTTTCGCGAGGAATCTGGTGAGATTCTTTGAATTGCCAGTCGACCTGAACAAAGATTATTTAAATATTCAAACTAAAACGAACCTTTTCATCAAATGGTTTATTAAAATATGCAAATATCACAGCAAATCATTTTCAATAATATACATATGGTAAAGAAAGGTAACGAAACAAATATTTTTAAGATAATGAAGATAAATCAATGAATTGCACGCATTCTCTTCAAGTGGACCTAAAACCACATTGGATGAAACCACGCTCGGATTGTCCATATCTGATGTTCATGTCAGTCTCAGTCAAGTCAGATTGTGTAACGACAAATCCTTAATAATGTTTCTCGAGTACCATGGATATCCTTATCAAAAAGGCTTGGGATAATGGTATGGTAGATTCAGGATTTGAGAATTGGTTTTCGCTTCTTGGATTTCTTGGTAAAGCAGTTCTTGACCGCTTCTTTAAACACTGTTTCAACACCAATATTTGTTTTAGCTGAGCATTCCAAATATGTCATTGCGCCTATTTCATTGGCCACTTTCACAGCATCATTGTACTTGACTGGCCCTTCCTTAATAAACACCGTAGATACGGCATCAATGTCACAATGTTCATCTCTAATATCACTTTTTGTACCAACTAATATTACTGGTGTTTTACAACAAAAATGTCTGATCTCTGGTGCCCAGTTTATAACCACATTAGTAAGACTGTCCGGGTTGTCTAGAGAGAAGACTATCAAAACGATATCAGTATCAGGGTAGAATATTGGTCGTAATCTATCATAACATTCTTGTCCAGCAGTATCATACAATAATAAATCTACCTGAAAAATAATATAACAATCAGTTAAACATATTGTATATTTTTCCATCTCTGAATAACAACTGACGATGTATATATACATATCTTCACAATGCCAAGGTACAAGTTTGCAAATGTAGCGATTTGGTTGTATTGTATGCTAGCGTATACAGTCAATCCCAGATGGATAGAATTTCTGTTCGCTTCTATAACGGTTAAGATCTATTTGACCACAATTCTCACATTTCTATGACGTAATTAATAATAATCTTACATGTGTTTTTCCATACATAACTTCAACAACATCGTTTTCAAAAACTGTTGGTAAATAACCATTTTCATTGAATTCATTTCTGACGAATCTGTGTAATAGACATGTTTTACCACATTCACCATCTCCTACTATCACTAACTTCTTTCTAGTAACTTTCTTACAACTACTGTCTGAAATAGTTTTAATAATACTTTAATAAATATAAAAAATAAAAACCCTCTTGAGTACAAACGATCATTGCAAAAAAAAGGAATAAAATAAAATAAAGTCTGGCAAAACAATGGAACAATTCATATGAGAAAGTTTATCAATTACAAATGACCATAAGCATTATATCGGTCTAATAAATTCAGATTTATTCTCTGTTCACTTAAGCGAAATGCATTTGATCGAGATAACTTACTAATTTGAAAAAGTCATTAGTCTTATTATCTTTCAATGAATAATTTTGATTGTTTTGAATTGCATATATCATAGGCCTACTAGAACTATAGAAAACTTTTAATTTATAGTAGACATACCTTGTCTTGTAATACACTGGAACATTTTGAACACTTTAATCATGAGCTTTCCATATAAGTTGGATCCAATATGAATCTGATTGATAATTATATACATGTACAGTTATAATATATAAACTATACCTATATCTAAATGTAGCTCTCGCATTCTATTGGTTAGAATGAAGTAACTATTTATAAATTCCATTCACAAACGTCTATTTTGAGCTAGTGTTCTACTTTCTATTTAAAGAAATTATAAGAATTTCAAAACTTAATTAAATAATGATAATAATTGTTCAGTGTTAATTTTTCAACAATTTTCCAACGTCTGGTCATATAGACTAGTACAAATTTTCGTTTGCAGTAACATACTATAAATATGTCTACACTTTTCTAATGTAAGTTGTTGTAAAAATAATTGTAATGTAATGACATTCAAGGATTATTGGAAAGGGGGTGGGGATGCTTTTGCTTGTTTTTATAAAGTTAAAATAAGTTTTATAAAATTGAAAGCTGTGCGCCTACAGGAATACAAATTTACACATAGCCTACATATCGAGCTTACCAGAGCATTTTATAGTTGAAGACAATAAAAAAGGTGATTTACAGTGACAGTGTGATATTTTCGGAAAATTTTTTGCCCCTATTTATGATAACTATAGGCCTAATCAAAAAATGTTGATTGATATAAAAAAAAATTCTAAATATTATGAACTTTTTCAGAGTTTTTCTCAGAGTTGTCAAATCTTACAATATTCAAGTATATTGAACGTGATTGTTACAGTATCACCCAATTATAAATACTATTAATAATAGACTGTGATAAATCACAACAATCACAAAGAAACAGAACGGATAACAATGACGTCATAATCAAATGAGGTATAAAAGTGGGGATAAAAACGAAAATGGCGAATTACAACGGCCCGTTGTACGAGAGAGCATGTTCTGTGTTTCAAAGACGAGTCAAGCAAGTCTATTTTCAACTGAATCCATTTCTAGAGAGAACTAATTTGAAAGACGAAGAAGCTGAATGTTATCAACCAAGTAGTAAATTCGTAATACCATTGTCCTCAATTGTTGTTTGTGAACAGTTTGATTCAGATGAAGCTCTAGATTGGAAAGTTTTAAATCCAGGTATGTTTGTCAGTCTCTGATTTGGAATTGATCCAGATTAATAAGGTGGTCTTCGAAACAAACCCTTGTGGCTAAGTTTAAGTTAGAAAAAGCATCTGAAGTCTGAATCATCTATGATATTGAGTTATCAACGTGCCAGTGACATTGAGAGACAGCTATGGTGAAATTGGTGCACCTTAACCATTAGGCCCCCATACCTCGTCCATGGAGATGACGAGAATCCACACGTAATCAAGCTTAATGTTTTTGATTGATTTTATAATCTAATCTCTGGGTCAAAATCCTGCAACATGTCCTTTTTCTGTATTTCAGAAGAATTTTGGGAATATCTCTATTCAGATGGTTGGGCAGACGACTGTTCTTTGCGAGTATTAGAAGGCGAACTTCTAGAGCTACTGAAAACGATATTATGTGTTTTGGAGAAAAATGAAGAGGTAACAAGTCACAATACGTTTGCATATGCGAAAAATAAAAGACGAGTCCACAGGTGTTATGTGAACTCTCAAGATGCTGTAAGTAGGCTATCTTTGATTTTTTTTTCTGGTTGAAACAGGGTTATCATACAGTAAACGTTTCTATCGCCGGCAAAAATTTTAGATATTTTTTTATAAAGCGTCCAAAGAAGAGAAAATTAAAAAAATCTTCCAACGGCTAGTGGTCATATTTTCATAATGCATCAATTCCAAATTACTATCAACGGACCATCTAAATTGTTCATTCAGGCAGATTGACACAGGTTTTGAATTTGAGTGCTTCCGTAGCTATCATGTGCCAACATCATCTTCGCATAATCAGCATTTAAGTGTTATCATTGTTGTTTTTCAGAAAGAAGAATTTACAGATCAAACATTACTGGTAGAATTTATATATTATGGTGTAAATCAGAAGATGAGTAATGAAAAGAAGAAAAGGGAAACATTAGTAAGTTGGAGAGATTATAAAGAAATGGCTGCTAAGGCTGCTGGACTTACCAGGTTGATAGATATAGTCGATCTTATGGAATCCAACAAGAAAAAGAAGAAAACAGGTGATTTTATGTCTTTGGTCCGTGCACCTAAATCAACATATATTGGAGCTCAGACAGAGAATAAAGATGTAAGGATGGAAACATTAACAGCTATGAGATGGGCTGAGGGGTTTCGAGCAATGAATAACTCAAGAAGACGTAGTCAATTGATGCAATCACCCCCAACCATTGGATCAGGTTCAACAATTCTACCTTCGTCGGATCAACTTAGCACTATTACAATCGAACAAAATGCATCCACAATATCGGGCAATGGCAGTGAACGTTTAGCTAAAATGGATGAAATATTATTTGATAAATCGAAAAAAGTAGGTCGATCCCGCCGCGCCAACACATTCTTTGGAGGTTTGGTCGGCAGAAGAGTACCGCCCGGTGATGAGTTTTATATCAATCAACTTACCCCAAAACATACAGAACCTTTTCAAGCTTCCGAATATCTACGAAAACTGAAGCAAGAAAGAATGACAGAAAGAGAAAGGGAAATAGAGGAGGTCAAACATCTTACTGATAAAATGAAAGAAAATAAACTAGAATGCATTGATGACTCCCGTCAATCATCTGATGGATCATACAAACCCCTCATGAGAATCTATGATAGAAGAGTGTCATTCGGGGAGTTCTATCGTTTTCTTCAAGATGAAAATAAATATGATCCACGATTTAAAAAGGGGGCTTCAAAGAAAAAGAAACTATCAGATGGTATAAAGGTCCGGAGATCTACAAGTATCGGAATAAAAAAGAGTTCCAGAGCAACCGCTGTCGTGGAAAAACCGTCCAAAAAGATCGTAACTGATAGACAAAGGTTTGCTAATATGGTTGGAGGTGTAACTGATAGTGATGCTGCAAAAAATCATTGTCTTAAAAATGTTAGCTCTGATCACAAAACTGAAGGACACGTGATTACCAAACCACCATCTTCAGTAGGACGGGGAAGACGTCAAAACTCGATGTTCTCTGATACAGTCCCAAAAACTTCCCACAGGCGTTTTGATGAACAGTTTTATACTACCTTACCCAAAATAACCTCGCCTATTTACGAAGGAGTTTCCCGAGTTGAGAGTATCGGTGAAAAATACACGCCAATGGGGAACGTTGGAGAACGACAAAATCGCGGATATAGAGGTGGATATAGCAAGAGAATACCAACAGCAACAACTGGAGATAGTGATTCCGATGTAGAATCTTTAGACTCGCCTGTTTACGATGAAGAAGATGATTTTGAAGATACCGTTTTTGATTCCAATAAACTTAACCGCAAGTACAGTATTGAGAAAATCAAAGCCATGAAATCTAAGAAGGAAAAGAAACCCCCAGTTTTAAATATCCTCAAAAAGTTTTGTCGAGTGAATAAGATGATGACCAATTTAGGTCCAAAACCTAGTAAAACCCCTCGTAAATCTGTTGCTGATGCAAATAAAGCAAAACAGTCTGCTAAAGCATTTGGTATGTTCCGTCGATTAAACAAAAAAGGCTTGCCAGAAGTTAAACCAAAAACAGAAATAGGTAAAATGAAGCATTTCGAATTTTTAAAACACAAAGATTATGAGCTAAAAATACCAGATGTAGTTAAACCTGATTTCAAAACTTCATCAATCGAGAACTTCAAAGACAATCTATTACAAGCAATGGATTATTTTGTTATACGTAAAGAAATGATAACTTCCAGTCATAATTATGAAACTGTTACTACTATAACATTCACCCGTCCAGAGGCTTATGTTAGATTACATCAAGTGCCTAAAGATTCCTGATAATATCATCTGTATTGTTTGTTGATCATATCTTGATAATAATAATAAAAAAATATTTTCGTAGATTTTCTGTTTTATATTATGCATAAATGAATAGAATTTGTATAAAACTGTATAAAAACTATTCTTGTAATTAAACTGAATGGATCATGAACTGAGAGTACACATCTTTATTTTTGTCTCACTTTTTTTAACGGTATTGCAACGTCTTAGGGTGACCAAAAATTTTAAATGTTTAAACGTGGCCAAAGTGAGTCTTTGTTCTTCAAAGGGCTTACTTTGTTTCATAACGATATAACATAATCCAAAAAAAAACATAATATAGTAATCCACTAAACTAAGTAATTTTGAAACATGTGTTTTAATAATTATTTAGTTTAGTGGATAAATCATCTTATGTAGAGATTTTTAGAAATGGCACCTGTTAAGTCCAACTGATGAGTATATACACTTGACCAAGTTTGAGACTAAAAATTGTATGTCCAAAAGGTAGTATTCCTTTAAAAACTTTTACCTATCAATGAACCGTTGAATGATGTATGAAATGACCCCAATGACAAAACCTGAGGCGAAACGTCTCTAAGATAAAACCGGAAGTAGATAGAGCCCTCTCTAAACAAAATACTTCTACTTCCGTTTTCTAAATATCACAGTTATCTTAGTCATTGAGATTGTTTCGAAATTTACCATTTTATTTTGTTTTTATTTGAAAACTATTTCGACTTGATTTTGTATTGAATCAGTATTCTCAAGATGTCTGGATTTTTCAAGAAGAAACCAACCATTGAACGTAAGTTAATGAAGTTTTCGTTGGTCCATTGCCTTCTTGCCGCTCTTACGTCTTAGATGACAGACACTAGTCCTATTGTCAACTGACGGTGGCAGCAGTAATGACAACCACATTGTAACTATTGAGTTTGACATGAGGTTGACCCTCTTTAAGGTTCTGACATACAATAAATTGAAACATCAACACATTCAAAATCCAATTCAATCACACTGTATGAACTGTTACTTAATAACTTAATAAGGTAATCATATACAAGCAAATTTTGAAAATTGAGATACTACCGGTATTTAAGAATTCACCACCAGCACTATACGAGCTAGATAGAACTGAGAGCCTTTCAGATGGCAAAATAAACAAAATTGTCAACCATTCAAATCATTTATTGCTAGGTTGTTAAGGCTATTAAATTGCTAGGCTGTATGTAGAGGCTACTAGATTCATTCGTGTTATCTAAATATTCTATTAATAGAACAAATTAGAGAAAATGACAGAACAACAAAAAGAACTCAGAGAGGTGTTGAAAGAGATAGAGCTAATTTAGAAAAAGAGGAGAAGAAAATTGTAAGTAGTATTGTATTTTATCTTTAACTTTCATTAATTCTAGGTCTGAAAAGTTCAAATTGCCAGTTAGAAGAACAACTATTATTGTATATTATAATGTAAAATGATTTACAATGAAAGCTGAATAGAACAAAAATTTCAGTTTATAAGAGTAAAGATGTATAATAGTGAACTTACATATGGCCTTTTGTCTTTCAAAACTGATTGTATTTGATAGAGTAAACTTACTCTCTTTTTGTAGGAAATGGAAATAAAGAAAGCTGCCAAACAGGGAAATAAACAGGTTAGTATGTTAGCTGCTATAAGACTCTGATACCCCTAACATTAGTCTACAAGCAAATAGTCTGAAGTAAATTTGATTGAATGTTTAAACATCTCTTGATGTAGCCTTTGGCTTGTTTTTTTTTATTTGTGTAGTAAGTAAATCAATCAATATAAGAAGGCATATTGATCAATGCATTGTTTTTGGGGTAAAAGGAAAAAAAAAGAAGAACTCAATTTAATAAGGAGATACAATTCAACTAAATTATTTGTAAATATTTTTTTCTCCATAATAGTCTGTAGACTTTGATATTTCAAACTCATTGTTTTTCTAGGCTGCCACCATATTAGCTAAACAGTTAGTTGCCTTAAGAAAACAGAAGACAAAAACATATGCAGTTAATTCAAAAATAGGTGCAATAGGTAATCAACAAAAGGTATGTATACTGATATCATTCTTGCTTTAGAAATGTTACTCAGAGTTTCATGCTATGTGGTCTTTAGACAACTGATGTATTTCAGCCTGCATTCCTACTGAAGTTAGACAGGTATAACTTATTCTCATGTCTACACTCTGAGACTAGTTCGGAATGTTTGTTAAAAGATTTTTAATTCTTGCTTTATGATAATTGACTATTCAGTTTTGAAAGACTTTTCTTTTTTTAAACTTTCGATTTTTGCAAGTTATGGATGTACATCACATATTTTATTTCCATGTCCCTTGATTTTATTTTTTGCTACATTTCTTTTTACAGTTAATGCATTCTAATATGAAAATGGCTAATGCAATGGGAACAACAACAAAGGTTTGTGTTTTTTTTATATCTGAATATTGCTGTCTCCTATTAGATGGGGGAAGCTATAGTGATTTTGAAAGAAAATATTCTTATTTTAGGCTCTAGATAAACTGTTCATGCTGTTGTTAATGTTTCTAAAATATATTTTGAAAGAGGTCAAACTACATTTAATTCAATTAAATTCTTTCTTTTAGTCAAAAGTATTCATGATTATTTTGTTTCACATGTTTAGACTATGGTAGAAATGAATAAAGTTATGGATCCACAAAAAACAATGAAAATGATGCAAGATTTTGAAAAAGAATCTACTAAAATGGGAATGACTGAAGAAATGAGTAAGTTAAATATAAAAGTTTAATATATATTTGTATCCTGTAGTTGATACAACTTGGTATTAATATGGAAATATATCTTGCAGTTGATTCATCTATTTATTAGTATAGATTTATATCTTGTAGTTGATGATACATTAGATACAATATTGATATAAATTTATATCTTGTAGTTGTTGATACATTAGATACAATATTAATATAAATTTATATCTTGTAGTTGATGATACATTAGATGATATATTTATAAATTGTTGATACATTAGATGATATATTGATATGAATTTATTTCTAGTACAAGCTGATGATACATTAGATGTAGTTGATGATACATGAGGTGATATATCAATATAAATTCATATCTGGCAGTTTATGATACATAGATGATGTATTAATATAAATCTACACTTTGTAGTTGATGATACAATAGATGATATATTGATATAAATTGATACCTTGTAGTTGATGATATATTAATATAAATTTATATCTTGCAGTTGATGATATATTAATAATAGCTGATGATACATTAGATAATAATATTAATTTATATCTTGTAGTTGATGATGCATTAATTGATATATTAATATTAATTTATATCTTGTAGTTGATGATGCATTAAATGATATATTAATATAAATTTATATCTTGTAGTTGATGATACATTAGATAATATATTGATATAAATTTATATCTTGTAGTTGATGATACATTAGATAATATATTAATATAAATTTATATCTTGTAGTTGATGATACATTAGATAATATATTGATATGAATTTATATCTTGTAGTTGATGATACATTAGATAATATATTGATATAAATTTATATCTTGTAGTTGATGATACATAAGATGATAAATAAATATAAAGATATAAAGATGATAATAAATACCTTGTTGATGATACAATATTAATATAAATTTATATCTTGTAGTTGATGATACATTAGATGATATATTAATATTAATTTATATCTTGTAGTTGATGAAACATTAGATGGTGTATTAATATGACTTCAAATCTTGTAGTTGATGGTACACTTTATATCTTGCAGTTGATGATACATTAATTGATATATTAATTTATATCTTGTAGTTGATATACATTAGATAATATATTAATATGACTTTATATCTTGTAGTTGATGATACATTAGATGATATATTAGCTGAATCTGGTGATGAAGAAGAACAAGATGCTATTGTCAGTCAAGTTTTAGATGAAATTGGTATTGAATTATCAGGAAAAGTGAGAAAACTTAGTTATTACATCCTTATACATGTAGATAGCACATTGTCTTGCAATAGTGATTAAATTATGACAAAAAGGAAACCTCACTGTGCAGGAAAAATGAACATGGCATCAATATTTACTCAGAAGAGTTCTTACTAGCTGCTGAGAAGAGTTTTGGATCAGTAATATAAATTTGAAATTTATATTTCCCATGAGAACAAGAATCCAACAATGTGAATATTCTATTGTTCAAAACACTCATCTCTATATGTTGTAAATAACTGGTTATTTTATTTTCTTTCAGATGGTGAATGCCCCATCAGCACATAGAGGACAATTAGGTGAATCATCTAAAGCCAAAGGTGTGTCAGATGATGATATAGAAAAACAGTTAGCAGCATTAAAAGACTTATAGTTCAACCCTCCTATGTTTTTAATTGTTAAGTTTATGTGTATATAATGCAATAAATGCTGGTTTTTGTATATATTCTTTATTTGACATTTGATATAAAGGTGATATTAAACTGTTACCAGAAATCTTCAGGATATAATGTGATTGTATTATAAAATTGTTTGTGTGTATACATGTATTATATTTATACAAAGAAATTGGGGTAAAATGGTCTGATAAATCAAGTACTGCCAATTTCAAAATCTTTCAAGTATTCATTAAATAAATTCACTTTCAAATGAATTTATTTAATGGTTGGTTGTAACTTATACTGCGAGTACAGACTGAAAATATCACATTATTTACAAGATATTTTCAATGTTCAATTCACAATTTATTTTCTAAATTGTATAAAGATCTTCTTTCGAATCATAGCGTACACTGTAATATGTAGGTGATTTTTTATATAAAGCCAGTTTTCATATGCATTCAACTTTGGTTTAAATTGTGCATCAGTTTTTTTGTGTAAAGAAATCTGCCTATTAGTTGTGAACTATTTATAATCTGTCCATATGACTTTATAAAATGTTTTTGATTTCTTATCATGTTTTTCTTACTCTTCCCACATTGTGTGGTTCCTTAAAGGAACAGATTCGCCTTAGTCTTAGAAACAGGAATTTTTTATTTTAGCTTGACTAATAATCTGGATTTGAAAGTCAAAAAGACAATATAGAAAATAAGATATAGAAAATAAAATTCCTGGTTTTTAGATTTTTTTATGGAATTATTAGTACTTGAAGACTATTTACATGTTTTACACCAAAATCACCCCCAGAACTGGTCCCTTTAATGCAATTAAACCAGAATTCCTTTATATTTGGAATGTTCAGACTGCCCTCTGTTATGACAGATAAATTTTAAGAGTGTTTTATGATTACATATAACTTCACAGATTAGTGGGTATATTACAATGTCGTAGACCCATGATCCAGGCCACGTATTCTGCTACTATGTTAATGCTAGGATATCCTAGAAACAGTATTAGAAGTTAATAAGTAAGGACATCCAAACCTTAATAATAATATGCAGCCTGGTTTGATCTGAGTGTTCTAGATCCTTAGACATAAGGTGAAGATGTATACATAACTATTTCACTAGTTTGGATTTCAAACTAGAATGAATTGAACAGTTTTGATTTTCATCTTCCGCTAAATAGAAAAAAAAAATCAAATTCAGATCATTAGTGTCACATTGGCTACAAAAATGACCTTATTTGTTGAGAAATACAGACCTCTAAATATTTACCACCTGATATTTTCAGAAAAGCACTGTAGATATGTTAAACTAAGCCCAGTCAGCTGGTTTAAAAACACAAAGCAAATACTAAGAGGAGATTTTATTATGTCAAATGGAGAAAAATTATATTTCACAACATAAAAAGCAAATAACTAAATTATTACTAAACTAAATAAAGTATATAAAACATACATATATTATTCATAGATTTAGAAGCATAGTGTAAAATACTATTAAAATAAGGATCAAACAAAGAGCATCTCCTTGCAGGCACTTCAGCCTTTTATGTTGCTTTGTGTATACAGTATATAAGGAAAAAATATCAAGAGAGGAAACACCACCTCAATTGCATATACAATAAATGTAAATGGACATTAGTTTTGTTGTGCCAAGCCCAACATTAAGCATGAGTTTTAAATTTCAAAAAGTTTCAAACTGAAAGAAATAAAATGCTTAATCAAATTGAAGTTTATTGAGGAACAGATATCCATTGTAAAGAAATATAGTATAAAAATAATAGGAGTATTCAACATGGTTAATATATTAATTACATAATGAAAGAATACAATACAGACTAGAGTCTAGGATTTATTTAAAATAGGATCTGAATAACCAAACTAATAGAACGTTATAACCACATAAAATGCATAAAGATCTTACAAACTAAGTGAAATTTGATAATCTAATGTTAATCCAATTTGAATTTGCAGAAGGCTTAGTCTGCAGGGTTTCTATGATCCTACAGCTGGCGCTTCCCTACAAACGGTCCATGAGTATATCAGCATTCAATAGATACAGGTTATTTAGATGTGTAATAATAAACATATTTGAAAATAGATGTAATACTTACAGTGAGTATATGATAAGTTATTATGTGTGAAATAATACTGATCTTTGACAGGAAAATACATTCTTATTTCATATAAAACAACATCCAAATTGTTGAGATTCTTTTGACTTCATACCGGTATCATAAATATTTCAAATTATTTTGTTAAAATCAAAATTTGACATGATTGTTTGATTTAGTACAATCTTTAGTTAATGAAATATAGCACTAATAGAATTAGACACAACGTTAAGTTAAAAGAACCAAAAAGAAAAAAATTGTAAAACTTAGCAGCCAAAATGTGAAAATCTTAAATAATATTGCACAACAATGAAGTGGTTTGAAAATAAAACAAAATTTTGCATTTCATTTGAGTTTATCACTTGGTTAAAAGTCTGTGGGTTTTTTCGTTAAATCTTTTCTTGTTTTCTTGTTGATCTGGATCATGTCTGATGAAATAAGATCTGGCTCCCATACATACCTGGCAAGAATGAAAGCATAATTCATTAATATATAAGCTATATAATATAGCTGCATATTCAAAGCTGTTTTATTTTCAAACATTGTTGTCAATATTAAGGCAAGTTATAAGTAAAAGGTAGGTAAGGTTAGCACATTAAAACATCTACATCTACAAATTAATAAGCTTAAGAAAAGATAAAAAAGATAGACTGTTAAAAAAACTATGTCACAACTTTAGTAGAGTAAGCTTATATAAAGCAAATATATAACAAAACTGTAAAAATACGCTTATGAAAATATCTCTAATTAGTAATGAATTGTAAGTACAATGTGTGCAGAATGAAAGCTCAAATTTTGAAGTTTGATTATAGGCTTCCTATTAACCAGCAATGAATTGTGTGCATGCTGAAGGAGCATAAGCGCTTTATACTGAAGAGCCAGCATTTATCTTAGTCTACTATCCATATGATGATTTCAAATCAGGACAAATCCATTACCATTCGTGAAGCTTCAATCTTACCCACAGCCAGTGAATTTGAGAGTCTGTGACGGCTTTCATCCCAAATTCCTAAACCAGTAAACAGAGGTTCAATACAATGTCACAACATGTAACAGTCGTTTAAAATACATTGCTCACCTCAGTAAGTTATGAGAAAAAAAAGAATATCAAAGAAGATACACCATTGATTTAAATGAATATTAACATGCATTATCAGATTAAACTTAAAGGTAAAACATGCAACAAAGTAACATAAAATGTGTATGAACAAAATAAAGAATTATAAAAAACAAAACTAAAACGTAAAGAAAACTAGAGTATATAATGATATGAACAGCTTTGTATATGCAGCTATAGGTAATGATAGTTAATTATTAATATCAATAAGCACTAACTTTTAAATTTAGTAAGTTTTCAAGAAAAAGGCAATAAAAATTTATGTAGTTCTTAAAAACATATATAAAATATAACAACAACCCTATTACTGTATATGCGAACACAATTTATCTCTAAAATATTGATATATATACATTATGTTAACATAGTTACACTATGAACTTAAGATACAAGAGAAATTCTTTTCTACAGATTTGTAAATTTGAGCAAATATTATATCAAAATATCAACTTCTCCCAGAGAGAAAATATCAGAATAGAATTTGAATTTTCATATTTGAGTATGCAGGTTGAAAATTTTACGCTGTCCATAAGTGAAGTATTTAACATGATAATTTATATCACCAAATCTGTAGAAATAACTTCCAAGACTAAATATCAGACAAATCACGTCTCCTTGGACTCATATTACTTGTTTCATAACTGTTAGCCTCTTCATCTGATATTACTTCCATCTTCTCTGCATCAATAGTCTCACCACGAGCTCGTAACAACTCCGTTTTCAATACTACTTCATTTGTTATATAGGCTTCTCGACGGATTTGTTCCTTTAGTATAGTAGGCACATCAGGTATCATCCATGCAATAAGGCTGGTCACAACAATCACCACATTCTGTAAAATACAAAGTTAAATATCAATCTGATCAGTTCATGTTCTAAAAATAAAAAAGATTATGTTCTTGATCTATTTGGTTACAAGATGAACTAGTTGATACTACAATAAGTAAAAGTGGAACTTGTATAAATGAAAGTTGAAAAGGAGTTTTATTGCTAAGATTTTCTACTCCATGTCAGGAAATCAGTATTGTAGTGGCATTGCTACTTTTCATCGCAAATTTAATGCAAAAATTAAAGACAAATAAAACAAAAAGTTGGAATATTATAATTATATTATTGAGAGTTCAATATTGCATTTTAATTCAAACTTAACATTATATCTACATACCTCAAAAACAACAACAAATGCTAATCTGGCAGCAAGATTATGCCAGAAAACATCAGAGAACGCATAAGCGTCTTTATGGTCTGGTGGATTACGGAAATCTCTATATCTATAATAAACAAACACAGAAACTTATCATAACGTCACAATGAACAAGGACCAATCAACATTGAATTAAATAAGGTTTAATAAGAGAGTATTGAACAAGAATTAAACCTAGTCATACATAATAAATCAATAATTACCTGCACAACTCAACATGTCCAAATGCTGGATCAGGCATGTGACTCATTGAAAAGTGGCTGGTATTAAAAATGGCTAAACTATGGTTTAGATAGCCTTGAGATGTTTTATTTTCACTGTATGCCATCTTATAGACTAATCTTGGTATAAAGTCTGAGGTTAAAGATATAATAAACGCCTGAAACAGAAAATATTGACATTTTTATCATTTTTTTTAATAGCATTTTGATGAAAAAATTATAACTGCTAAAGCAAACTTTTCTGCTGTATTTAAGCTCACTTTAATGGAATCTCAGCAAATATCATGTAAACTAACTTGAAACTATTAGAGGCTAAAACAATATGTATGAATATTAGAATATTAGAGTATATAAGTCTTACATTAGATATCACAGCTATTCTAGATATGCCATACAATACACTATACCAAATACCAATATCAGCAGCTCTTTCAGCCATCGGACGTCTTAATCCAGTGATTAACTTATTAGCATCCACTCGGATTTCAATCACATTATTCAATAATGCAAATAGTGGAGCAAGGGGGAAGGCTGAACAAAATATAGTCAAAAATCCAAACTGTAAAACTGGAATAAAAATTAACATTCTATATAAATATGGATGAAATAAATAATATGAAAAAAGAAAACAGATTAACAATACACAGACGAGAGAAAGCTTAAGGGTAATTAAACTATTATGAAGAAAATCATGTAATATATTAGCTAGTGGTTGACTAACAAGATACACCCACTTCCCTGATACATGTTTAGGGTGGTGCCCAATAACTTGACCAAGATCTCACCATTATGAATTATGATTTATAATCTAAATCAGATGAAAACTTTAGTCTCTATTCCCAAACAAATTTTTATGCCCTTGACTTACAAGGGCAAAAAACACCAAAATTTGATCTCATCATTACGGTCTCTATAGTGTTCACAAACAAATTTTGACGTGTTTTTCGTATGTCACGGGCAATAACTCAAAAACCGTTCATCGAAAGATCGTCAAATTCGAATTTGTCCAAGATCTCATCTATATAATTGATCACAGCAAGTTTGATTAAAATCAAGTAAAAACTTTAGTCTTTATTGTGTTCACAAGTCGACTAAATGTAATCAAATTCGATTCAGTGATGTTTTTAACAGATTAGGACACAAACAATTATTACTATATCATTAAATATATTAAGAATTACATACCCATTTCCAAATATTCATAAAACAGAGATGTATTTTCAGCAGAACCAAGTTTATAATCTTTCTCCCAAGGTGTTTTGGCTAATTTCTGGGCTCTTGTTTCTTTGGATATCTTTTTCTTTATCATCTTTATAATTTTCCTGCAATCCAAAATTAAAAATTCATTGAGGTATTAGATATAAAAATATTTAATCTTTGTTACTGTTTCTTCATTAGATATTTTTCAAGTTATGAGAAAGAATCTTTTTTAAATGTCATTATTATAATATTAACATCATAGTCATATAATACTGTGGTCTTAAGATATCAAGTCTGTAATAAGAGTTATCTCCCTTAAAGGTTGAAATAAAATTTAGTAATAAAAATATTGAGAAAGATGAATAAACTTACGGTACAACTATTTCTATAAAGTTATTCTGTATTAGCTGTTTACCAACCATAATAATAGCTAACTGTATACATAACTCAATTAAACATCCTCCTGGTTCACACTAATAAATAATACAGTAGTTTGTTACATCATGGTCAATTTATCATAATATTGTGGTCTTAAGATATCATATCTGTATTAAGAGTTATCTCCCTTTAGGGGATAGGTGGCTAACATATAATTATACTCCAAATATGACAGAAAGTGAAGTGTTGATTGGGTGTGTATCATATAATTATGTAGCTGGTAGTACTGGGTATCCCCAATCATGCCGCAATACAATACATATTCCAATATGGTTTAATTGGATAATTTTAATACTTTATCTATGCAGTTTCAATATTTATTAATTTATGATTTTATAACTGTGATATTTGGTAATGAAGTTGATAAGACTCAAGTCACTGAGAAAATTTTTTGATTCCATTCTCCCTGCTTTTCATGTAATGAGCGGTATCGTCAAGTATTGATACACGACCTTGCGATACAATTCACATAACAATTCACATAACGTGGCATGTCCTGTCTCAAAAAACAGATATATCGTATCGCAGGAAAAACATAACTTAAAGGCAAAAAAAATTACCAACCTCTTCTTGTCTAGCACCAAAGATGGTACTATAATCTCCAGGCCTGCCTACAAATCTGAAACAAAACATATTAATACATGAATGTTTCCTTAACAATTGTCAAACAAAGCATAATTTGAATTATGACATTTCAAAGATTTAGAATCTTAACCAATATTGCCCTCTAGACCATGTTAAAAAAAAGGAAATAGAATTTCTTCTAGAGTAATAATAAAAATTCTGCCAAATTTCATAAGAATCAAGCAAGAACTGTGCTTTCTGGAATATCCATGATCAAGTCAAGAGACATATTTTTTCCATTTCCTAAATTTTCACAAGAGTAAAAATAAGACATTTGATTAATAGATAATTTACTAGAAACTATATCTATACATCAAAACCTAAACATTAGAGAATTTAATTGCAACTTGTTGAATAATTGTACATACCTTCCTTTGAAGAAGGCAACATACACAATGGAAGCAAAGTAATTGACAAATTGGAGGGCGAATAATTTGAGAGTAATACTATTGTCATATTCTGATTGTGTTCTTAAACATTCCCAATCTGTTAACCAGAAGGCAAGATAACCATAGACCTGAAAATATAGTCATTATTGGTATATTTTAAAAGATCAGCACAATGATCAATATCTGAATCAAATTACAAAAGTTATTTTTATAAAGTATTATGTTGAGTTCAATTGAATGGTTCTTACACTTAAACTTTCACATAGAATTTTGCATAAGGAATGATAAAATTTAAAAAAAAAAAGAATTTATAGATGGTCTCCTTAAAAACAGATCCAATCTGCTTGTTTAATGAAAAACCAATTTTAAAAATTTGCATGAAAATAAAATAGTACTTACAATATTTAGTATTAAGATAATAACTAAATTAATCAAGGCAGCTGTAATAGTTGTAATTAAACCAGCATTTTGATACACTAATTTTACAGTAGTTACAGCAGCATCACTTGAATTACCCACTATAACCTTCTCTTGTAAAATATGTAATGCTGCTAACATGGATACCCTGTAGGCTATAACTCCTACCACTGCCCCTATGGCTACTGCTGCCTACAATTAATTAGGGTAAAAATCAAATTATAAGTAGGTTATCAAGAAAACAAAATTAGCAAAATTTGTCTACTGAGCAGTAAATATTATATATTTTTTCTTTTTCTTCATCTCTAGATTTTCCAAAATAATTAGTCTACCCAAATAGCATCACATTTCGAGAGAGTAGAATTGATCGAACTCGTATAGATGTGACGCTTGGTCTTGTAATTTCTGATGAAAAATTTGTGAAATAAAAAAATCCTTCAAATTATAAATACTTTACAATTCCGAAGCTGTGACAGAAGAATTGCAATACTATAAAATTCTCTTACCAAAAATATCATCACACCATATGAACACAAGAATACAGGAAAACGCCTCCGCCAAAATGGTAAATATGGTTCTTTTATCTGAAACAGAAATAGATCGAAAACTGAGTTACAATAATAATAACAAAGTCATCTTTTTCATATACAAACTAAAATAGAAAAAATCTGTCAAGAAAGCTGGCTAAGCAGGGTAACATACACCCATTGGTAGCTTTATTTCATAAGTATATCATCATACACATTAAATACTGTGATATTATATATTAATACTTACCCCAGTAACTGGATTGACTTTAAGAGTTGTCCAGGATTCTAATCTACTGAGATATTCTGGACGAGGTGGTTCCTATAATACAAACAACAAAAATTTTCATGTCAATGGTCATAAAATCATATTCCTTACTATAATTTTGATTTTCTTCAAAAACTATGAGAACACCATTTAAACAATGTACTAAATATTTAATATGTATATTTCATATTTACAGTCTTCACAAACTCTGTTTTATAAATGACCAACCTCTTCTGATACAAAGTTAGATAAATCCCACTTGTACTGGATAGTAGCTTCTTTACGCTTCCAAAACTCCAGAAATAATGTACCTGGAATTATTAATCAATAACCTTTAGAAGTATTAGATCTTAGATCATTATGTTGACTAATACAATCATGTATAGTAATTAGATTTATTTTTATCTTCTTATGTTGATTTTTTTATTAATATTTTTATTAATATCAAAATACAATAAACATTCAACACATGATATCAGATTTAAATTGGTTAAAAGATGAAATATTAATACACATAAATGTTTACCAATATTGGTAAAATCTGACATTGAAAAAAATAATGCCTACCCCATAAGGACATGAATACAGCAAAGAATACTGTGGCATCATTATCAAAGATTCTACTAGCTGACTGATGAGAACAAGCTTCATGTATCTTCCAGTATGGACATTGTTTATCACACAATGGACACATGGTCATATTATTTGCTGGATCACACAACTCCTTGCTAAAATAAAGGACATATATAAACAAATCAAGTGAGAGACATAAAGAATTTTAAGAAATATAACAAATTTAAGCCAATCATTTAACATTCATGTAATTATGCCAATCGTCTAATATCTCATAAAAAATCTTATATTAAATGGTTATTTAATTATCTGGCAGTATTTGACTATAAATAAGTATTTATAGTAATAATAGTAATACCATGATATTTACCTAGATGTACTCGCATGCATAATAAATAAACCATATATAAATACAAGGAACCCAACTATGGCTGCTGGTACCAACATAGTAGTATAAAAACCTAACCAAGCAAAATACATTCCTATCTTCTCACCAAAATAACGTCTGCAAAATATCAACGAAACATTTTTTAATGTAAGAATAGCCATGTTAATAGGACTATTGAAATCATTAACAAAGCAAATTATTATATACCTTTTCTTTTATATATCTTGACATTTTGAGACAAGAACTAACCTTAAATATATAAAATAACATCAACAAACCTGATATGATCTAGTGGTTGAAATTTTAACATATTTTTCCAATGAGCCCAGTAATCATACAACAGTTTTCTGGCATTCATTGCAGAACCTTTTTTCCAATGTCCCTGAATACATAAAATAATACCTTGGGTAAATGAAATGAAATGAATGGAGCATTACGTCCTACTTAAAGGTAAGCATGTTGGTTAGTAAAGGTATCATTTAGAACATTGCAAAACCAAGCATTTTGATTGACAAGAAAATAGTGAACATCCTGAGCCATCAAGATTTTCATAAAGATGTATTGAGAAATATACCTCATGTAAAGGATAAACAGCAGAATAAAATTCATCATTGATCATTTTCTTAACACCAAATGAAAAAGCTTTCTTTGTATCGTCTTTAAAAGCTTTTCTTCTTAAAATATAATCCACAATTCTACTTCTTGCTGAATTAGAGAATTCTAATTCACCATTTTCATCTGTTTCAAACCTGAATAAAATTCATTAATAAATTCTATCAAAAATCAGAATCCAAAAATACTTCAATTGAAATTCCATGAACAAGACAGGCATACTTTCTTCACCTTCTTCATGCTTTTGATTAAAAAATTGTCATGTTCATGCAACAACAGAATACAGTAAACTATAGTTCTCTAGTTTTGTCTGACAATACTGATAAAAATATTTAGGACATGGTCTTAGGACATTTACTTATCAACACTGTTGTTATATATTTCACTGAATTCATAACCCTTGAAACATTGGTCTGTAACAATTGCAAGCATGGGTGTTGCAAGAAACAATTATCAAGTCTGGTAGATCAAAGTTTAATAACAGCTCAGGGAAATTCAAAGACTGTATTAACTAGTTGCAATCTATAAACTTACAAGTAATTTTTATCTGTGCTGTAAGGACAAGTGTAGTTTCTCTTTATCTTGGGGACAGCATCTCTGTCCAGTAGAAATGGTTTCAGGAATGTCTTGCCAAGGTTAGAAACTCTATAACACATTTGAATAACCACTGATGTACCAGGATGCTACAAAATCATTTTATATAAATACAACATAATCTACTGTTGACACACTTATCCTTTGAAGCAAATAATAAATAAGGAAATAAGGAATAAATTTCAAAAAAAATTGTCCTTAAATTTCAAGGAATATTCAGACCAATAAGAATACATGAAATTGAATTATTTGTACTTACAAAGTAACTTTATTACATTTAGAATTTGTATGCAAAAATGTTCATTTCACTTTAAAAACACTCAATTTATTAGCAAAATATAATAGGATTATCTATTTATTAACAAAATTATTCATTACAGAATGCTATTTAATAACCAAATGAACTGTGATTTTAATTGAAATTATAATTAGCATTATGTCCATACTAATGAAAGATAAAAAAGCAAATAAAAAATTGCAAATTGTTAAAAGTCAATAACAACTACCAATACCCTCAATGAATTATCAATCACACCCTTTCTCCAAAATGTTTATTAAAAAAAATCTTTAGTAACTTATAGGACAAGAATGATAGCTGCGCAAGTACAAAAAGTTAAAGGAACAGATGCGCCATTTTGTGTGGATGATTTTAGTCTTGAATATTTGTAAATAGTCTTCAGAAGTACTAGAAATGTACAAAAATTGCAAAATTCCTTTAAAAAAAACTTCAAACTAGGAATTTCAAACACTATTTCTATATATGGCTTTTCTATATATCACACAGTATCTTAAATTGATGAGTCATTTTAACATTCATGCGTGGATAATTCCGGACACACATGGATTTGCACGCTCGAATTTCGACGGTGGTCACTATTACTTCATGGCTTAGCTAAAACAATCTCACTTCTGAGACTAAAATAGGATTGGTAAAAAAAATGGCGGATCTTAAATGATTAATCAGAGGTGAAAGGTGAGTATAAATAAGTAGTAGATTAAATAGATTAATGTGAAATAGCTGGAGACAATGTTACTGTATTAAAATATGATACAACTTGTGAAACAATGAGATAGACTAGGTTCTCTTAGATTATAAATAACAATCAGATAATCTGAAAGAAATATTTTATAAAATAATTTTTTTTTCTTTGAGTCACTTCACTCATTCTACAATTTGGGGACACTTTGAAGCAATCAAAAGTTCTGCTTCGTAAAAACTATAATCAAATTTGTAAAGAATACTTTAAATTCTTTATCACAAATCAACATTATTATATTACAGATTTTTGTGAACTATTACACTTGAAGCACACCCCAGAAATTTAATGAATTGAAATAACTGAGCTGCTATAATTTATTTTACAATTAAATACAGAATCATTTATAATAAGAAATTTTAAATTTGATAAATTAAAAAGTTATTTAACAGAAAATAGAGGACCTGATCTTATTTAACAATTTGATATCAGTGGATTAATAACATAAGTAATAATAAGATATATTGGGTATTGAATTCAGATAATTTGTTAGCCTTTCTTGTAACAATTGAAACTAAATAATCATCCATAAATTAAAACATGCTGTAATTTTGCCGTTTAGCCATTTTGACCCCACTATCAACAAGCCATAATGAAACATGTCTCCATTTTCAAAATACATGGCCATTAAATCAAAAGCAACAGACAAAATTCAATTGATCAATTATTCAAACAAAACCCCGGCCCAGACATTAAAATTGACACAAACTAATATCAAAAATTATATTCATTAGACCACACAAACATTAATTTCATATCACTGCAAAATTAAAAAACACCAACATAAAATGACATAATACAAAACACCCACTCTATAACTCAAAAACACTACAGACCTTATCTATATCTAGTTTTATCATAAACATATACGAACATGAATGTTCAACAATACGATGCAGAAAAAGAGGCTATAAAAGGCTTCTCTCATTGCATTCAGAAAACGACAACATCTAATTTTTTTTTTTTGCATTTGATTTAAAATAATTCTAGTTACTTTTCAATTGAAAGTCTGACTCCAGATTTGTTTTCATGAAAGCCATCAGAATGACAATCTCAAATATTCAAAATCTGTTAGTTGATAAAAAAGTGAAAAATAAGACGTTTCTATCTAATTCATTCTGAATTTTCCAAAAGAAATCTCTGAGAAACAAATCTTTTGTTTTGTATGAAGTCTGTGATACACTTTTTGAACCACAGAAAAAAAATTTGATTTGCTAGATATAGAATTAAGACTTAGCAATATTTTTAATCTATAATATATATTTTGCTAACATTCAAGCTTGCAAATGATAAGGAAGCAAATCTACTTCTAAGTTTGAAAATCATAACAATGACATCTGTTTAACCCCTCTATAAATATAATTAATCCCATGCCTGACAACCATTACACTCTTACAACAGATAAAATACCTCGTAACCAACTGGTAAATTCTGGTCTTCCTGTCCAAAACTTAAAAACTGATATCTCTAAAACACACAATACCCTTTAAGATGTTGTCGAGAGACAAGATTGTTAGTTCCCAGAAACCAAAACAATTGCGTCTGCCTTTCTCTAGGACACAAATATGCAATAAAAAAAGTTAACATACAAATTTTAACACACATAGCAAGTTGCTATCAACTATCTTACCTAAATAGGAGAAGCAAGTGAAGCAGGCTAACATTACATAAATGCGCACATTCTAAAAGAAGCCAAAACTATTCTACGAATAATAAAATGCAATAAGAAATATTTGAAAATAGAATAAACTCTAACCTCTATTTCGTCATACTTTTCCTTGATATTCTGTAGTACTAGTGACTATAATGATTTGTGTATTTATAATACGCCAGCAATGGGATAATGATGAAATGAAAAGATAAAACCAAACCATTAATGAAAGAAATGTAAGTTTAAGAAGACTTTAGGGGGAATAACTGTGATCGCTTTAGCAATAAGCTTGCATCATGCACACTGAAAATAATGTTAATTTAACAAGATTTGAATGAAACAATGAAAAGCTCAAAAAAAGTTTTTGAAATTACTTATTTGAGGTGAACAGTTATAAAAATAATAAAGAAAACTATAGATTGTCCGTTTCTGATTCACATTATCTTATACGTATCAGACATACAAGAATTTTCCGAATTCTTTTTAAGCTTTAATGATACAGGTCATGAAAAATGATCCATAAAGCTATCACAGCCGCAAAAAACACCACACATGTAATAACTTACAGGTTAGTCATGCTCAATAATAAATATACATAAACAACAATGTTTCAATTATTTGTTGCATTTGCTGGGTGTTGTAATTTAAATGTTTAATACTATAAAAGGTTGAATTAAGAAATTATGAATTAATATTCAGTGCTTTTTCAACATTTGTTTGCAAATAATAAAAATTCAAGTCATTACCTCTTTCATAGGCATCCTTATAGCCAAAATATCAGCATATCTTATCAATACTTTGTATGGGGCATGGACCTTCGCATAGTGAATTTCAGAACCTTTCTGTAATAGAAACAAATAGATGATAAATATCCTCGACGTCATTTGATTAACTTTATAAGACAGATCGGAACTATATGTGACCAGCAAGCTAATTCCCTACTTCTGTCTCAGGATAATCAACATTAACATTTAACATTGCAGTCTATGGCCAGCGATGAAAACAGATATAATGGTCGAACCACATTTAAGTGTCTTATGTTTTCAATATTGTATGAGGGGCTTTGCTTAGTGATACCACAAGTGTTTTTAAAAGCTGGCACTGCAGCTTTGAATTTCCTAAGCCAGATTATAAAAACAAAAATGGCGACCCAAAGGTAGTTCGACCCTATTCACCGTATGTGTGATATTGATTCAATTATAACATGGGCCTGATTTTCTTTGTATCTATATAGTAGGATTAGACATGTATGTAAAAGAAGGCTTTACTACATTGACAGTTATCCATTTATCATATAGAACATTATTGAAAGCAAGTTTTCTCAGTTCATGGTGTAAGCGTATATCATGAGTCTGACAATTGTAAATTTTAACTCTTTGTATTACATCCTTTTTCATTGATTGTTACATACAACATTGTTATACTGAGACGGAAGTAGGGAATGAGCATGATGCACATGCACACTTATAGTTCCCAACTGGCTTAATAGCTCCCGTTATAAAATGTACTTTCTGTAAAATTTCAATGCTAATTACCCAATAAAAAATATTTTATCATACTTACTGTATCATACTCTATTTCTAAACCTTCTTTTCTTAAATTCTTCTCAAAGATACTTCGAGCATTTTTACCCTCTTCTACTTTCTTCTGTTTTCCTTTAATCGACCAGGCTAAGATGTAGTCAATATGTCTCTTCCCATCATTAAATAGTAACTTTCTTGGCTACAAAATATCATTTTTACATAAAATTCGGATGTCGTTTTAATATACAAAGAGAAATCCCATAACACCTTTGAACTAAACCATTATTTTGAGGAGATTTGTTACTTAAAAAATAAAAGAGAAAAAAAGAGTGTTGTGAAGTTGTATAGATATGGGAATATTAAGATCTGAAAACCTCTTTTGATTTTCTTTATATATTACTTATCATTCACACTCTTTTCATTTAATATTTTAACAGATAGTGACAAATTAAATATCGAAAACATAAGTGACATAACAGAAGCATGGGATAGCTGAAGTTAGGGATTGTAAGTACACTGTATATGAGATGTACATGAACAGATAATATATGAAAGAGGAAAATCTTGTATCAAAATTTGGCATGATTTTTTTTAACTTGACAGCATACTTTATTAGAATGTAGTATGCCTGCAGGTCATGTATTGAAAGTATTTGAAAGACTATGAAATCTAAATGAAAATGCTAAATAAAAATCTATCTTTTAATTTCTCACTGAAAAAGCTCAAAAACTCATTTTAACTACTCTAGAAATTTACTGTAGATAATATTTTCTTCTATAAAAATGTTAATTCTATAATAAATCACACTATAAAAATTATATTAGTTTCATTCTATCAAACAATAACTTGACCATTCAATATCATCTTCATGAGTAAACTACTTTATTTCAACAATTTGCTCAAGATTGCTCATCAATCCAGTTTGAACTAGTTTGAAGAAATACTCAGCGGAGGAAGGCGTGCGCATTGTACATACTTGCATACCATTTTCGCAATAATATAGTATAATTTTGTATCTTTTTTTCAAGTTTACAGGTACTGGTATATATAGAAAGCACAAAATGGACATTTCAGGTAAGATATATTTGTTGATGAAAACATGCATTGCAACTTTGGGACATAGGACATGGATGTTCTTCTTTCAATTGGCATCTATTATTCATTTAATATTCATTTAATATTCATTTAATATTCATGCATAGCAACAATCCTTAATGAAAACATGTGATATTGTTAAAATTTCATAAAGTGATTCTTTTCTACACATGACACAAACACTTGGTGTGAAGATAGAACAAAGGCACGATTCAATCTCATTAAATACAGCCCTACCATTTTTTGGATGTGGGTTCCTTCATTCAGAACAACCTTTCAATATAATATATGGAATACTGAATATGCTATGAATACAAAATTACTGAACTCCTAGTAAACACATCATTTGATTGGACAAAACATGACTTTCTCTCTAGGTCATGGAATGAATGAAGTAACCCACAGAAAATGTATGAAATGAAATATTTTGAGCTGTATATTTTACTAGATTGATACATATTAGAATAAAACACACAGGCCAAGCTCAAATTGCAACAAAAAAAAATTGGCTGAAAATTGGTAGCAGTCTACTTTACTTACTTCAATTTCACCCTAAACAAATGAAAATAAGATATTGTGATATAACATAACAAAATAAAGCTTGGAAATAAAACTTAAACTGAGATTCGAAATAAGGCCAGAAAAGGTAATTGGTTAGAACAATTTTTAAATCAAATAATAATCATAACATAAGGTTTAGAGTGTAAAAACAATATGGCACTTTTTGATACTTTGGGTGGATTTCACTTCTACGCAATGCTGTTGGTAAAATAACGATTTACACTAACATTCAATTAACATCAAAGTGCATTTTGAAACATAAACAATATAGCCAATGAGTAGAAGCAGAAGTTCATTAAAAAAAAAAACTTGACCCAAATAAAATAATAAAGAATGCATTTTGTGCATACTTCTGCTATTATTGTGCAAATTTGGTTCTAGATGGGTCATTATCGATCACAATTATCTCCCCTACCTTTGGTTTATTTTGTCCTGGCTCTGTTGTCTGTCCATCAACATCACCTGACGAGTGGTTATCATCAACATGGACTTCATGAAATCCTCCATTACCGTCCTCTTTACCATCTTCTACAATAGATATACACTCTCATTATAATCTATACTGACTGATCTACTATATATCATTCTAGTCAACCCAGCTGTATATGGGTATGGATAATCCAATGCTAAGAGGTTTAGTCAGAGACCAGCAGGTAGCCACAGTCCTAGTAAACCGTAGTTGTTATCCTAGTAATTAAATGCTGTTTCTTTTCTTTGATTGAAACTTTGAGTTTAGCTGGCATAGTTTAATATCATATAGTATATAATACTATTGGTATTCTATACAGTATCATGTATATATTCCTAATATCACACATTTTAAGATATGATAAATAACTACAATTGTTTAAAATAAACTTTATATCTAGGTAAAGAATCAAAATAAAGAAAGAATAATGTGGTAGTGTGTTAGCTCAGTAATGAGTAGAATCATCATCTGACTCATGATAACGTTTGGTTAGGTTAGTGTTACCCTGAAAGTAAGACGCCATGAAAAGTATTTAAGAAAGCTGTACTGTTTTTGACTTTGAATTCTTCTCTAGGAAAAGGGAGAAAATGACATGCCAGAAGTCAAATGACAGAGATACACCCCTTAACCAAAAAATCCAATGAAAAACAAAAAGCAACACTTGTCCTCAATCTGTAAAACCTCTACAAATTATTTAAAAAATATATAAAGATGGCCAATTCAAATTGCCAAAAACAGAAAAAAATGACTAACAATTGTGAACCTCATTTCTAGAATATCCCAAGATATTTATTTAATAGTTATTTATCTAATATCTTAAAATCATCTCTTCATCCAGAATGTAATAACTTACTACCTGATTTTTTATAGATAAATGTCTTGAAATAAGATATATATGAACTCCCTTGTCCACTTTCATTTTGGGTGTCCATTTTGTCAGGTCACCTATATTACTAGCTTTATTTTAGTGGTTTACTTAAAATCTACAAAACTTTACAAACACTATGAAGTACCTATAAGTGACTATAAACCTATCAGATTTCAAATTTATGTTTCATATAGTACTATAAAGTGAATATGGTCAGTATTTAGGTAGATAATATGGTGAAAATCAAAGGAAAGTTATGTGAAAATAACATTAGTAAGTAGTTAATTGTTTATAGCAATACAATAATTTAAACTAAAGAAATTCACAATCACCTTTACCTCAGCTAGTAGTATAACTTTTTTATTAAAATTTACTCAATTATAACATTTGAAAGGTTCATAGGGAAAATTGCACATAAAACTTGTATAGGGATAAACAACTCAACTGATTTTAATAATATATCAAACATTCCCAGACAAACTAACATAATGAACCTTGAACTAATTTTAAATAGGTCTCTTTTAACAAGAGTACGGTTCTATTTTTATAAGCACTGTGGTTTGATATCAAGGTGTTTTACTTCCTTAAATTTAAACAGATCAACAACAGAAATCAAAACTAACTTGTAAACAAAATATCAAAACCTTGCCAGTAGGCCTACTTATTAAATCTAAGCTTATACTACATAAACTTTTAAATATAGGTCTAATTTGATTGAAATACTATAAAGGTTATTCATAAATATCATTTATAAAGGTATGTAGTTTGACATGATCAATGAAGTGAAAAGTTTATTGGTATACTGACTACTATCTCTACTACCAGTACTATATAATATATCTATGGGTCTTCTTGACCATTACGTTAATATCTAATTAGAATTTTGAAAAAAATCATCGAAAAATTTCATAAATTGACATATATTCATGATTCAGGTAATTATTTTCACTGCAATTGAAATTCAAGAGAAAAGAAAAATGAAAGGATTTTGATGGTCCAACCCTTAAGGTAAGACAATAATATCAATCTATGGAAACGCCTTAATTTAAATCACATCTAGGTTAATGTATTGCAGAAAACACTTTCTTATATTTACAAGCTAAAGAAAAGTGAACACCCTATAAACTAATGAGAAAGCATGATAATAAACCTGAAATGAAAACTTACGACCAGGTGGGCCCTGTAATCGACCATAGTGTTGTAACTGAATATCATCAGTGTCTGCCATTTTGTTCTATTTTTAACTTTCTACTCTATAGTAACCTGCCACATATTTTACAGCCTTCTATTTCCTATATCAATTTCAGTAGAAACAGCCTTGTTTTAACAACTTATAGTCCAGTTTTCCCACACCTCAATCTTCAAATACCAGTATATTCAATTTTAATAAAAAGAACTGGTAGATATAGTGTTCACGCATGTGCAGGTGTCAACCCACACTGTTAGAGTTCATCCGATATGCTTCAACAAGTTTCTATTGACAAACAGCTATAGGGCGATTCACATTCTACAACCTAAACAAAACACACAAGAGAACACTGTGTCGTGTACATTTATTAACTTATTTTTTGAGTGTTTTAATTTTCAAACAATGAGTAGGTAGACCCACAATGTGTCATTCTATTAATAGATATTTCTATGGAATTACATAAGGCATGGAAATGTGTTTATAATTTCATTGGGTAATAACTTTGCTGGATTTAATTTTCACAGATAAAGAAGAAAGTGAAATTGTGGTTAAAAGATTAAGAGGAAGAACCTGATAGTGTAAGATAACATAGTCAATGCAACATGAATCATCTATTGGACATACATTTCTATTTGATTGTGTTGTGCCACTATGGTAAAAAAAAAAATAGAATCTGGAGTATCTTCTTACCTGTTTCATCATTGCCATTTAGCATTTTCATCTTCACCTCATCTTCAATTTTAGTTGCCATGGCAAACACTTATTTCTGTAATAAAAAATAAAAATTTTATGAAATGTTATTAGGCTTATAAGTTTAAGGGAAAATACAGGCCTTCCAATAAATCAAGCTATATGTTTCAATTGAGCTCAAATTAAACTATCCATAGAATTCAGAATTCAAATCCACCATTCGGAACCAATACAAGAAAACAAAAATTTTTGGATCTTTTGATATTGTATATTTCTTTTATCATTGATGAGGTACTATAATATATAATAATATCTGCAAGGGAGACCTGATAAAATGACCTGGAACTGACATTGGCTTTGATTATGGTCTGTGTATTTAGGGAAACAAACATCGGACTTGAAAGTTTTTAAAAATCAGCTTATGGTATGTAATACAAAGACAATATTGGAATATTGTCATTAGCTTTATAGAAAAACAACAGAAACAAAAAAAGGAGGAAGTAAAACTCCATTTTAAGTTCTAAATGGAAGCAGAATGTTGTAAACAGTTGGAAACAATTATGGTACTCAAATGATAGTTTATAATGGTCTATTTGAGAGTTAATTTAACATAAACAATAGTAAGAGGGGGTAGCATGTTCCTGTCTGACTGAACACAGCTACAACAAAAACAGCACTGTAATCAATTTTAATTAATAAATTACACTCAGACTGGATTCCTACTTTTACAGGTCTATCTGCCAACATAGTAAAAATCTACCAATTGTTATTAGGTCAGCTTTATAAGTTTATGACCAAAACCTTTTCTAAATCTTAATGTTTAGAGGGATATAGGCTTATATAATCAGAAGGTGAGACACAAAATAAGGATGCCATGAAGTATATTTTGCGAAACTGGTGTTCTTGTCTCAAGTAGGACTATATTCATAGCATACCTATCTATTCAAGTGCCATTTTACAAATATTGGCATTGATGAAGATATGAAGTATTTTGCTGGTACTGCTATAAAAGGTGTCCCAGTGAGTAGTGAACACCCTTGATCATTTTTAAATGAAGCTTACTACTCCAAAAAAAATTGTCCTTGTGTTCAAAAAATTACCCATGTGTAGATAAATTTACCTCTAAGTAGATGGATTTAGTTACGCGCACACACAAGCATTTGTTCATTCATGGAAAAAATTGTCAAACACGTTTGATTTTCAACCTTTTGTCAAGAATGACATAATTCAACTGCACACGGAAGCTATTGCACAAGTGCACAAATGAATCTGCCTGAGCTGATAGCTTGTGTATGCACCAGACTTAAAATTCTCAGTGGTATTTTGGTGATCGTGGTCTGGTTAGTCTACTGGCATTAGGTATTTAATATATCATTAGGCCTACTTAGTTGAAATGGGTGTATACCCCTATTTAAACAATAGATCACAGGTACTTGTTTCTTTTTCTCCACAGTGTAAAAACATAAATATAACAGGGTTGAATTCACTTCAGTCAGCACTCAGCTTGACCAACAGGGCACTAAAACCGAAACATCTGTCTCTATTCCAGCCTCTGATAGCTATTCGGACAGATGTTAGCAAGTGTAGAGACAGAAAAATAGGTGCAATTAAATGGGGACATTTCACATCTCTGCAGGTGTGGGGAGTTTTAAACCTTTTTATATACCTCGGATCTGCATAACGCAGATATATTTAGAAAGATGGACATTTTTGTAGTTCAGCCATACCATAATTTTCTCCCTACACAATTCATGTCACGTCCCCAGTTCTATCAAAGTTTTTCTTAACGAAACTGATCTACCATCAGCCATTTAAAACTGTGTGCGAAGCCAAAAGCTCCAAGGTCATAGAGTCAAGTTATAGTAACAAAACGAAAGTTACGGTGATGCCCAACACTAATTTAGAACATTCGGAGGTGTGGAAAATCCCCATTTAACAGGATATTTTTTTTCTGACTCTACTCCAGCTAGCAACTGTCAAAATATCCATCAGAGGATCGAGGTAGATGTTTCGGACTAACAGGGCACAAACGGCAACATGAAAATACCAGTTCAGTGACGGGAAAGCTGTGTAAAATCATTAAAATAATGCAACACAATGTATACCTGTACCGGTATTTGAATTGAATTTCTTCTCGCTACAAACCTTATATATAGATTTTATACATTTTGTGGGAAATGAAAACAAATGCCTGTGATATAGACAATGAAATTTAAGACAAAAGATAATATTTTTTAACACTCGATTCAGCAAGAACTATATCAAACTATGCTTTTATAATGCTGATACTAATATACACTTTTGAGTATATAACATTTGTATTTGAGGACAAAGCATGGTCTAAATATGTTCCAAACATGTCTAGAACAATAGAAGGTAGGACAATAGAAGGTTATTCATGACGGGAGGCCATCATTTATGAAATCATAGGTTAGAGGTAGGAGGGGAACCTGCAAATTTCAAAAGGATCAATGTTACTGCTGAGTGATAAATCCACCAAGAAATTATAATAGGTCATGAATTAAACTATTTTACAAAATACCTGTACTTTTCTCTCACATCAAGGATGGAGCCAAGAGGATAATTTCCATCCACAAATTCTTGAAAAAAGGGATTGTTGCAGATGTTGGCTTTTTTCCCAATGTTCACCTACAAACCGGAAAGGGAATTATCCGATAAGATTTGTCTCCCCTTTAAAACTGTTGCAACTGTTGTGAAAGTGCGTTCGATTCAATGTTCTGTACTATTCTGAAACTAGATCATTACCACAGAGTAAAAAGAAGTCTTGATATAATATGATAATTTGATATAAATTGCAGGTTGTGATTTCGATTCATCATGTTGCTAGATCATATCACATAGTAAATGTAGAATGATAGCTAGTATGACATACAATACAAGTCATCTTACACTGTAGGCTACAGACCACATTTATTTCATATTATCCCCCTTTGACCACACAGAGAAATGAAAATACGAGACCCTATATATTCAAGTAGAAGTGGGTGTGGCCCCTTGGTTATTGCTCACCAACATGAAGATATTGGATTCGATAACGATATATTTGGATTTAATATCTTAGTATTCATTGATGCAGGTGGGAGTTAGTCAGGAGCTACTAGTCTTTCGAAAATTGATCATTCAGTTTAATTACATTAGACCTTCCGTTTTTTATTAGCTTTCAGTTTAATTTAGGCACAGTGAGGGTCTTACACCACCAGCTGATCAGATTTCCGACAAAATTTAGGCTTGGTCGGCCCTCTAACATAATTACATTTTTTGAGGGAGGCCTATAAAAGATGGATAGTGACCGCCTTTATCTCTCCCTGGCTTTCTTAACCTGATAAAAACTCGTCCTCGGTCATTATCCTATTATTCATCTTTTGAAAACATAGACATTGAAATTGATTGATATTGATTGGCTACTGTGAAAAGACACATGTAGAATTACCTCCCCCATGGAAAAGTGTGAGACCGGAATCATAGGATACAAAATAAAAAGAAAATCTAAGTATGGACTTGTAGTATTATCCCCATCATAAGAACACGTATAGGCTACTTTCGATTGAATACTACAGGGTTAAAAATCCCCACTATTTCTAGATTTGTTGTCTAGAAGCCCAGAAAAAGATTGAAGGAGACAAAACTTTTTGTTTGTTGAAAATAATCATTCTTTTATTATACCTTTGAGCTGAAAATTAATACTGCAATCGAAAAACATCATTACATGCAGGGAAGTGGGCTTAACTTTTATGATTAAAATATTAACTTTCAAGATTTACACATTGTTTTTAAAGAGAGGGGTTGCCAATCCTTTTGACGAATCCTCGATACGATAATTCAATTTAAAGCTACCATGCTTTGATTACACACTATCAAGTTTTTTAGACTATGAAATCTTTAATCAATTGGGTTGTAAATGGTTGATCCTGAATAATATCTTCTTCACAGATAGAGCACTTTTGCACTTTTCTTTTAAAGGTTTTCTTGTCATCACTGAATACTATGACAGAGACTACTTAAATATAATTGGTGATTATTGACAACTTTTTAGCTTTTGCTAACAATTAATGACAACTCACATAAATAAGATACATTGTTGGTTCTTAAATTTGTTCATGTGAGGTCAAGCTATAACGGGATAAAAAGTATTAAAGGCCAGGACTCGTCATTTTCGGGGATTGGTTTGAGTCTTAAAAAAAATGTAAATAGTCTTCAGAAGTAAAAGTACATAATTTTTATATAGTATAAAAAGAGTTTTGGAAACAAGCTGAGGTTTATGTTAATTCGTCACCAAATACAATGCACTAAAATATAGAAAAAATAAATGAATATAAATAAATGAATTAGCAAACTAATATAAATATATAATAAGTTAACAATTAAGTAGTTTGATTATTTAATCAATTAAATAGTTAATTATTATATAAACATATGAAAGAAAATTTGCACCAAGTATTCTGTCCGTCCACAACCACAAACGAAGCTACAGACAAAGACAGCTGGGCTGGTCAATTGGAGACTGTGTTGGCTTTCAATAAATAATTTGATCAAAGACGAATTTTGAGATTTGGAGGTAGAAAACAGATGTTGTTCATGGCGGTATACTTATAGATGTAATAGAAATCGAGTAAAACTTGGGGAGCAGAAAGTGATTTGAATTTAATTTAGGATCAAATATAAAGATAGGCCTACACTACTAAGGCAAATATACAAGATACACTACTAAGGCAAATATACAAGATACACTACTAAGGCAAATATACAAGGTTAGTATACAGGATTCGCCAAATAGATGAAATATACGTTATCAACTAAAAGGGTTAATTTTATATAAGATGATGAGTATACACGATCAACAAGAAAGTATACAATACCATCAACAAATGTAAGTAATAAAGACCTACATTTAGAGTAAGTAGGTACGCCCAGCAAACTAGGGTAAACATACCAGATTCACAACTATATACGGTAGGTAAACAAGATCTGCGGTCAGTAAACACAATCAACAAACTTGGGTATGCATTTGCTGATTCAAATTTCGACAGTGAGCTTTGAACACTATTACTGATTAGATTAGCTAGAAGAAATTCCAGTTTCTGAGACTAAAGTACGATTGGTCAAACAGACATGGCTCTTTAAAGATGGAGGAACCAACTATAGTTTAGTAACTTTTCCATGCCATTGTTTTTTAAAGTCGTTGATATTTCTACATAATATAATACACCCCACATTGTTTCCTAGCAAACACTAAATTTAAAACTAAATGATATTGAAAATCATTGAATGATTGTTTGAGATTTCAAATTGTGAAAATTCTTCTCACTTAAAGTGATAGCATGTCTTAGAATGAACATAATTTATTTTCTGGAAAAGGTCAATATGAGTATATATTCATCAGTTAGCTTACCTGGTATCAATCCCAAATATTAAGCGTTTTTCAATAGTTAATTGCATATTTATGGATACTTACTAATTTGTTTGGATTTATTGGATTATTTTAAGGATCCTGTTATGTTATTTATGACACAAGGTATATCTACTGGCCAATTTAAAATTCTTAAATTTTATGTTACTTCTAATATTTATAGCTTACTTATCGATTCTTAAGAAATATAATTTACATATAAAAACAGGTTTTAGTCAAGAAATAAGTAGTTTAGATCTTAGATAGTCAACTGATTAGTGGTTTACACAGAACGAAATTCTTAAAGATGGCAACGAGTGGAGCGCATGTTGTGATCTTCGTGATAAGTATACTATAATAGTAAATATTTGTATTGGAAACCAATGTATTAAACCAGGTACCGATTTATCGTTATCAAACAACTTGAGAATTAACACCGTGTCGTTTCGTACTATCTCGTCTTTAGAACCTGTGGATTGTGTTAGAATATGTTACATTCATTGTGTAATTATGTGAATTTTAATAAACGGAAATTAGACTGTTCACTTCTGGCAATAAAGGGGCAATTGATTTCCGATAATGAATATTTTTATATTGAAGTCACCAAATGGAATGATTATATGCTAGACGGGTGTACAAATCACATTTGGACTAATAATACAATATGTATGGTAGAAAAGGGTGGATATTATTGTCAGCCAATAAGATGTAACGCTATATATGTTAACAATATCAACTTTGCCTCTTTTTCCAATAAACCATTGTGGAACTTTGGTGAAACGGTAGAATATGCGTGTACTCGAGGTTATTTTACAGTAACCAATGCTACTTGTTTAACATCTGGGACGTGAAGTTCTTTTACATGTAAAAGATTTGTGCAGTGTGGTGATAATAAAGTTTGTTCTGTGATAGAAAATAAACATTACTGGATTTACTTGAACGGAACTCAAAAACTACAAAAGGTACATTGCAAAATTGGAGTTGGTGCATATATAACACTAACTGAATACAATACGGCGTCCAAACCTGCATTCATACGAAACAACGGTTCCTGTGATTTGATTGACGACATTTCAAATGGTCAAGGGTACACAAATTACCAAAAAGTGAACTTAAATTGTTCCCTGCTAACATCAAAATTAAATTACGTCATTGCACTAATTCAACATACACAGAACAAAATTATGGCCATGCTGGAGACTGTTATGCCAGAACGAACAGCAGTGAATGTAGTGTTCTTGGTAGATTTATCATCAACACTCGCGGTACAGGGTTAAGAGTTAAGGCATCAATTAATTGGACGACTATTGGTACAAACGGAGTCATTGCATATATTACTAGATCCCCAGATGGTAATGTTATAGGGGGCTATTGTGGTGGTAATTGTGGGGGATGTGCACCCGACGGCGTCCTTTACATAGAGGCCGGCCCCAACTATACTCCACCACTTGACAGTTTTTATGTGAAGACATGTATACATGTACTTGTATAAAAATGCTGTCAAACATTTGACTATCGGACATCTATCATTGGAGTTGGTGATGTTTCATTTGAATTTAAATTGTGATATGTTCGTACCTTATCAGTGTGCTACATACTGTCCTAGAAAATATAAGGAAAAGACAGATTTATTTTATAGCATCTTTATTGCATTAAAAACCATTTTAAGGGTAGATATCATAATGTATATCATATTGATAAGTATGTGAAAATTTACGTATGTTATACGATTGTTTAGTTATAGAACACAAGAATTTGACATCTCCGGAGTCTAATATTAAGGAAACTGGCAAAGGGACAGTTGATATCATCTGGAATAATTCCAAGTTGAACATAACACGATATTGCCGAGATTCACAGAAATTACCAATAATATAAGTTACACTGTCCCCATAGTTTCTTACCACTAACATAAGACATTGCTGATGAAGTGGCACAATCTCGGGATCCACACCGAAGCCTTTTAAATTAGCATAATCTAAATTCAATGGATACGAAACATCCACACCACTAAGAGACGTACAACCAAATTGCGAAAATTCTGATAAAATTTTCTTGTCTTTGAAATCCAATTCTTTCATTTTGATATCAAAATTCCTGAGAGAACTGAAACCATTAAAAGCAATCTCCAGATCATTTATTTGGTAAATGGTCCCATAACGATCTAAATTGACATCTAAATCAAATTTCATTAATCGAGATCCACGATTATGAGCTATTCTTATATTACTAAACATCACCCCACTTATAAAACTACAGGTTGCGTTGTTTTCACTGAGCTCTTTATTTATAGTCCCGATAGCAAATTCCACAAAAGCAGTCTGAATAGAGTCGTTAGGATAAGAAGCGAAGACACCCTCACAGATACATAATAATGGTGGCGCGATATTTAATTGAGAACAACTTCGTGATTTCGTCAAGGGATCTAGCATAGAGTGTCCGGAACTAGCATCCTTACCAATGTATTCGCTACCAGATTTCTGAATCCTTGCCGACTTTTCCATCAAATCTATAATGGTTTCTTGTATATCTGCGGTTGATATGAGCCTAAAACTATTCATCTTTAAAATAGACGTCAAATCTTCACCCAAGCTTAATCTCAGTCGCTTTGGTAGTAAGATAAAGAACATAGGGTTACTATTCTCAACATGGAAGAACTCTTTACTTTTTAATGATAAAGTAGATGGTCTGCCAGCATCACTTGCTAAAATCACGATACTGTTCTGTTTAGCCAATAGTTCTGAAACTATATTAGTTAATGCTTTGTCCATATGTTCAATTTGATGCGAGCGAACTTCGGAAAGATTCACCATGGATGTACTGAGAAGCGTTTGTTCAAATGTATTAGTTATATGTGCCATTGTAAATAATGAATAAAAATCATAATAATATGAAACTCCTCCTTTAGTATTTGGTCCCTTTTGAGAATTTGAAATTCTGTTACAAAAACTTTGTACTAATTCGCGATTCTCAGCTAAAACGCCAATGAATTTTCTACAAGGACCATTCGAGTTGATCAAAAATTTGTGAAAGAATTTATGTCTTGGATAGGAAATATTACAAGCTAAATCCACAATATTAAAGCAAATGTTATTCAGTTTTGAATGTTGATCAGTATATATAATATCGGGTAGAACTCGACCCAACATTTTCTGTTCATCCCAATGTTCAGCCTGAACTCGTTTAAAATCAATCACTTCCACTTTCTCATTGACCAAACTCAAATGAACAGATGCGAAATTGTTGAATTTAGAAATGAACTCATTCCTGGAAATATGGGTGAAATGGAAAACACGGGCATCCAATGGAAACAGTTCTTGTGAGTTGTGTATATTTTGCAAAATTTGGTCGTTATCATAACAGAACTTGTTTTCAGAGTACTCAATATCTAAACTGAGTCGAACAGGTTGAAGAACTTTACTGAGGTACGTTTTCTCACAGAATACTTGTATTTTACTACCAATATCACCATCATGATCTCTATCACCAAATATCTGATCAAATATAATCTTCTCTAATAAATCCATAGTGATATTCGATTTGGAACTTTTATTCAAGGTAAAATCCACGCGATATTGCCCACATTCAGTTGTTCGACATTGCACCGTGTATGAAAACCGATCACACATTTTGATGACGTCACAGATGAGTTTGTTATCCTGTGTAGACAAATGTGAAGTTTTTCGATGCATTCGTCCTTGCAGAATAATTAAATCATTTTCACTGGGTTCTAATAAAGGACATAAACCCTCTATTTCTCGTTGTAATGATGATGATATAAATATAGTTGTATTTCTGCTATAACTTCTTTTCATAGTTACATGGTTATCACTGTGATGACGTAATAGTGTAGAATATATGAATAAGAACAGGCACGTTGATATGATGAATGGAGACTTAATAAATCTCAATAATTTGGTAGTTGGTACCATCTTGTATAAACCAATCTGAAGAAAATTAAATTTACAGTTACAATTATAGCACCAAGGGTGTCCGAAGGTCCAAAATAGACGCTCCCCTACGCTTATAATGTAAATAATAAATACATAATTGAGTTGGGGGAAATAGGGCTAAATGAAGATTCCAGCAGGCATACGATTAAATTATTCAAAGATTCTCCTTTACTTCATCAAAATGTCGATTTTTGTCTAATATTAGTCATAGATGTAATGTACAGAGATATCAGCCATAAGCACGAAAACATGACACGAATCTATGGGAATGGAATACCAGGTTCGAATGTTATAGGCCTATACTTTCAGGAGACGCTGGCACATTTCAAATCATAGGTATCCTTTAGGATTTAAAGAATTAGTGATATATCGTGTAACTCGATTCATCAAAAATTGAAACATTATTTTGTGCAATTTCATAAACATGTTACCTATAATGTTACATTATAATATTATTTTATCTATTCTATTGCTTGAAAGAAGTCCCAAATTGTCAGCTCCATTTCCGTACCAAACACTTAATATTAACCAATATAAAACTTACCACTGGACAGTTTGACGAATACATGAAGAAATAAATTGGGGTGAGGTTATCATGTTGAAAACTGTACCAGGTGTGAACAATAGTAATTGTAACCTTGGATATAGTCGAGTTTGTCACAAATTAACACCAACTATTACACCTGTTCACTTAAAGGACGACAATCCAAAAATATATAAAAAAAAAATATAATATATTTTATTTCTTTCAAAAACAGCCTTTAATGAATTATAATGGATAATAATGATGCCTAAGAAATTTTTTTGTGAAAATAAACTCTTATCATATCATTAGAAAAAAAATCATGTCATGAGCTCACAATAATCCTTTTTGCCATCTAATTTTTCTTATAATTAGCCAAAAACAAAATTTGTAACAGTGATCGGCGGCTTACAAGTCTAAGTAAGATTACGCAACTATAAACTTTGAAGAACTATGGAATGTTTTGCTGGATCTTATCTTTCAATAATTGATTATTAAATTATAACATGTATTATTATACTATTTTAGATGTCATTGACGAGATCGATTTGAAATCTACAACCAGAGCATTTTGAATTGTTACCGAATTTTTGTGAAATGAAATTTTTTTTATTTAGATATCAACGTTTTTCATACGTTCTATTTCAAGGGAAGTAATTCTTTGCAATTTTGTTTGACCACTGAGGCTTCTTATGAAAATGATTTAAATAGAATTTTAGTCGAAATTCACAGATAGTGTCGTCTCGGTTACAGAAATGACCAATAGAAAGCCTTCGGAGTACTGTAATTCGAAGCATTGCACAGAGATACAATAAGTATCTCTCAATATAAGAGAATACCCCCTCCCCCCGAATACACTTCTACAGCTCTACTCCCAACAAACGGCCTCACTACCATATCTTCACCTATCATCTTCTCACTCTGGTACACCGTTCTGACCTTGTCAATCGCATCTTTTCCCTCTGATTACCAATCTTGGGTATTAACCTTTAATTCCCAACCTCTCTACTTCCAGTTGACCCTTCTTCCCCGTGGTAATAGTACATCTTTAGTCGTTACCTTAGAACTGCTTCTTTCCATACTGTCCGATACTCTTAACTCCAGAGTCGTCCAGTACCTTACCCCTATACTCAACTTCCCTATAACCCGTATTTTCAACTGCCCATTCTTTTACCGTATTAATTCACTTCCACGTGTCCTTTGCCATTCTTCTTTCTCTCTACCTGTCCTCACCACTCTCTCCTTTTCAGTTTGTGAGTACAAATAATCTCTTGGCATTCATCTTTCCCGGATTTAACGTACTCATAGGAGCTCAATCGACGATAATTATGACTGAGGGTGATTTATTCAAATAAACTAACTCACGCATGTTTACTGTGACTTTAAAGCATGTCGTGTCCATTTTGAATTAGGTTTTATTTTCACATGCTCATGTTATAATGACGTCGTTGAGACTTCCATAATTTCCCAGACAGATGGACATGACCTATTCATCGACTTCATTGTGGAAAAATATTGAAATTTCTTCTGAAGGTATGGAAGTGACTCTTTAAAACATGGGTTTTCAATTTTTTTCTTTTGTATTTTGTCTTCCAGGGTCCTTGATCGATTGTATTACCCCTTCACCCTATAAATCCTTACTATTTCATGATTAGGTTTTCCCTAAAATCATGTCGGAGAATATAGCCTGGCCGAATAGAACGACTCAAATTAGGCATACAATTGTCCAAACATTTTATTATAGACTCATTACTGCTCAAAAATTCCCCAAAATTACTACCTTAGGGGTAATACAAGGTTGAAAACCCCTTCTTTCAAGACTCACATGAAGATATATTCTATCGGTTGTTTTTTTCTGTTTTCCATAACCTGTTCACCTGAACACTCTCAATGAGCAACACTTTTTTGAAAATAAACATCCAGGCGAGTTGTTTTATCTGTGGAGGTTTTGTTGGGTGAATTCAATAGTTTTCTGTAGGTTGTAAAGTGTCTATCATCTAATTATTTATGGCTGGGATTTGCCTTCTTTTTAACTGCCCACTCAAAAACCAAATGAAATTCTGACAACAGATTTCTAGAAGCTCCCGCTTACACAAATTATAATCACAATAGTTATTGAATAAACGTTTCTTATCAGCGAATTTCGTGAGAAAGCAGCATATTTTCTAGACTGAAAACTGAATCATTTTGTCACCTGTTATCAAGTTCGAAATGAAAAGGTGTCATTCGTTCCTGGCATGCATATTATATGTACTTGTACTACTAGTTGAAGGTATGTTATAACATTTAAGAGGTACAATTAACACTATGCACTGAGCGGAGAATGCAGAGATATTTTAACGTTGTCTATTCAGTCTTTACAAATATGATTGATATGGATATAATATTTTTAGTGAACGTTCTCTTTTGGAGGTTCTATTAATTCGAGATGGGATCCTATTATGATTAGTAGTAAGGGTAAAAGGAATTGTAACCTGATATATCTTTGCAGATTTTAGTGGCGTACATACAGTGGCATTTCAATTCGCCTTGGATCTCTAGATACTATGGACGACGTTAACTCCTTAAGAACAATTTTTATACGCCCACATGAAATGGGGGGCGTATATTGCCGTCACCCATATCCGTCCGCCCGTCGGTCCGTCCACAATTGCTCGTAAACAATCTACAAGACACAATTCTTGATGGATTTTAACGAAACTTGGCATGAGTGTTCGTAATCACCCAAGGATGAACCCTATTGAAAATCAGAAGAATCAAAAAAAATATTTAGTATGAGTTATTGCCATTGGTCTTGAAAACGCGTTCAATTTTTAGCTCGTAAACACTCTAGAAGGCACAATTCTTGGTGCATATTGACGAAACTTGACATGAGTGTTTGTTATAATCCAAGGATAAACCCTATTGAAAATCAGAAAAATCGAATAATAATTAGTTATTGAGTTATTGCCCTTGCTACTGAAAACTCGTTCAATTTTTCAGATCGTAAACACTCCAGAAGGCACAATTCTTGACGGATTTTGATGAACCCTATTGTATATCAGAAGAATTTTTAGTATGAGTTATTGCCCTTGTTCTTGAAAACGCTTTCAAATTTAGCTCTTAAACACTAAAAGGCATGATTCTTGCTGGATTTTGACAAAACTTGGTTTTATTATTCAGCCCCGCGCTGAAGATTGAATATTTGCCTTCTAGAGTTTTCACGAGCTAAAAATTGAACACGTTTTCAAGAACAAGGGCAATAACTCATACTCAATATTATTCAGTATCGCCCTAGAGAGTTCAAAAGAAGTGTATGACTGAAGGTTGAATATTTCATACTGGTGATTGTTACTGTACTGCTAAATATTTTTATTCAAAATCAAAGCTGCCAGTGGGCGTATATTAACTTGCCTGGCAAGCTATCTTAATATATGCTTAAAGATTGATCACATTACCTCACAACATTGATCTCTGTTGGCTTAGATAAGCATTTCATATGAGGATTTAGGTTCGACTCCGTGGTGTAGAATGTCTGTGGGTAGGCTAGGACAAAGAAACTGATGCTCTTTGTGTTTCAAAACTACAATTCCTATAATACTGTCCATAATCGGCAAAACAGGATTTCAGACGTGTATTTCGGATAAATGTATAACTGATCACAACTTAAGTCCTTAATAACTGCAGTTTTGGAAAGTAGTTAATTTTCCAAGAGATATATTTACATTAATATACTTCAGTTAAAGCCAACAGTAAACGTATTGTTGGTGGAACCAATGCTGTACCACATAGTCATCCTTGGCAGATATCATTAAGATCCACAATTAATGGTGTTACTGATCATATCTGTGGTGGTGTTATATTGAACAGTACATGGGTTCTTACTGCTGCGCATTGCGTGGATGGAATGTAAGTATACACGTGAAGTCTTTTGACCTAGAAATTTAATTCCTTGACAGCCAAATAAAGCAATCAAATCAAAAAGACAACACTGAATAATGGTATTCTTAATGGGATTGTGTGTTCGGAGAAATGAGAGCATCTATTTGCACCATTTCAATTTTCAATCAGACGTCTGTGGTTCTTGCAATACCACAATAACTAGGTTTTTACTAAGTGATTTTACTAATTGAAAAATATGCTGTATCACATAAGGTCGTTTTTGGTGATTATTGATTATCAATCACTCAGTTTTAGTGGAATTGCAATACACATACAAAAGCTCCTTACAATCCGTTTAAGAGGTTTTACATAAATGCTATCCGCGTGTGACTGAGAACAGAATTTCACGAGATAATCTTATATGGAATTTATCAGTTATGACTATAAAGCTTCATATACTTATCTAGTTCAATTGACAAAACATTCGCATGGTGTAACTCAAACTGATGTTAAGATATCTTATATTGATCATTTTAGACGAGAGCTTGATCTTCATATTACTGCTGGTGGTCATTTCTTGCAAACTCCATCGGAGCACCAAGTAACTTCAAATGTTCTTCAGAAATTTATGGTAATTTTTCTACTGCTTAATTATTAAGATTTAAAAAAAAACAAAGGACAAGGTTTCTTGTAAACATTTTCGATTGCTTTGCATTTTCATAAAGTTCTTTATGTTGTTACTGGGTGATGAAGCGCCCAGGCCGATAACATATTCCATCACAATAGGTTGTATCTTTTAATGATTTCATTATAATGACTTTTCTTGAAAAACCGCTTCGCTTAGAATTCTGGATCCAAGTATGAAAAAGAAAACGGCGTCTAGCAAAAAAACAAAAAAAAAAAAAAAAAAAAAAAAAAAAACAAAAAAAAAACAAGAAACATTTCGACCCCCTGAAGAAAAACTAAAACCGATCACATGTTTAGGCCTACAAGTTATATCAGAATCCATGGTCATACCCTATCTTGCGGGCCAAGTCATTGTATTTGTAATAGCCATCTTAATACGACTTATACCAAAACTTTTTTTGACAGCATCCAAGTTACGATCCGAATTTCACTGGTTATCCCAATGATTTAGCTTTACTGCGATTAGAAACTGCAGTGCTGGAGAATGTTGGAATAAAGTATGGAAGTCTTCCAGTTGATGACACTAATGATTTTATTGTTAACAATGGGTGTTATATTACTGGCTGGGGAGACACGGAAGGTAAGGCTCATCATTAATATGGATTACAGCTTTTTTAACTGAACATCTACTAATCAAATGGAATTGAATCGACACAAGGTAATGAAAACTTAACTATGGGAATTCTGTCACAGTTCATAAAGGACCTGAAGCTTCTAATTTGTAATTTTTGCCTCAATTATTTTTCAATACGCATTTGATTTTCATCTTGTAAATTCTCGAGGCACAAGTCTTGATGTATTTGGATGAAACCTTTTTATAATCCGAGGATTCAACCCTTTCATAATCAAAATATATTTTGCACTTGTTCAGCAGCATGTAAACACCCAAAAATGACTGAGTCGGGTATCTGGGGAAAATTAACCGTTTTCTGTTTTGCGTACAACATAAGCCAAGATGTCTGCTCAATTTTTAAAAACAATTTCTACTATCTACTGAAATAAATATTGTAATGACATGTCAGGTTTTACTAATTCCTAAAATAAGTAATGTAATGACATGTCAAGTTCTACTATCTACTGAAATAAGTATTGTAATGACATGTCAGATTGTACTAACTACTGAAATATCGTAATGTCATGTTGATTTTAATAACTCCTGAACTATATAATGAGATGTCAAGTTTTACGGACTCCTGAAATAAGTAATGTAACGGCATATCAAATTCTACTATCTACTGAAAGAAGTATTGTAACAAATTGTCAATTTTTTTTATTCTCTATTGTAATGACATGTCAGAAATATTGAAACTAATGAAATGAATATTGTAATGATTTGTCACTTTTTAATGAAGTAAATTTGTGTTATGTTTATATCAACCCGTCTCTTTTAGAAACCATGGAACACATTCGATCACTAGAAAGGAATAATCTATTATAAATCAATGACAATGTAATGATGAAGACTAGGTGTTATACTCTATAAGGGGACAGAATTATGAAATCAATTAAAATGCGCGTTACTTGTTAAAATAATCAATCAATTTGTTTTTAAAAATATAACTATGAAGACGCTTTTATATCTTATTATTAACGTTTTTTTTTAAAGTACTTCTATGTTGTTTTCTCTGGTTTGGAAGGTTACATGAGTAAGTTATTAAGTCATTTTGACATTCACTCAGTTATTCTCAGTAGCATAATATATAGATTTTGTATCTAATCATTTAAGACGCCCATCCTGTAGAACAAAGTGGCAGGTAAGGCTATTGATTTGAATCTCACTTCAGTTCCTTCCTAACATTGATTAAACTAAGGATAAATTATTGTTTGAAAGTTTACAAAAATTAATAATGAACCAGGTGACTAAATGCGATGATTTCTTTAGCGCATGAGAATATTTGTATCTGACAAAGTTACCATACGTGCCATACTTTGTTTCTGTCCTGGAAGTCATTTCCACATTAGTCGTGCATAAATAACCAACAGAAACGGGGCTGAAAAATCACAATATTTACAAATTAGAAAAAAGGAGCAGTTTGGTTATTTTGTTTTGTGATTGGTGTAATTAATATTACTAATTTCCACCATTTTTGGTAGTACCTTTTTGAGACGATAAAATAGTCCATGACCTATATATTTAAAACATTAATATGTATACATCAAGATCAGGATGTTTCGTTACTAGCTTCGTCATTTATGATCTAACGAAGTAAAGTGTGACCAATTACTGTCAAAATTGTGATTAACGTCACAATATTAAAGCAGAATTTAATTTTTGTTACCTTAAAAACAGTAAGAGCTACTTGTTGCTTTCATTGTTGTATACCTTTCAATATTTTCAATATAATGATTTATTTTATACCCGAATACACCTACAGCGTCTCTTCTAAGTAAATGTAAAGAATAAAGCTCTCAAAGGTTTGTTTGATACAATCAGATTCCATAATATCTAAATGTATTTTTTTAAATGTTTATAAAATCAAATTTCATATACGATCACCATTACAGGTATTTTCTTGTTTTGAAGGCTCTGGACAACATTCAAACGCACTGCAAGTTGGCTCTACCAATGTAGTATCAAACCCAGATTGTATATCTGCTCATGGTTTAACTGGCACCTTCGGTATAAGAGAGACTAATATATGTTTTGGTTTGAGTCTCAGCACATCGTGTAATGTAAGTATACTTAAAAACTTTAAATTCATTATCCATTAATACCTCAAAAACAGAAAATGTTTTTAGCTAAGCTAATCATTGAAAGTGAATTATTCGCGCTTGTTATATTTTTCAGGGAGATAGTGGTGGCCCAGCTGTTTGTAATGTTACTGATACTATGTATGTTGTTGGTATAGATTCCTGGAGAAGAACAGGTTGCCCTACAGATTATCCTAGTATATATACCCGAGTTAGTAAATACATAGATTGGATACTCAATACTATTAATGCAAATTAAATTTAAATGAATCCATTTTTTGTTAAATAAGCGAAACGCTGACAAATGTTTGTTGAGTTTTGTTTTCCACTGTAGGCAAGGCAATATGTTTTTCAAACAAAACAAATGAGTTCTCATCGATGATAAGTCAGATGAAACATTTTGGTATTGATATAGTGATATTAGAACATTTTCCCACTGCGGGTTTTAAAAGGCATGGTTCAAGTGGACTTTCTCCCCACTGCACAAAATCAATTCGCTTTTTGAAAACTAAAGTTAAAAGACGATTCACTTTTCCGAGACTCTAAATTTTGAAGAACGGTTAATAACACAGAAAACTCAATCACCTTGACCCACTTCGTCAACACACAGCTGCTACGAAAAGTGTCTTTTCACCATGAAATGCTTTTTTATTGATGCGGTCGTTTGCAAGAATTTTCTTATAATATAAAAACTATTGTGATCAGTTCGCTCCCTTTACTATTGAAATTTAAGAAATATATGCTCACAGTTACGTCCCTTGCAATTTCAAAACGGACAGAACCAGGGCGATCACTCTACGTGATGACCTGATTTTTTTTACCTTACATCTATTTTTCTGAATGACCTTCACAACGAACTGAGGTCACATTGTTAGTTCAACATCATCGTCTGAGATTAGGATGGGCACAAACTGTACGACGGTGGAAACGACCTGACTGGTTGAGGTTCGTCTTCAGTGATGAAAGTCGGTTCTGAGGTGACAGAGGCAGAGTTTATCGCCAAAAGGGTGAATGGACGGCGGCATGTTCAAAAGGTGGTGCTAGGGAGTTTCATGGATCTGTAGGTAAGAGAAGACTTCACTGGTTATCGTTAATGGCAACCTGGTGACCCAGCGTTACATCGGTGACAGTCTTCGCTCGACAGTCTTACCATTTCGCCAACAACAGTCACATTTATCCGAATGACGACGCAAGACCGCATACAGGCAGATTCGTAAATATTCAAATCAAAATTAGACCAAACTTTCGATCCGTATTTTTTTTTCTTAGCACAGGGGGCCTCAGTTTATTGACGATTTTTCCATGTCAGCCCCTCTTACCTGCATCAAAAGTGTTTCCGTGGCCTCAGACATGTACGGTGCCACACATGTACGGTGCCACACATGTATAGTGCCACACATATTTTTTTTTCAAACTCTTAGTAACTCGAAAATCCGACTTAGTAACTCGAAAAATCCGACTTATTAACTCGAAAATAGGCCACATATATTTTTTTTTTTCAAATCCGACTTAGTAACTCGAAAATCTCCGACTTACTACTAGAAACAGTGTATGGCACATTGATGGGTATGATAAACTCAAGCCATATGGTATTTGTATCCATTGCTCTATCGATGGATTTTCCAGAAAGATAATTTGGATGGAAGCATGGTCATCATTAATGATGCAAAATATTTCACGGAAGCAGTTAGAAAATTAAGAGGCTGTCCTAAAGAATCCGATCAGACGAGGGTACGGAAAACAAGGTTATTGAACAACTACAATATCTTTTTCTTAGAAGTTACATTTATGGTGCTAGTTATTTGCTAGTTTATGTATTCAAATAGTTTTTTTTTCTGTATTTTAGGCTTCTTCCATTGTAAAGTCAAATCTCCAAATGGAGAAATTCCAGCTTGAATCTAGATATACCAAACAATATTAGCGGTGTGCACTTTCTGAAAGGTTTGCCGAGTTGCTGCATGGCGTCGTGTTACGGTGAGCATGGTCTATCTCGCTGTCTCAAGACATAATAGAGGCCCCAACTTTAAGTCTGAGGCCAATTGGAAAAACCTTTTGTAAGCTCCATTACGATATATATTGTAGCGGGTGTCTCTAGCGAAGCAGGGTGTGGGGGCATATTCGCCCTTCCTTCCATTATTAATATACACCACTCAACGTCATCTTTTATTAATACACACCACTCAACATCATCTTCTATTAATATACACCACTTTACAACATCTATTATAAATATACACCACTCAACATCATCTTCTATTAATATACACCAATCTACATCATCTACAATTAATATACACCAATCGACACCATCTACCATCAATATATACCAATATACACCATCTATCTTTAACATACACCAATATACACCATCAACTTTAATATATACCAATATACACCATCTACTAATAATATACACCACTCTACACCATCTACCATTAATATATACCCATCTACACCATTTACTATCAATATACACTATCAATATACTAATAATATACACCAACAGTGCAAATGCAAGTAGTTACATAGACGAACAGTGTATATCTACAATGAATATCGAACTAGAAATTCAGTTAGTTCGGCAAATATGGGAGATTTTTAGGGTCTCCATTTCTCGTCATAATAAGTCATCATGTCGACTTAATATGTCGATTTAACGTGTTTAATCGTAATATATCGACTAAAAAATATGTAGACTTGGCGTCATAATATTCCGGGAAGAGTTAATCAGGGAGATGTGGAGAGTGAATCAGGAAGATGATGAGAGTGAACCAGGAGGATGAGGAGAGTGAATCGGGAAGATGAGGAGAATAAATCAGGATGATGAGGAGAGGGAATCAGGAAGATGAGGAGAATAAATCAGGATATTGAAGAGAGGGAATCGGGAAGATGAGGAGAATAAATCAGGATGATGAAGAGAGGGAATCAGGATGATGAGGAGAATAAATCAGGATGATGAGGAGAGGGAATCAGGAAGATGAGGAGATTAAATCAGGATGATGAAGAGGGGGAATCAGGAAGATGAGGAGAATAAATCAGGATGATGAAGAGAGGGAATCAGGAAGATGAGGAGAATAAATCAGGACGATCAGGAGAGGGAATCAGGAAGATGAGAAGAATAAATCAGGATGATGAAGAGAGGGAATCAGGAAGATGAGGAGAATACATCAGGATGATGAGGAGAGGGAATCAGGAAGATGAGGAGAATAAATCAGAATGATGAAGAGAGGGAATCAGGAAGATGAGGAGAATAAATCAGGATGATGAAGAGAGGGAATCAGGAAGATGAGGAGAATAAATCAGGATGATGAGGAGAGGGAATCAGGAAGATGAGAGAATAAATCAGAATGATGAAGAGAGGGAATCAGGAAGATGAGGAGAATAAATCAGAATGATGAAGAGAGGGAATCAGGAAGATGAGGAGAATAAATCAGGACGATGAGGAGAATAAATCAGGATGATGAAGAGAGGGAATCAGGAAGCTGAGGAGAATAAATCAGAATGATGAAGAGAGGGAATCAGGAAGATGAGGAGAATAAATCAGGATGATGAAGAGAGGGAATCAGGAAGCTGAGGAGAAAGAATCAGTAAGATGATAAGAGTGAATTAGTAAGATGATGAGAGTGAATCAATAGGCTGAGGAGAGTGAATCAGGAAGATGAGGAGAATCAATCAGGATGATGAAGAGAGGGAATCAGGAAGCTGAGGAAAAGGAATCAGGAAGATGAGGAGAGTGAATTAGTAAGATGAGGAGAGTGAATTAGCAAGATGAGATGTATTGAAGCTCTGGGTGGTCACACACGCTACCATTTCGAATGATATTGGACTTGCAGAGGTTTTCCGTTTGGATTGTAAAGTTGTAAAGTTTTTGTACCCCATCGTACTTTGCGCGACACTGACGCCAACATAACCATTTGTTGTGCTGGTATTGTTGACTGATCAATCTGATTTGAACTGTTGAAAAATTTGCGATTCTATGTCTTCGGTTATGGTGTGGTCCATGCACAACTTCCATTATTAAACTTGATGAGCCTTGCCAGTCTTCATTTACATTTTTAAAAAAAAGGCATAGAAGAGCACTTAATATAATACATCATTTAAAATTGATATTGGGGCAGCTGATGGTCAAACTAACTAATCAAGATGTCTTCGGTCTTGTTTCTCAATAATTTATCCCCAGTCTTGGTAGTTATCTCCCTTTAATAAGTTACACCATTTGAATTGGCCCCGATAATTAATTGCGCAGTTGCATAAAATAACTCAAATCGGATGTCGATTGCCTTGAAACCAGCTGCCTAATACAATCCTTTATCAGAGCATTGTTATTGCGGTTACCTAAAATCACCCCAAAAAAATGAGAAGTGTGTTAAATCAGGTATTGTAGAGCCTAAATATCTTCAAGAACATAACGATCGCACCCATATTTCTTGAAAGAAATCGGAAGTTATTTCCTATAGTATTATATTATCATAAACACTACTTGAATGGAAATTCACAATAAATATTTATAAAGTGATGTCTCCGTTCGTCGCAGTGAAAACTTCAAAAAAAGAACTGATGCAGAGTCTCAATAATTAAGCATCGACAGCTGTCAACAGGAAACAATCATTTATTACCATTTTTTATCCTTTATTAAAATAACATGATGGTTGACAGTAAAATAATAAGTTTCTCATATTACATAGTACAAATGGAACAACTGCTTTTAACGACGTAGGTCGTAAGTGACGACAATCGGATGTCGAACTGCTCGTCTGTTCAATATGCATTTATTTATTAACATTATTTATCCTGACATAGTGGAACACGTAATTTGTTATAATGCTAAATCAATATTCAACTTTGACTATCTGTCATGGAAATATATCCACATGGTAACATATATACATCCACTGGCAGCCGTCGGAAATGATAATTGAATCTTTCTCATTTTAAGGATCTTCATCATGCATTTGCAGTTTGAATTTATTCATATATATATTTACTGTCAGTTATTTATACTGAGTTTTTCACAACACATAGCTCAAAAACTGTTCATCGAAAAATCTTCAAATTCGTACTAGACCAAGATCTCATCAATATAAATGATCACAGCAAATTTCATTAATCTCCGATAAAAATTGTAGCCTCTATTGTGTTCACAGACAAATTTTGACGCGTTTACCTTAGACAAAATCAATAACTCAAAAACCTTTCATCGATCAAATTTGAATGAGTCCAAGATCTCATCAATATAAATGATCACACCATATATAATTAAATCCGATGAAAACTGTAGTCTCCATTGTATTCACAAACATATTTTGATGCGTTTTTTCTAAGTCTAGGGCAATAATTCAAAAACCGTTGATCAAAAAATCCTTAAATTTGAATCAATCCAAGATCTCATCCATATAAATGATCACAACAATTTCATTCAAAACGGATGAAAACTGTAGTCTCTATTGTGTTCACAAGAAATGTTGACGGACCGACGGACAGACCGGGCGATGACAATATACGTCCATATTTCAATGTGGGCGTATACAAAGTCCTAAATGTAGATATTTGGTTTGACAAAATATCAAAGCCTCGACTGGGAATCCATAGGATCACACGTAACATTTGCTTGATACATCATCCTCAACTATGTCGGCTAAGTATGGTCGTTTCGTATCAGAAACAGATATTTCGCACCTTTGCGATGCAAATGCTTTGATAGGCATATCGTTTGATACTAATATCGGTTTGAAGTGGTTGAAGACAATGCGTTAGATTCGACCTTTTTACGGCCCGTTTCGTCCAACATTAAGATGTTCCAACAAACCTAAGCCAACTGGTCCTGGGGTATCCATGCTGACATAAATTATCGGTCTGATTGCTGTATGTACAGGTTACGCATAGTTCATTAGGGTTTCGTTTTGCATTTCGGATCGTCAGTACTTGGTTTATTCATTCGAAGATACCAGAATTGATAGGTATAAGTAGCAGCCATCTTTTGCCTCGCGAACCTCACACCGTGGTATATCTCAGGACTACGACAAATACCAAACGCATCCCTCAAATAATGGCATCAACTGGAAATGTTGGTGATAATGTCATTAAATTATATGCCTTAAAATGGAAATTAGCTAATGGAAGCATATGCCTCTAAACTGTCTTTGTCAATTTAGTTGATCAAACTTTTTTCAATGAGTCCAGGCATCAAGAAGCTCACCCTGAACAAGTTTAGCTTTATTGCCACCATAATTGTATCTTCCCGAGAATACATGAATGAATAGATAAGTAGATAAAGTTTTCAAATTCAGTCACTGTTTGCAGCGATTTTCAGTTGTTTTAGCTATGTAGTCATCAGAACATTGACAAATGCTGTGATCATAATATAAAAGTGTCTTTTTGTAAAAAAAAAAACAAATAAAAAAACATTTTCCGCCCTTAAAACTTTTTTTTTGTGTAGTGTCTCATGTTGTGTTGTGTTTTCAATGCAATACAGTAAACTTACAACGTATTATTATAATGAACTTTCTGGACGTTCTTTCAGTTTTCTGTCTTTCCACGTGTTTTTCTTGCATGTGGTATTGTAGTGTTCCAAATGAAATACGCGTTTAAAGCTTAAACATCATATGGAGCTTTGTTTTCTCAGTGTTTGGCACGTGAAATGCACGCGACCGGAGTTTGACCCTTACCTTAACACCTGTTTAAATAAAGAAAATATTTATAGAGTTTTAAAACTCATGGTGTGAGTGTTAATATCTATATATTTCAATTTCCGACAATAATAGAAATATATCATTTCAAACTCTACTTTCACTTTACAACATTCTTTTTAAAATTAATTATTAAAGCCATCCATTTGTAGAGTAGAAAAATGTTTTTGCCGATCTAAACATTACGAATTCGATTTTTCTCCATATTTAAAATGCAAACACTTTCTTTAACCGATGGGTTTACTTTCATTTTAAGTGTCCAAGACTTTTATTTGTAGCATTATACATTTAAAATAACAGCAGAATTCGTCTGAAAATATTTGGAATATATAAGACGTTCCTTCAGAAATCTCATCGGAATGACTGTATAGTAGAAACTCCATTTGAAAATTAATATATGAAGCTTTCTATTGATTTTCACGGTATGGTCTGTAGGGTGTGATTGTTATTTGTACTGACCTTAAGGTACATTCATATTATTGGTAATTTCTTTCAATCTGATGGGAAATAATTAAATATTATTAGTAACATTATTCATTCTCAACATTTTAATTCCTTTACAACTTATCATAACTAATTGAAATTGAATAAAGCATTTCGTGGCAAGTTCGTGGCATGACGTTAGATGTGTGGAAAAATTCGTAAATCGTAATATTCGGTAGTTTAAAGTCGCATGTAAAATCTGAACAATTGAATTGCGCTACTTTATATAAGGCATAATTTAATGAAGAAAAGTCTCACTAAAAAAAAGAATAAAAATATATTTTAAAATTGCAGCAAACACATTCCGGCACCGAAATTTATTGTAAACCTTCTCACTCATTGGGACAATCGTAAAAACTATATAAATATAGGCCCCTATCGTGAAAATGCCGATTCGTAGAAATAAATTATTTCGGTGTTTGGCACCGCAGATTAATCATTTCTATAATGATTATCAATATATCAAGAGACGTTCACCTTTGTCTACAATATCACTAACTATATAGCCTTCTTCTGTTTCATTTCATCAGATGAAATATCGATTATTACTGGAACTTGTGGTCAAACAATTGGGTCAAACGGTCAATATGGCATCCATATTTCTACAATGACCTCTTCATCATACTATCCTTATCGAATTTCTACTTTATTTAGCTGAATGAGTAAAGCAGATTCATTGTTCCTTCCAGATGGTTCTAAATCGATAAAAAAAATTCTTTCCTTGAATCCTGTGAATGTCTATGAATTTGATAATATAATTGTTTTATTTACTTACTCCCATGCTATTCCATAATCGACAAAAAGTCGAATTTCCATTCGATTTTAATGAAAATCGGTACGCTTATTCATTCATATTGTTGAGATCTCCGGAAGATATTGAAGTGATCTTGGATGAGTTGGATTCGTCGCAATTTTTCGATGAACAGTTTTTCAAATATTGCCCTTGTCATGATGAACCTTGGTATACATGATTTCTGCATATTACCATTTGTAAGTTGAGATAAGTAAGAAAACTTTACAAAATATTCAATCTGCCATGAAATTTTCTGCAGCACGGGCTTGTAGTTTTTTCAAATAATAACTTTCAATTTATTATAAGAATGTTAAAAACATTTGCTATATTGCGGATATCGAAAGTGCAAAAATAACCGATATGAACAATGGAAGCTTATTCATGGTAGGTGTAGGTTGTTTCACAATCTTTCTTTTAAGTTCGTCTATACCTACGCACTATCTGCAATTTGGAATTAAGTCGGTCAGGTAAACAGATTCCTTAGAAAGGTGACATGTGAATCAACGTGTATTGATTACCTATCATTGTTCAAACTATAAGTCGAACATATTAAAATGTACTGACATACGACAACTTGTATGGCTGCACTCTGTGGTTACAAACATGATTTACAGATAACAATATTGTCTGAGAAATGAAAATTACAAATTATCTCTGTGTAGAACGTATGGACAGCACATAAAAAGCGTAACATGGCAAAAGCCGTATCGATCGAGGTAAGTCGTGCATTTTCAAGTTTTATATACTGCATTGAAGTTGTCATGATAGGAAGCCAATTCTTGTTGTCTCTGTTGTGATAAACGTCCATTTAGCCATCAGAAATGACCAGAAATCAATAATATTGCTATAACGGATGTCCATACATCGTACAACTGAATTGGGAAGGATAATTGATGAGATCAACAACATTATGAAAGATCTTGTATGCTTTTTATACACTCATGTCCGGCTTTAGAGGGAAATACAGTTTTTATTCAATCTTGATGAAACTTAGTATGCATGTGTATATTGGTGATATCTCGGTAAAGTTCGAATTTAGTAATAATCAGATGAATGCTTTTGAAGTTATTGCCCTTGACTTTCTGAAACGTGTCAAATGTGTTTTGAGGACACGATATATATAGGCTACAGTTTTTATTCGATATTGGTGAAACTTGGTGTACATGTATCTGTTGATAAGTTCAAATTTGGTAATCGTCAGATGAAAGGTTTCGGAGTGATTTAGTAAATGCTTGAACTTTGGCTTGAAGACGCAATAGGTTGAGACCTTGTTCATGTTTGAAATTTGCGAAACTCTTTTGAGGCATTGCCTTGACTTATAAGAGGTAAAATTTACTATTTTAATAATTTAGTTTATGTGGGTTATTTAAGTAGATTTTGTGGAAAAACTCAGCATAAATAATGCGCAGTAAATTGATGAGATATTAATTCAATATTTTTGAACTACAGATGCATTATGAAGATCGTATTCTTATATATTTGTACTTTAGTGACTAAGGACTCGTTGTCGTTTCTGACAGCCGTCAGTTGCGTATGCTATCTTGCCTTGCAAGCTATCTTTTTGTAGAAATTGTAGAGACTCAAAGATTTTATTAATAATAAAAACTGTTTGGTTCTAGCATTATGGTTATTATTTGATGATGAAAAATGGGAAACCAGTAATGAAGATATATCTGCGGTAAGATATCTCCCATTCGTCTTCTAGAAAAATAATAATAACTAAATATAGTAACAATACGAGTAAGTTCTACTGATCAAAGTAGCTCAGTTAAGGAATGTCAATGATCTTAAAAAAAAACAGAATGATAAATCATATAAAAGGTCTAATCGAACATTTACAGGGGCGTCCTACTTAACATAAACTTACAATAAATTTGTCTCAGTCAATTACAATTAAACCCAACTTTCCTTTGTTTTTTTTTTATTAGTTTTTAATTTAGTATAGCCACTTCAGAGTAGGGACCAAACTCTTGAACATTACTTGAACAAATAACCTTTTGACCTAACTTGCTTTAACCAATCATATCTACACCCTCTCCAACGTTGGCGTTTTGTAAAAGAATGAAGGAATTTGATTTGTTAAAGTAAATGTCATCACATAAGGTCAAATGGTAATTTTGACGAATGTTCAAGAGTCCAGTCTTTAGACCATACTCTGAAATGACTATACCAAAAGCTAATAAGAAAGGAAACGACATTTGGACTGAATTTATCCATCAGCTATTTTGTTTGAGCAGCCAAATGTGAGAAATTTTTTCAAAATGGGGTCTCGGATGGGATCAAAGTTAAACGAAAGATGTTGGTGAGATCGTCCCAATGCCACACTAGAAAAATCCCCTAATTGCCAACTGTAGCGTGTTACAGTCTGTGTTTTCCTTACATACGTACATTTTTAATAAATGTTAAGTGAAATCATATTGAATTTTGACATAGACAAATACTAGGTAAACCTTATACCTACTATATATTTGACCACGACAATCGACAAATTGTTCACCAGGAACTTAAAGTAGGTTTTAAAATGTTTAAGAAAATGTTTAATCATTTCTTGCATAGAACATGTCCATTGAGCTACGAGTTAACATGATTACAAGTTAATGTCAACCTTGACTAAAAGGCAGTCAAGGCAATAGAAACTCCAAAAACGCGATTAAACCATTATATTTGCCAATATCCACTCTACAGATCTACCATAGCAAACAATCTTTAAGTGGTATAAAAAATATAATTCATTCAACTGTGTATTTTTATCTTTCGATTCCAGTTTAGGTACACACAAAGTTAGTGATGTCATTACATATTCTGCAGGTACAGTCTTTTTTTGTCACAAACAGGTGGTGTAAGCTTGTTGAGTTATCATTACAAGTTGTGTAGGCTTGTAGTGTATGTTTGAAGAGTTGGCTTAACAAAGGATGTACATATTCGCCTATCTGGTGGAGTTACCATAACAAGAGATGTACTTTTGTAGAGTTGCCATACAAGGCATTTGCATGTATTACATCGTTTGCGAAAAAAGCCGTACAAAGGTCAAGCGGGTTTATATATCACTGTCAAAATACACTGTTTTCAGATAGGTGCTCTATTCCAGAAATATTCTGTTGATAATACGGACTTGAGCATATACATAATTTGTTCAATAACAACAACATTTCTATCATACACTTTAATAGACAACTCGCATTTTGTTTAAAATATACAACCAATATGCATCAGTAGAAGACAAGGGTGGGGATCTTTAACTACATTTCATTTTTTATCTACCAAAATCCAATAATTAAAATTTTGATTTCATATCATTAAAGTTTTTTTTCAAAGTTTTCTGTGACACTAAGCCATCATGCATTGATTAACATGTAGATATATAATATGTAATTTATAATATAAATTTCATTCAATAGTTAAACATATAATTATGATATAAATTGCAACATCTCTCAATAATAAACCTATAAAGTACTTTACTCGATTACTTGCACATAAAAAACTAAGCTGTTCTGAACAATCATATAACATTCAAGCACACTGAGAAGCTAACCTTTACCATATCAAAGTTTCGTGTTTTGGTCCTTAAACATCTTTCAAACGTCATATGATATAATAGAAATTTGTTAAGAAAATTACCTCCTTCAAGTACAAAACCGAGACACAATCTAAAGCATATTGCAAACGACCCATCTTAATGAAAAGAACCACTATTGCATCGCTCTCGATCAAAGTTAACCAAATGACAAAGTTAGAAGAAAAATGCTAAAAATTGTGTAAGAATAAAGATTATTACATAGTAAATAAATATTATTAGGAATATGCATTGAATTGCATGAAATACAAAGTAAATTATGAAACTAGGTTGATCATAAACATGATTTCAATATGATGTATGTTTTGTCAAAGCATAATGTGGGATCCCCACCTTAGTTTCTAGTGACATGGAAATGTACATATACTTAATGCTCCCTGAGGTGTGGTTTCGCCTAGACAACAAGCAACATAACCTCTCAAATTAACAACGTTACTGTTTTGTTGTAGACAAAGATATTGATAAATCCTACCAATTCACACAATTTAATGTTATACATGCGAATTCGTTCCTAATTTCTAGATTCATTGATTTCCATAATATTTCAACTAACATTCAGACGTCTTATATAAACTTTTTGAAATTTTTAAACTAGTTTTATTTTATAAAATGAAAATTTTGATTGGAGACTAATGATCACAACCAATTTATCAATCTGAACTTCTGTTTCAATCAACAAGATAAAGGAATTGTGTATCTCTATATTGAGATATTGATGTTATTTGATAAACATTTCTCTCAGTTTTACTGATTTTTGATAAATGATCTATGATATAGTTATGAAACTGACAACTTATACTATATCCTTCATGTCGTTTGGTAGTCGAAATGATAATTAAATTTTGATATAAAATGTGTTAAATGAGGATTAACTAAAATAATGAACCAATTTTCAAATTATTTCCGATACAAGTCTCCAGATCATACAATCGAGCGCGTCCGTCCCTATAGCATAGCCTACATATAAAAATATCAAGATGTCCATATATGGAGGTAGCTTGCACTTGAGAGGTAGCTGTGCAATATAACAAACTTGAAAAACAAAGAACAAAAACTTAAATGACTTATTACTAAAGTGATGATTTTATTGTTGGTATAATACCTCTATAATATAATAGAATTAATTAGATACTAACAATGATATAAAGAGAGAGACAAACACACTGATAATTAGTGATAATAATAAAGATAATTTCATGGTATTTCCATCCTATAAATCACCTTTAATACCAACATTTACTAGTCTTTTCTTTTTCTTTTCAACAAAATACGTTTATTTTAGGAAAGTAATCTGAAGCGTTGAAACCTTTTAAGTGATAAGCAATCCGTCATAAGCTAATTCATCGTAACCGGTGGCAACGTATTGGAAATATCCTATATATTTTAACTCTCGTTTTATATCATTGTTCTACAGAATCAATTCTTATATAAAATGACTCAAAATTATTCTTCTCTATGTTTAATGTATAAAAAAACCGTCTTCAAAAGACTCAAATGAACGTAAGAATTTTTTAAAATCTCCATAAATTTAGTTATTATGAATTAGTGAGATAACTTACTCAGTTTATCTCCACTTTTTTCTTTTATTTGTGAGATAATCTTCTCAATTTATCTCAATGTTCACCGAGATAGATTCATAGTTGCTCCGAAATATAGTCAAGACGAATTATGATGAAAATTGTTTGAGATCAAGATTAAATAAAAGATAGTTTACGATAGACGGAAGACGAAGAATAAAGGACGCGCAATCGGGACTAATATTATTTCTTGGCGATTTTTGTTCTGTGATTCCTTTTTTTGGTTTGAAGCTTAGTGGGTTCCTGAAACTACGAGTATATACTACCAACTAAAATAAATTCCTATATATAACTCATCGCTATGTCTTTTATCATTAAAATCATTCAAATATACCACAAACAAATCAATTAAAAAGCATTAAGACACCAATAATGATCTGAAACTATTACCAATGCAGTAGAAGAAGGGAATCGCCCAGTAGAAACTTTTTTAGGGGGTAGTAGACCGAAAAGAGACGCCAGTTTCGGTTGGGTTTTTGATTATGAATCTAATTTTTTCCAATCCCCAAAATTTCTACTAAGAAGTCCCTGTTCAATACCCACAATATTATGTCTAATGGGTTATCTTATCAAAAATATACAAACAAAACAATTTGACTATTTTAGATTGGTTACACGGTTTTCAGGTGCAAGAGGTAGGGCCGCAGAGGTACAACAATAAACTAAAGGCTGATTCACATTAAACGCATTGACACGTTGATAAAATACCTGACGTTCCATGCTACGCTTTACTGGCCAAATCTCCATCAGTAACACTGCTGACCAGAGAATGCTGCATGGTCTCGCGTTAATCGAGAATCTATCTTAAGGCGGACAAAACATTGTCCAGTCGTGTGAAATGATTTTTCAATGGTAGAAATATTGACTAGCGAAATTATAAACAATTTCAAAATTAAAGCGACACACCACATGACGTCACTACTAGTATCACTATAGGCCTATCATAATAACGATATTAATAATTGATAATAATGAAATAATGAGAACATTATAATTTGAAAATGAACAAAACATGGTGATTAATTTCCTAAAATAATTTTGAATTTGATATTTGACCTGATCATTAATTCGAGGTATTCTGTGGTATACGTGTGTGGCAAATATACATTAACTAACGCTCGTTCACCATACGTTCAAAACTGAAGAAAAAAAAACAAGAATAAATGCGAAAAACAATGGCAAACCATTAAAAATATCACTTGATCGGTGCTGAGCTTTAGTGAGGTAGATTGCCATCTCGTAGCTCTAGGCTAGCGAGACAATGAGGAAGTGACGTCACTATTAGTTAAGGTCTCTGTAAGTAAAGCCCGCGAAGGACGATACGCTGATTCGTTCCACCAATGATAAACAGGAAGACAGCTAAGTTCCATTACATAAAATAACACCATGTCAAGAGAAAAAAAAATCCAACAAAACTATCTCTAAAATGATAATCACACGAACGTTTTGTGACGTTACACGTCGCACCTAGAAAACACCATGACACATGAAGATGACGTCGAAGCAGGCTGCAATCTCATTGCAAATGTCCAAAATCGTGCCTTTTATCCTGCCTAAGTTTATCCCTTTCCATTTATCTTCATATTGGGCCAAGACCTCCGTTTTCATTCGATTCGTCGTCTTTGCTGCCGTTACTGCTATCATTGCGACTCTTACGCATTGGACAATCTGCTATGAGATGACCGGATGATTTACAGCTATGACATCGTTTCGGTAAAGGTCCATGAGGACATTTTACAGCGAGATGAGTTCCGAAATCTCCACAATTATAACATCTAGAAAATAAATTATTTATTATTACGGAATTTGGATAAAAAATAGCAAATCATAATAGGGATTATCTGGAAAGCATTGGATGTATAGTATTGAGGGGTAAAATCTACAGGAATATCATTAAAATATACAGCCGCCATCTTTGACTAAGAAAATAGAGTCGACAGTAAGACATCGATTAAATGACGACCCAGCTTCATTATATTGCCATGGTTACCATGGATATTTACATCTTGGTCATTACTACACGCTTTCTTTGTTTGACCCATGGTCAGCTAAGGCGGTCAATTATATGACTGTATGGTAATGAGACGTCCAGGTGCTAGGTTAACATTCAGTTATTAACTCGGAAAGTCAAATAAAGTGTGCAGAGAAACAAGCTTACTGACGTGACTTCATACATTGATATAATATAAGCTGACTAACACAAAACAAATCAACTCAATGGACAATTGTTTTGAACAAGAGAAAGCTGTTGGAACATATTTAATTACCTTATTTTACGAAATTTCTTTCTCGACATCGGTCTTCTATCGCTTCCTTTACATTCTAATCCACTTGGTCCAGTACAGTAGGTGGCTTCAACACCTTTACCAGACGGCTTGGACTCGAACTCTACCTCTTCACCTTCTGCAAGACTTCGAAAGCCTTGTTTGTAGATAACAGACTGTAACACAACAATATCCATAGGAAATTAATTTCATCATTTATAGGACACAATTTAATTCCATAAGGAAGATTTTCAATTTTTTTCTCACAATCAATTACAATTTCACACAAAAGAGTAATATGTTTTGATTTTTTTAAAAGTTTTCAGGAATTAAATCAAAATAAAGTGCCTATGAAACATTATAGAAATTATTTACAATGTTTGCCTGGTCAATAACCAAAATAAATACAGCCTTGATAATTTTTTATAAAAACATTTTAAATCTATCAGTAATTATTTAAATAAATATATTTTTCTATATTTAAATTCATTTTATAACAATCAGATTTCAAAAATTATAATTGTTTTGGGCTATATTTTATTTAAAAATTATTCCAAATTTGATATTTTAATCTTATTTCGTATATAATTATACTATCTTTTAATTCCAAAAATATTACATTGTATATAAAATATTCCATCATATATATCATTTTAATCTAATAATTATGCAAAAATATCTCCTGGAATTTGAATTCTTAAGAATTATTTAATTATCATTACAGCAAAATATATTGGCTTTGAAAATATTATGCAAATATTCGTAAATATATATAAAAAGAAAAATTTGCAAAAAATAAGAAAAATAATTATCTGTAATTTTCTGTAAACGTAAAAATTAAATATGTCGTTAATTTTCTGCAGGATTTAAACGCACAGATATACATGCAAATTTTACTAAACTATATAAAAAACTAGTTCGATACTTTGCTATGTGGTATGTGTAATTAAATTTTGATAATTAAAAATGCTTACCTGATGAACGAATACATCTTGTGATCCGTCATCTGGAGTTAAAAATCCCCACCCTTTAGCTACATTAAACCACTTACAATGTCCTCTCTTTCGGCCGCCTCCCCCACCTGAAATTTAAATAAAAAGTCACAATTTATTTCAATCAAAACCAACTATACAAATTTCATACTTTGCAAACACTAGGCTTGGCGGGAATTTTTTTTAAAATGGTTATACGACATGTTCGACTTTTCATTTTACCTTTTTGCATCTTAATATGATATATATAATAATATTTTATGATTATAAAATTATCTACTGGAAGGTTTTCGTGTTAATAATAATATTATTTCAAAACATTTCATTTCAAAATTACGACAATAGGCCTGCATAATATTACAGATGGCGCGAAAAAATACTTTCAACAATATAGCACTTAACACACACACATATTTAATATGGATAATAATTTTATCTACCATTTTCTCAATAATTGATTCATTCAAAAATTTTCTGAGCACTGAGTTCTGCATGTTTTTGTTTACACACATGTTTCAATATCCAGAAATAATTTGAGGCTAAGTAAGTCTATTAAAGTAAGAATTTGGTATCATATCAAAGAACACACGTGGAATGTCTTTTATACAGACACCCAATGTGGACCATATACTCAATATATCGGTGAACGGAAATTGTACAGCGACTACAAAACGCCGGAAATGTAACATATAGTTTTCCAGTGATAAAAATAAACAATAGCTAACCAGTTGACCGGAGAATAACCTCTGAAACATCAAACTGACGCTGTTTTGGCTATTGTCCACCACTGACCTTTTAAATTACCATGGGCAATAATAATGTAAAGAGTAATCACAAGTTTCTCTTCAACATAATGAATTAAAAATCAGTGACATTCTATCCCGCATATATAAAACATGTTCAATTATTCCTAAATTCATTCGATATCACATTTTTAATCCGAACCATTATCAAGGGTATAATCAACTTTTTTCTCACAATAAGAGGACAAGAAATACATGGACACCTTGAGCTTTTGAGCCACCATACAAACCTAATATAAACATAGCATATCAACATAAATTTTTTTAAAATTTATCAGTGGTTTATATCGATAAGTATGTTAAAATTATCGATCATGTATTTTATCATAACGACGACAAATAAAACAATTATTAATTATACTGATGTAAATTTAAGGCGCACATCAAAATATTAACGAATTTATTTGATTAACGTTAATACGGTAATGCATGTTCACCTTTCCAGAAAATTTAATTGAGATTAAATTGAAGTTTAGTAGACAAAATTGGTCTGGTAAAGTAAAGTTAATATTGTCAGAATACTGAAATAATTGCCAACTTACTGATATTACCATTAAAGTTATCCATAAAGTTAGAAAGTAAGACTATACTAGTTATATAGTTATATACCTATTGTCAAACCAACTATATACTTGATTACTTTATCTTCACTAAATAAATTGAAAATGGCTCTCGTGGGAGTCTCCTCGCCTTCAAACGTATTCACTTCTTCTTGCTGTCTTCTCAAAATATGGAATCGACAATACATAACTCTTTTAATGTCAGACAATAAAGAAAGAAATAAGAAAACTACTAAAATTTACATAATTCTCTTGACAATATACAGACAGTTTCAATATTTCTGAATGCAATAAACAGGGTTGTCTTTAATCAGAATATTCCAATAAATTGTAAAATTCATAAAATCATTAGTAATAAATATCAAAATTAAATCATTTGCAAACATAAAGTTATACATAAAAATTATCATTAAGATAAAGTTAACAAACCCATTTCAAATGCAAATATCAAATGTTATATCTGTAATGACATATTATGTTTTATGACTACAAAGATACAAAGAATTGATATTTCATTGGAATTTATCTTTAAGATGTTGGTCTTAATATATGAAATATTCAAACAAGCAATATACAGAAGGATCAATGAAATCTTTGACATTCTAAAGAGTGGCGAGTGGCAATATAAAAATATTTCCATAAGGCAGAATCTTAATATCAAAAACAATTTTCTTAACCATCAAAAAGATAATCCAGGGAAGAAAATTCTCCAGGCACCGTTACAGCGTATTGATTTTTTTAGTTCGCCGTCTACACAGAGTCTACTGATATACAATTGTATATAGTTTCAGGACTTGCTTTTTCATTTAGAAATAGCATTCATCATTTGAGAATATCATGGTCTATTTAATTTTCATTTGGTTCAATATACAATCAGTCGCAACATTACAATAGGAATCATTAATGTGGCATCTAACAATGGAAGATGCCGACTGTTGTCCTCAATTGTAACTATCATTGTTATAGAAATACAGACCGACGTCCACAGGCTATTATCATTCATTTGGTCATTGTCCTTTTTCCCATTCTTCAAAACTGGACCTTCAGATAAACCGATTTTGAAAGGAAATACCATCGTGGACATTTCAACAATTCACGAAGTCTTCACATTATCCAATAGAATTATTTCCAACAAAATCCTCAACAAATCATACATGATGATTTCTACACTTGATACTTGGCTGTTTTCCATGGTATCCAGAATCGTACTATACCATTGTAAAACAATCTTAATATACTATTGTCAAACAATCTTAATATACCATTGCCAAACCATCTTAATATACCATTGTCGAGATCAAAATCTTACCATAATATTGTCATTTAATCTTACTATAAAATTATCAAACAATCGTACTATACACCAGTGTCAAATAACCTTAATAATACTATTGTCAATCAATCTTATTCTACCTTTGTTAAACCATTATCAAACAATATTAATATACTATTGTCAAACAATTTTAATATACCATTGCCAAATTATCTTAATTTATGCCATTCTTAAACAATCTTAATATACATGTACCATTGTCAAGATTTAATAAATTTTACCATAATATTGTCACATAATCTTACTATAGATCTTTCATTTTTCACCTTTCATATTATCTATATGATATTTTACCGGGCCATTGTCAAATAAGCGTATTACAGCATTGTCAATCAATCTTATAAAGCAAATGTCAATTAATTTTACTCTAATGTCAAATAAACTAAAATAGATCAGTTATCAAATATTGCTCATTTTTATCAATATGCTTATCTGTAATTTAAAAAAATAATGACCTATAACATTGTCAACGAACCTGACAATGGTAATCTGTGACTAATTATTTTTTATGTATTTTAACATGACATAGTCAATGAGTTGACGGGAAATGTTACCACAATATTAACACAAAATGTCTCTACAATATTGACACATTATTACATACTCTCTATAACCTAACAACAGATGTTGTCAACTATTTCATTGGAATGATTCCTTAGCATATTTTCAAAACTCTGAAGGTATTGATAATAACATTGGTAATAAATGCTACTATAAAATCGCTATAACAAGAACAATTGATAATAAATCTTACTATTGTCAACGAATCTCACAATGATATTGTCAACATATCTCACACAATATTGTCAACATATCTTCCTTAAAATATTGCCTACAAATTTTAATATAATATAGTGAATATTGTAAACAAATTCTACTGTAATATTGTAAATAAACCTTACTATAACATTATCAACAAATCTTACCATAATATTGTCAACAAATCTTACCATAATATTGTCAACAAATCTTACTAAAATATTGTTAACAAATTTTAATATAATATTGTGAATAACTGCAGACAGTATTCTTTCGGTCTTCTGGACCTCATCAGTGCAGTGCGGGTGCTGGAGTTGAGGTTTGGCTATATCGCCACCTCAGATGATCTCGCACATATGGTTTCATCGTACCATACCAGGGTGCGAAAACTAGTAAACTAGTGAGCTAAGCATACACGCTAGAGACAATGGTACACTCCAAAAAGCGTGCTCAACAAGACATGAGCCAATATATTGTGAATATCGCAAACAAATCTTACTGTAATATTGTAAACAAATCTTACTGTAATATTGTAAACAAATCTTACTGTAATATTGTAAACAAATCTTACTGTAATATTGTAAACAAATCTTACCATAATATTGTCTACAAATTCAGGTACAACCTAAATATGATATAGGAAACACATTTCATTTTAATGATATTATTTCTCATTTTTTCCCATACTACTCATAGCAGGTCAAATATTTGCTTCATCCACTTGGTAGTATGTTTACATGAATATATGCAGTAAAAACGGAATTCGTAGAGTTATAATTGATGGAGCAATGATAATGAACTATAAATTCTTCCTATACATGATGGTTAAGATAACGTCATTTTTTAAAATTGTGCAGATCATTTATAAAGAGGCCACTTCCATGCTACTAAATAAATATAATCAATTTACAGGTAAAAATAGTACAGCTAATTCATCTCAGGGGCAAAAGCAATCGCTTGAAGATAATTAAATAACAAAGCATATGGAAAGGTAAATTCAATTTCATATTTTCAAAGTACCACTTTCATCAGTAGATAAACAATAGTAGACGTCGAGTGGTCTAATAGTCAATATATTAAAGTCTGTTTTCTGGTGAATTACTCGAAAATCTCAGATATTTTGATTTCATACGAACGATTAAAGAATTATTAATATAATTATCAGAGATCATTTTTACGTCTATTTAGAAGCGTTTTCATCGACTTATATCAAATATTATGTAGTAGTAGGTCCGCTAGGTTCCATGTTGTTGTCTGTTGTTAGCGTATAATCAAAGCGCCACCTGAGTATCAAGCAATCGTTAGATCGAAATAGTAACAAAAATAATCTTCCCTAGTTTCATTACGAGTAATCTGATATTGAGTATTGGTTGATAGTCTACATTACCTTTCATATTATCTATATTGTTCTTTTCACTGACCCACAATGATTATAATGTAAAACTGTACAAGATAATAATAATCTATGCTTATTATGGCATTCCTGATATACCACTGGAAAGAATGCTAACATCATCTCTTAGCGTGATGCTTCCATGCACGTGATGTTATTAATGGCGTAATACAGACAAATTTAAATATAAATAAAATCATAATGGCTTCTTATCATAAATTAAGATACTGGGTCACTGACCGGACGTTAATAAACAATACCCAAGACAAAATCATTTCCAATAGAATAATATACAAGTTTGAAAACATTAGTACATGTCTGGTCATTGATTTTCTTGCGGTGCTTCTCTATCATGATTATGTTAAGTTTACCGTTAAAGACAGTTATATATACATAGAGAGTAGAATATATAATGACGAGACAGTATATAATCACCATAGAATCAACCCGTATGGAAGAATGGAGTTGTATGTTGCCCCATATTTCAAAGAACCTTGACTCTAATATTTTGTAAAAAGAGTAGAGTAAAGAGTAATAGCACTGAGGTCTATATGTTATATTGTTCTAGTTTAAAATAAACAATTCACAATCACATCACAATATAAAAACTGTTTCAGAACTGATAAAATTGTTCCCACCAATAGATAATAACAAATTTACATGGCGTCATATGTCAATGTACAATTTTAAAGAAAACATTAATTTTGTCATTAAAATAGATATGGATACTGTAAAAGGTTGCACATCTAAGTGGGTGTCCTAGACTATTATGATTTTGTAAGCTCCTCTTTGTAAAAAGATTGTGCTTTGAGATTTAAAATGGTTGCAGAAGTCTTTGTAAATGTTGTGTTGTTGTTTCAGACTATGTGGATTTGTGTTGTTGTTTCAGACTAAGTGGATGTGTGTTGTTATATGAGACTGTACAAATTGTATGATTGTTGGGACAGTAAGTATTGTATGAATGTTTGTACTGCAAGTATCATGGTGATGTTTGAGACTGTGAGTATTGTATTGAGACTATAGGTATAATGTGGTTGTTAGGGACCAGAGGTGTTGTTTTCTTGCATGGGACTGGAAGCATTGTTCTGTTGTTGCGACTGGAGTATTTTTTTTGGTTGTTCGGGACTGGAAGTATTGTGTGGTTGTTTAAGACTGTAAGAATTGTGTGATTGTTTGAGACTGGAAGTATTATGTGGTTGTTTGAGACTGGAAGTATTGTGTGTTTTTTGAGACTGATACTATTGTGTGGTTATTTAAGACATTTTGTGGTTGTTTGAAACTGTAAGAATTGTATGGTTGTTTGAGACGGGGAGTAATTTGTGGTTGTTTAAGACATTGTGTGGTTGTTTGAGACAATGTCTGGATGTTTGAGACTAGAAGTATTGTATGGTTGTTTGAAGACGGGAAGTATTGTGTGGTTGTTTGAGACATTGTGTGGTTGTTTGAGACTGGAAGTATTGTGTGGTTGTTTGAGACTGAAAGACTTGTATGGTGGTTTGAAGGCGGGAAGTATTGTGTGGTTGTTTGAGACATTGTGTGGTTGTTTGAGACTGGAAGTATAGTGTGGTTGTTTGAGACTTGATGTATTGTGTGGTTGTTTGAGACTGTAAGAATTGTGTGTTATTTTGAGACTGTAAGAATTGTGTGGTTGTTGGAGACATTGTGTGATTGCTTGAGACTGTAAGAATTGTATGGTTGTTAAGGACTGTAAGAATTGTATGGTTGTTTGGTACTGGAAGTATTGTGTGGTTGTTTGAGAGTGTAAGAATTATGTGGCTGTTTGAGACTGTAAGAATTGTATGGTTGTTTGAGACTGTAAGAATTGTATGGTTGTTTGGGACTGGAAGTATTGTGTGGTTGTTTGGGACTGGAAGTATTGTGTAGTTGTTTGAGACTGTAAGAATTGTATGGTTGTTTGAGACTGTAAGAATTGTAGTTGTTTGAGACTGGAAGTATGTGTGGATGTTTGAGACTGTAAGAACTGTGTGAATGTTTGAGACTGTAAGAACTGTGTGGTTGTTTGAGACTGAAAGTATTGTGTGGTTGTTTGAGTCTGTAAGAATTGTGTGCTCTTTTGAAACTGAGCGTACTGTCTGGTTGTTTGAGACATTGTGTGGTTGTTTGAAACTGGAAGTATTGTGTGGTTGTTTGAGACTGTAAGAATTGTATGGTTGTTTGAGACTGTAAGAATTGTGTGGCTGTTGGAGACAGTAAGAATTGTGTGGTTATTTGAAACTGGAATATTGTGTGGTTGTTTGAGACTGGAGAAATTGTGTGGCTGTTTGAGACTGTAAGAATTGTATGGTTGTTTGAAACTGGAAGTAATGTGTGGATGTTTGAGACTGTAAGAACTGTGTGGTTGTTTGAGACTGGAAGTAATGTGTGAATGTTTGAGAATATAATTATCGTGTGGTTGTTTGAGACTATAGGTATTGTGTGATTAATTGTAACTGGAAGTATTGCGTGGTTGTTTGAGACTGTATGGTTTGAGACTGTGCGTATGGTGTATCTGGTTGAGACTGGAAGTATTGTTTGGATGTTTGAGAATATTATTATTTGTGTGGTTGTTTGAATCTCTCAGTATCGAGTAATTTATTGAAACTGTGAGTATGGTTAAGGCTGGAAGTATTGTGTGGATGCTTGAGACTGGAAGTATTGTGTGGATGCTTGAGACTGTGATTATTGTGTGGTTGCTTGAGATTATATAAACTATTGTGTGGTTGCTTGAGATTATATAAACTATTTTAAGGTTATTTGAGACTGAAAGTATCGTTTGGCTGCTAAAGGCTGTAAGTATGATAAGGCTAAACATTTGAACAGATACCACAAAGATTCTCTTGAAGTATTATCAAAACAATGCAATGCAATGTGCAATTAATTTCTAATAATCAGAGTAGTATCACATAGATTGCCAGTAGATGTGTACATTGTTCCACATTACAAATCATTCTCTATTACAGTGAAACAATATATAATTTATTCCTTGCAGAGATAGCACAAACCAACTGTTAAATGTATCACCAAACAGTTGTGCTATATGCTAGAGCTAATGTGCAATATACAAAGTACAAACTCCCCTTTATCTGTAAAACATACTGAAGAGAAATTGCTCAATATTTGAGCAAAACGGTATCTTTAAAAAACTAGGAAACGCTCTCTAAATATAAGATCACTTTGTGATCAGGTAAATCTTTAAATAGGAAACAGAGAAAATGTACAGAGTAATATCTTTAAAATGCAGAGCATCTTTACAATATGATAGCTTTAGGAAGCAAAGCATTGCAGTACAACATGCTAAGTAAAGATAACAGGGTAGCCTTATCAATATCAACAACTGATGTGATAGAAAGGTAGAAAATCAATTATCAATCATCTGTATAAAATAGTACATCTACACAGAAAATCTTTAGATGACAGAAAACTTATAGTACAGATTTAGATAATAATGAAGCTGTACAACATGTTTAGTAAGATGACAGAGCAGCCTTATCAATATCATCATCTTTTGTGATAATAGTTTAAAATGCAACCACATATAGTATTTTCACATCAAAAAGCAATTACATACAATTGATCATAGATAACAGATCATCTGGGCACTATAATTTCATTGGATAGCAGAGTATTTGTAGAGAATGATATCTTTGAATAACAGAACATGTTAAAGAATGATATCTTTGGATAACAGAGCATCTGTACAAAATGATATCTTTGGATAACAGAGCATCTCTACAAAATGATACCTTTGGATAACAAAGAATCTATGCAGAGTGATATCTTGGATAACAAAACGTCTGTACAGAATGATATCTTTGGTTAACTAAACATCAGTACAGAATGATTGACAAAGATTGACATTTGGTTGACAAAGAATCTGTAAATTATGGTTTATGTTGTCCAAAGGCATCTATAAGAAATAACCTTAAAAGATCCAAAATACATAATTAAAAAACAAAACAGTTTACATACAAAATATTGAGAAGTGAATCAATCACAAACAATTCACAAGAAAAGTTGCAAATTAATGATCATAATGACATATACATTATATATATATTTGAATAAAGTGTTAATCACTATATCAATATCTAGATTATTTAGGTAAATATCAAAATATATAATCCACGGGGACAAAATGTTTCGGAATTCGGCTGATTATTGATCAAGATTATAATCAATTATTTAACCAAAGATACGATGAAAAAGAACACTGTTAACCAATTTGGTAATTCTACGATTTTCATAAACACATGGGTTCTTCGTTTTTAATGAAACAGATGAAAGAAATACTGGGAAAATAACTGGCCCTTCCTATCTTGGGATAAAGGTCACCTAGAAGCAACGATGCATGACCTGATCTTTTAAAAGTTAACAATGGACACGAGAGTAATGGCGGACAACAGTTTCCGGACATCTCCGTTATTACATTCTGCGCATGTGATGGCATAGTTTTCACTATTGAACTGCTTGCAGGACACAATATATCGATCTAATATAGCTTACATAATTTTTTAATTATCAAAAAGTCTGGGTTAAAACAACCTATTTTTAAATATTTGATTAGAGAGTATAACTAATAGACGATTGTCTTGGTCAAACATTATTCAATTAACCCACTGAATTATTATTTCCTAATCAAAGAAATTTGTTTTTTAATAGTTTAATCAACTAGTCCATTCTGCAATCTTACAGATACATTTTTGTTAACACTTTACCACTTATAAACCATATGTTTATCAATAAATCTTTATTGATATTTAGAATATGCCTTTTTAAACAAGTTTAAACTAAATGTTAATTTTCTTAATAATTTATAGTAATAAAAGATATCTTATGTGACAATTTGCCTTCTGATGTTCTTTCACAATTATCATAAATTATTGATTTTAAAAAATGAAATGAATATAGTTATGAATAACTACAATCAAACATCAAAGAAACTCAATAATTAATTGAATAAATTGCATTAAAGAGTTCTAGTAAAATATTGCAAAATTGGTAGTAAATGTAAACATATTATACTCACAACAATGAAGTACCAAAGAAAGAAGGTGACACTGGTCAGGTGTATAAAATAGACCAACTTATAACCTTTAAACTTTATATTTAAAAATAGAATGAGCCTCATCCAATGATCTGAGAGTATTTTAAATTATATTTTGGAATTATATAGGGTATGCCTTTAAAAAGTTTGTCATCTGTAGCTCTTTGTTCCACTTTTGTATTTCAATTAAAATATAATCATTAATCAAAAAATACAAATTGAAACATGTGTACAGAAATAAGTACGCCTCTAAACTGCAATTCAAATTTCCAGATCAAACTGGAGGAATTGGACTGTAATTAATTATGTTAAATATATGTTAAAAACAGGCTTGACTCATCAATACCTTCATTGAATACATCAAAGCATTTAATTGAGTAGTCTATGTAATTAAAAAAATTGAATAATGCTTCAATGGATAACATCTGTAATCACTTTTCATTTTCATTTTATGAAGTATTATATTTCATAAGTACGGTTTGATTACAAGTTATATACATGTAATTGTAATTTGAATTATGTTGCATATTCCTTTCTTGTAAGTTTGATTTATTGCATACTTAATTTAGTAAGGTCAACATAGATATTTGAACTTGCATAATCTTGCATAAAGACTGTTATTAATAATGACTTATTTTGTTATGATCTTGTTGCATAATCATTTCAAAAGTCTTTCTTATATTTAATAGTGGGTTATCATATGTTCCATATAAAAAAATTGAATAATTTCTGAATAGAGTTATTTATTCTTTGAGTCCCTATATTCATGTATGATTTGATTTATGAATATTTAGAAACATGTCAATCTATCATACACCAATAGATTCACAATAAATTGCATATTTCTAATTACTAGTAAATCTTAATAATGACATATATTGTATATCCGGTTCCTGTGTAGTAAATAAATTACATAAATGCATATTCCTTTCCATTTTATGTGTATCTATCAATAATTTATTAGTATGATTTGGATTATAATAGTTTAGTTTCATTTGTAAATAAATAACAACACAGTTGGTAATCATTATTATCTTAAGCAATAACAAGAAAGAATTAGATTTCAGGAAGCTGTTAAAATATAGTAATACTTATTCATTAGTTCTGGTCTAGGTACCAATTAATTCATTTATACTAATATACTTTTACTATTGTAAGTACTTTTATTAAATTCAATAGTAAACAGCATGGTACATATCACATTATCTTTAGGTAAATTACTGATTGAACACTAATTACAATATTTCTATACATAATTAACAATAGCATAGATGCATATACTAAATACAATCTTTGAGTTTGGTCTATTAAGTTTAGAAACTGATTTGCAGAGTATATTTAGACAAAGATAAGAATGAAAATTATAAACAAGTATGAAGAAATATTTGACCTATTACCTTACACCTGAGTTGTTTATATAAATATTAAATTAAGTTCTGTTTATAATATTTTTTGTCTTATTCTACATATAAAGAAACTGACAATATTATAGCCCCATTTTTTTAGGACAATTTGAGAAAACCAGATGGCAAATGGTAGTGTGTCAATACCAGGTATGAAGTGGTATAGTACTTTTTTAGTACTTGTGTTTCTATTGTTATACCATAACAATGATCTGGACACAAACTAACGATGCTAAGTCCATCACCTATTGTAGCAGATAGTTAAATTAAACCTAGGGACAGATGTCGATGGACACAAGATCTTGAACAAAGAAACCTTCCAACTTCTTAATCTTCGAATTTTTTATGTTTCTGGGTCTTATATTATTAACCTAATCTAGGATATTTGGCTAACAAATTTGGGTATTGGCCAAAATAGGTTAACAAACGGTCAGCAGGTCATGTTTACGAACCGAAAATAGCCATTTAACATAATGTAACGAACATAACAAATATATTAGACAGCACGTAAACAAAATTAGAAATGGGGTTTTCAAGCATCCGAAACTTGAGGGAGGTGGCCTACTAAAAAAAAAAAGATGGATGCATTAGATATTTGTGCGAGTTAGTTTTAGAAGGAAGCACGTGATCTGGGGTGTTAAAAGATCAAGTCGAGGATAAATAGAGACTACTAGTGAAAATGTAGTAGTAACTGACTATAATTTACATGTACTATACGGGGGTGAAGAATGGGATGAGTTAAATACTAGCACACCGTTTGATTAGAACTACTATAGCGCCATCATTAGACGTGAATTCGTACCTCGGGACGAACTGGCCATGAAGGACTGGGTAGACGTCCACTATCGTCAGTCTCACGTACAATCAACACTGTGTAGTACTTGTTGGTATGTTGACAAAATGTAGGGGAACAGCTATCCTCATCGTTCGTTAAACACAGCGAGAATGGCGTCGCATCACTTCGGAGCTTGTCCATGTGCTAGTCTTTATTTCCGTTTTACCGTTTTGTTGTACAATGGCTGAGGTTATCCGTGCTATTTTATTTTTTATGTTGATTGAGGTATACACACAGTGCAATAATAGTTTAGTACTTTAAGCAGTTATCATTACATTGCTGTTCATATCTGTACGATTCTGATAATCTTTGTAATAAAAGCACGTTTTTTTATATATGTACACACTTGCACAACACATACACTAGATCTATATACAAGTTAATAGACTGAACCCGGCATCAGCTGACTAGATGAAAGCCGATCTCTGCTCTCTTGACTGTCGTTCCTGTAAGCACATTCACTCCTGACATTGTATTCACATCTTACATACCCTACTTACATCTTACACATATAGTCTGGCCTTTAAAATGCCATTGTTTATATCCTACATACTGTTTCGTTGCTAGAGAAGAAAATCAATCGGGTGCTATTTAATATTCATTAAAAGGTAACATTATAATTTCAGTGTCAATATCCTTAGTAGATAACGTGGACACCGCGTGCGATATAAATCCTAGATGGAACCGAAGACTGCTAGGATGCTATTATATACAAATCAGTTCCTAATTGGGTGTGATACAGCCTAGGAATAACTAAAACACAGAAGCTAAAACAACCTAATAAACATATTGACCTACTATTGAAATTATGTGAAATCGCAAGTAGGTTATTGTTCTACCGCAATACCCCTGACCTGTATGACGTACATACGATTATATGCCTCAAAATGGTGACGTTGGGTATCAGAGAAGGTGTTAATAAGTTGTTGAAAGGTATTATCTATCTGGACGTTAAAACTAAAGCTTCTATCATCAGCTGATTGAAAGGAGGTCACGTATTTTACCCCCATACACGCATCCGGTCTCAGAAAAAAAAGAGGTCACAACTATATAGAGCGTGGTAGGTCGTTTCCCATGCAAGCATAAAATATGGTCAGTTACAACCAGAGTCCAGGCTTAGGACCTGGAGTAATTGGATTGAAAGCAAATACCAGTGATGTACGTTTGTACAATGCACTGCTTAATATAGCATCAGTATCTTGCAGTGTGGCCTATATTGTTAAATAAGACGTGATAGTTAGCTATACAGCCAGTTCAGTTTAAATTATAGATTTTCTTCTTCACATCAGCTCCATGCTAATATATAGAATACTCCAAACTGCTGCATATGTTTGGAAAAGAAGGAAATATTCAAAACTTGGTAATCCATCTTTTAATGAGAAAGGTGTCAGTATGTGGGTGGTATCCAGTACTCTTGTGGGTTGTATGCCGTACTTGTATTGTCCTGCGACCCACACAAATGGGTAGCTTTACTTGCTTTAGCTGCTGTCCTTGTGAACCCACTAAAAGCAAGTGACAGTGACCTATTGAGATACCTGTAATCTTTTCCCAATGTGTGATATCGATTTATTTCATGTAAAGCAAAATTATATTCAAAATCATTTAAAAATGTGAAGATATTCATCATACCCTTGTCCTAAATACATGTGATAAAAAGTAAGCATGGACTAACCTGAGGCCATTATACACCTAATTTACTTGGCTATGTGCCTATTTACTCCTCCACTACATTTACACTCATATCTTACATTATACTGGACGCTGCTTTTGGACATACACTTCCAAAAAACGGGCCAGAGTGGGCACAACCACGTGACCTGAATTACACGACTCTCAACTAATGACAATAATCCACTCTTTATCTCCAAAATTTGAACCAATAGTTATTCAGCATCTCGCGACAATTGTTACATACGTAGAATAATTTATTTCAGAATATTCCTTATCTGAAAATTTACAAATAAACGTCCATTCGATTGTATATTACTTACAATATATTTTAAAATATGAAATGAGCTGGTATATATCGATTACAATTTTATATTATTGATATATAATATTTATATATACTCCATCTATAGGCGTGGCTTCTTCAATGTAATAGGCGGAGTTATGTTATGTTTACTACTGTTGTATATGGGAAACATGTAGGTCATAGGTCATGTACATATCAAAGGCTTTAAAATGTTCTAAGAATTGGACAACCCGTTGACAAAACTACCCAGCACGTGGTAGGAAATAAAACTATACAAGTATCCCAATAGTATAAATCGTAAATGATGGATGTAAAGTATAGTTAGACTATACGATGACTACTGTTTGTATTGCGGGGTGCGGCACAATGTTACAGATGCCAGCGAAAACTGGGGTATCCACGGCACATGTACTTCACCATTTAGAGAAACAGTGGTATGAAATGAGTAATATGGGATCGGCTTGATCTCATGAAAACCATTTACAGAAATGAACGAAAACAAATATGTGAAGCAGAACTATGTACGAGTATGACAACTGTTAGCTTGTTGCAGTCAAAATCATCGAACCCGTAACAGTTGGTTTTCCAAACACGACGTGTAGATTAACTTACTTTTTGTTTGCCAAAAGGATGTCATTCACTTTCCAGTCATTCACAATTTCAAACTAAAGCAGACCTTTCTTTCATTGACTGATAGAACACATGAGTTTTATTTCCAAATTTATCTCACACAAATTTGTGGAACGTTTGGTAAAATAAGTTAAATACGGAATGGAAGATATCGTTTTCAATTTGATATGCAACAAGCTTAGTCACCTATTGTGATTCACCTTTTCTTTAAATTGAACTACGCAATTTGTTTCTGATTTTCAGAGAAATATTTGACACTATCCTAATCGAAGAGTTTCCGAGCAGTGATGATTTTTTTATAATTTCAGTTTTAGCGTGTGGGCCATATACTAATGCTTGTCGAGGTATAAATAGTAATCTATACTATTTATTGCGTATGATTGCACATACTCATTATTATTGGTGCATGATGCCTTTTTGTATTAAATAAGTAGCTTAGTAATGATTACTAGATGTCGGGTTATCCAGTGCTAGTGACAGACACATTCCAATCGATTCAGTATTCAGTACATCGTAATTTATTCGCAAGGGAGGTAACTCATTGTAGTTCCAGACTATTTATCCCTAGGTCAAGTGACGGGAGTGAGTTAACACTTGCCTTAAGGTATGGTCCACTATTAAATATAAATTCCACACGAAGCATCACAACTTGAGTCAGTGTGAAATTGATCCGATATTTGTGAATTTTCTCAATCAGAGAATGTAACTTCCGGTTTAACTTTACATCAATAAGAATAATAACAATCATCCATTAGTTTAGCCACCTACACAAAAGCTGTCTTTGAAGAAAGAAAATAAATAGGGGAAAATTTATAATGTTTAAGTAGATTTTAATAATCAGTTATTTGTGTGCGCCCATTATGTGTATTATTTTGTTCTCTTATCTTGTTTTTTTTTTTATCTAATTTAAATTTCTAAATTTTAACAAATTTAATATTTGTCCATTATGTGTTGGTATACTAGTGATATGAAAATGTTCTTGACATGATTATTATTTGCAATGTTTCTCAGTTTTAAAATGATGAATGTTTGTTCTTATGTAAACTGGAAAAATCCTTGTATACTTTTAGTCAATTGTCAATAAGCATGTTTGTAAACTGTAGTGTTTTTATGCTCTGAAATTGTACTTTTTGATATTATCTTGTTTATAATTTGCCAGTTTTGAATAAAGCATGTGTGTATATTGTAGTGTTTTTGTACACTGAAAATATACTTTTTGATATTATCTTGTTTATAATTTGTCAGTTTTGAATAAATCATGTGTGTATATTGTAGTGTTTTTGTGCTCTGAAAATATACTTTTTGATATTATCTTGTTTATAATTTGTCAGTTTTGAATAAATCATGTGTGTATATTGTAGTGTTTTTGTGCTCTGAAAATATACTTTTTGATATTATCTTGTTTATAATTTGTCAGTTTTGAATAAATCATGTGTGTATATTATAATGTTTTTGTGCTCTGAAAATGTACATTTTGATATTATCTTGTTTATAATTTGTCAGGTTTGAATAAAGCATGTTTGTATATTGTAGTGTTTTTGTGCTCTGAAAATGTACATTTTGATATTATCTTGTTTATAATTTGTCAGGTTTGAATAAAGCATGTTTGTATATTGTAGTGTTTTTGTGCTCTGAAAATGTACTTTTTGATATGATCTTGTTTATAATTTGTCAGTTTTGAATAAAGCATGTGTGTATATTGTAGTGTTTTTGTGCTCTGAAAATGTACATTTTGATATTATCTTGTTTATAATTTGTCAGGTTTGAATAAAGCATGTTTGTATATTGTAGTGTTTTTGTGCTCTGAAAATGTACATTATGATATTATCTTCTTTATAATTTGCCAGTTTAGAATAAAGCATGTGTGTATATTGTAGTGTTTTTGGGCTAAGAACTTTTTTATGGTTTACCTTGTTTATTTTATTTTAAACTTTATGTCATTTCTAAGTTTGTTTTTACATTATGTGTTCATGTTCTTGTGATCTGAAAAATTTGCTCTTGTATTGTCAAATTGTACAATTTTGTATATTATCCGCACATGTTCTTGTTGCTCTGACAAAACAATATAACCAGTGCCAGACAAAATCCTGGAGGGTAACCAACTTTTCAAGCGTAATGTAGCGGTTCAGTTGAGCGAACCAGGTGTTACATATGAACTGAAACCTGTCTAACGATAAAGATATTCTATTTACCTGTATGTATATATTAATATCTATATCACAATGCCCTCAAGGTGTAAAATATTAGTTTTTATTAAATAAAGTACCATATGTCAAATAAGAAAAAGGAAATAATTTCAAGAATGTGACGAATACACCTTGACTTCTATCATTGTATATGAGTCAGAAATTTTTAACATCATAATAATTAAGGCTTTATGACACAGTCGACCTGTTTGGTGGACTTGTTGACAAAATTGATGATTGAAGATGCAGCCTTTTGCATGATACTGCAGCTGGTAGATAGTGTGTTAAAGATTGAATAAGGCAAACAAGCCTTCAAATGTATAGAAATCCATGTGAATCAACTGCATCAAATGAAAATAAGCATTATTTTTTATGGAGAGAGGACAAGAAATTGCCAACTGCGCTAAAACTATTATAGAGTTAAAGAATAACTTTCCCATTATATTGTAATAAAAATATATTTTTTTGAGTGTTATAGAAGTAATAAATGTCATAAGGAAGAATGTGAAACTAGCCAGGTGTAGATATAGTAAATGGTAGGTATAAAGGTAGTAAGCTGGCTGAAGTATTGTTGATAGTTTACAACATATATTATGATTGGCTAGCAGCCAAAGTTCTAGTATAGATTTACGATATAGAAAACGTACGATAGGCTGGCACGAGGTCTGTGGCTCGATAGCCTACTCGATAGCCAATATGGCCGTAACGACTAGATGAGATATAAGAATTTATGAGGTGAATGTACTGACAGATAGTGTCGATTTCTAGACTCTCTGCTGCTTATCTAACCAAAATGACTTTATTAAAGACAAAAACGTATTGTTGGGAAGAATAATTGAAGATGAGTTGAAAATAAATCAAGTTGAGATGCTCATTAATCAGACAGTTATCCTTCAATCTATTGGCGAATCAAAGAAGAGGCTTTATTAGCTCACTCGTCTTGAAGAAGCTTGTTAAATTTAATAAACGAAAAATCCTTCAACTCATTTCAACTTCATTCTGCCTGATTGCAATTTATAAAAAGTTCAGACCAAACTTGGCACTAAAATAGACTTTGAATAATGTCTACTGCCATCTTGAATCCTCTTCGCACCGAATTTTCACCTCGGTGCAAAACCATCTTCAGAAATGTAAACGGAATAGGACAGAATTATTACTGTTGCAAATAAAACCAACATAAGGAACAAGAGAGGTGGATTTCAGAAGAGAAAGTGGGTGATACAATGAATTGAGAGTAAAATTCTCAAAAAGGTTCACTTGCCTACGGGTCAATCTTTTTTTAACAGGAAGGTCCCTTAATAAAAATGTAAATAATTCATAATATAATAGACTAAAGTTTCTATTGATCAACAAAAAATAGGGTTTGTAGGTCAACGTAACCTAAATATTTATTTACTTCTCATCACTTGAAAATTTTGGGAGGGTTAATGGAAGGAAAACTTAATCTGCGAAATGATTCGTATGTATGAAGAGATTCCTAATTCAAATACCGATACAAGTGCCAATATCCTTAAAGCAAAAGCTGCACCCCTGTGCTATGTTCCAGAAAATAAATATATTCCTTGTTGGAAAAATTATCAATAGCACTCACTCGAAATACCATGGGTTGAACTTAAAACAAAGCTTAATTTTTTAACAATTTTCATTATAGTTTTAAGAATAAAGGCCTTTATCTAGATTCAAAGTAAATATCAGCGACAATTCGAGCTTCAGTGACTGGTGCTACTAACATCATAATTTGAGCACGTCCAAAGATGCCTCAACGCTTGAAATAACAAAAAAAGAACATCTGTCTTTTTGAAAATGTTCAAAAAATGTGATGCACCTACAGATTCTAAAAGTGGTATACACTGACTTATTTCAATATAAATGCTTTCCTGCCATATCAAATATAGTCAGATTCAAAATATTTTTTTAATTTTTCTCACAACTGCTCGACAACCGTAGATGGTTAACAATTAGAGTTCTAACGAAGACAGAGGAAGGGTCAATGATTCGTGAAAGAAATGATATCTTAAATTCAGTTTTCAAAACATTTCTGTACGAAAACCTAGGTATTCGGCTCTCAGGATCTAGGGAATTTGGGTTGTACATGCGTATAAAAATCCATAAATTTAAGAAATGAACATAGTTTGGTTCTACAAATTATTCACCAGGGTAATCTTATGTTTTGAGATTTTCTTCTATTGAAGCCATCATGGAATATCAACTTTATATTGGAAAGATTCATATTTGATACAGCTGCGGAAAATTATGAATTATTTACCCTTGTTATATTATTCATTTACTTTCAAGTAAATAACATGGGTAATTTTCATTTAATTGTTTATTTATCTAAAAATTAATTTTAAATATTAGCAAATTAAAATATGTACTTCAAAATATAGTACCTCTTTTGAATTGTACAGTCCACATTAATAACGGTGTAACAAAATTATTAATTGAATAAACAAAATTTACATTTTATGTAACAAAATTTATTCCTCTAAGCTAGAGGTTATTAGATCAACAAATCTTTAGTAATTTTAAGTAAATTTCAACAAAGTAAACATTTTTTTCTTTTGAAGAGTAAGGAAAATTGACTTTGAGACAAGGTCCACGTATAAAACAGCTTCTTATAATTTTGTTTTCTTATTTGGTGATTTTAAAGATATTTAAAAAATATGATGCAAATTTTGTAGACTGTATTTAATAATTTATTTTGTTAAAAAAAACTAATACCTTAAATGGTCAGCAAGTCATTTGTATCGTAAAACATGTACTAGATGGTAACCTATCACTTTTTAATCCCAATGATGTGTTTCTAATACTTTAATAGGATTATTTTACAACCGTAAAAAAACATCAAACTTTATATCTAAATAGTTCATCAAATGGTAATAAATATGTTGGAAAGTTCAAAGAAAACTAAACACAAATCAATACAAGTGAACCAATGTTATGTGATTTTTTTTTACCTATTCGTGGAGGTTCTAAAAAAAGGTTAAATCGTGTTGGACGGAGAATTTGCAAAAAAAATCGTAAAATGATAAAAAGTGAAAAAAAGCAAATTTGATTTTACTATTCAATATTGGATATTTTGATGATAATGTGCCAACTTGATTAAAAAATTGTGTTTTAATAATTTTAATAAAATACTGATACAAATCAATTCCAGATTGAAAAAAGCTACAATAGTTAAAAACAGTGGCTTTTCTAGACAATTCCAGTGCGTGGTATATACATGTAATTTTTCATTATAAGAAATTTATTATATAAGTACGAAATTTTTGCAATTCACGTCATATGCCACAGAAATTAATTTTACATGCATAATTTTATTTTTCGAATAAGTTGGAAACTTGGAAGAAAAGCTGAGAAGATGGTACCATAATGAATAATTTTTCTGTAGAACCTGGTTTTACCTGAACAAAGCTGTTAAAAAACATACTTAAAAATAACAAACGACAAAGAAAAAGTCAAATGAAATGTTAATTACCCATGTTCATCATTTTGGTTAATTCCACGTTTCGTTTGATAACTTTTCTCCGTAGATGTTGTACTGAAGGGAATATTCCCAATAACTCCTGTGTTCAAGATGGAGTCTTCGATTTAAAGTACAGTCAGTCAGAATCTGTTAACACGAGACGTTCAAATCCACCTTCCGATACATACTTATTTTACATGCATTATGCTAGAGATCCAATTTTCGCATCCTCTTATCTATTGAATGCAAAGAGTTATTTGCTTGATATATATTGGTTTGCGAGTTAATGCAATGGTAAAAAATGGTGCACTGATTTTATAAGAGTTTAATGAACACAATAGGTATTATTACAGTGTATCTTCTAATTATCTACATAAATTATTTATCTACTTAGATATCAATTGATTACATCTCACAATCACGTGACAATATCAACAACTAGCATAATAACAATATTTTCGACTGAATTGAGCAATGATAACTGATGCAATTAGGCATTATTTGAATGTCGAATGCTTCCTTACCTCCGCAAACAGGCTAAAATGAAAACCCGGTTAATGCAAGATTCCAGTATAAAGTATAACTGCATAGCGTTTCAAAGTGCAATTTTAAATGGAATTGGAAGTATATTAAACTATTGATTAGTAAAGGATATCTTATTTAATAAGCTGCTGTAGAATAATATAGATATCGATGAGATTGGCACCTCGTCAAATAGAATATACTATAACCTATAAAAGTATTGACTTTCTCTTCGTCAATAAACCTATTTTCTTCTTATTGTTTTTCTAACTGTTGGTGGGTATATTTCGCAAACCTCCAAAACTTCAAGGTCACATATAGCAAAATAATGTAGTATAGTATAAAATGCTCAGTACATGACCAAATTTATGTTTTTCTTGTAAACGTGTGATCGTAAAGTTGGTATTTGTAGGTTCAAAGTCTTGACCATTGCAAAGTTCAACAGTCCTATCTCAAGTAGCGTGGTTTTCTACATAACACAAGGGGTGAAAGGCAGGTTAGGTCAGTTTGACCTTCCACTAGAAATTGCGCACTTTACTTTCAAAATTCGTTGAAAAATATGGCGGTAAACTGAAAATTTTCACTCTAGATCGTCAAATTTGTTAAACCTCCACAAAAATATAATTTATAACGATGCTTACCAGTGCTTTGCGCCATTTTTACACTAAAAATATAATAATCCAACCCTTTACACCTAATCCGAACAAAGACACATGTCTAACGCTTGACCACTGCAAACTAAATAACCCCTATGGGTTTCGTAGAAAGCGGGCCAACCAATGGACAAAGGCAACATTCTCACGCTCGCTGAAATGGCGGAGTGCGGTCAGTTAGTGGTCAGTTGGTGGTCAGTGTTATATAATTCTAGACGTTTTATTTGTTGACTTTGTGGTCTTAATAAAATTTTGGTTTAATTAGGAGATTTTCAATAGAGAGTATGGTATAGTAATTAAACTGTTTTGCTACTCTTACTTTAGCTAACAGGGTAGCCACTACAATCTATAATTATCCTATGTTTTAATTTTCATTGTACGTAAATCAACCATTACAATTAAATTGTTGAAATGAACTTATTTGCATTAAAAGACAAAAAATAGTTATTGAAATGGTTAAAACTTTCAATGCCTGACAAAATTATCGATCGAAATATAGATAATGAACCTTGTTAAGTCGATCTACTATGTACATTATGTTGAACAATGGGTTTATGTTGATGGTTTTGTAAATTAGTATTTGACTTTCAATATACTGGCAAATGCACGTTATCAAATCAGCTTCGAGGAAGGGCTCGGTGAAAATACTCAAATTTGTTGGGAATTTCTGTTGAATAACAAGATAGCTTGCTAGGCACGATATCATACGCCTATCGGTTGTTTTTTTTTTTAACTCAAATACATTTGTTCTCTTATCATAATGCATTGTAGTGCAAAATTTTGAATTTATTGAGAAATCCGAAAAAGCGAAACCCGAAATCCAAAACAAGAATCCCAATACAATACATTTTATTCCATATCATTTTGAATCAATAGATGAACTGAAAAAACGTTCTTCCAATTTTTATTTAATTCTAACTTAACCGATATCTCATCTATATACATACACACCAAGTTCGAACAAGATCGGCTAAATTAAATGTAGCCTCTATCGTGTCTATGAGCAACTTCAAAACCTTTTTTTAAAAGGTAGTGACAATAACTCAATATCAATATCATCATTATTTTAATTCAGAATAATTTTCATTAAAAACATATAAAAATGTAGCCTCATTTGATGCGTTTTGCTTAGTCAAGGCAATAACTCAAATACTGATCAACAAACAAGTGTAACGTTTGAATTAAACCGAAATCTTATCACATGTATGAACATGACGTATACCAAGTTTCAACAAGATCGAATTAAAACTGTAGCGGCTAAATAGTTTAATCTGATAGTTTGAAACCGAACAATCATCATCATCATCATCAGTTGTCATATATCATCTATGAGAATCATTAGTTCCTCTTTTATGAAATATCATCATCACATTTAGTTTTTTCTCCTTACAATGGTATATCATTGAAATAACGTCATCTTCCAGTATCATCAGCATATTTACATGTCATCATCAAACATATTTTCTCTTCTTATATAATATATATTATCACATCATCATCATTATTATATTACTTTTCTCTCCTTTTATATCATCATAAACATTAATTTATCTTCTTATGTATCATCGTCATCTTATTTCATTTCCCTTCATATATCAGCATTACAGTAAGTTTCTCCCTTATATATCATCATTATCATAATTAGTTTATCTTCTTGCACAACATTATTATAATGATTAGTTTCTCTTCTTTAATCACCATCGCCCTAATTACAATCGGTTTCTCGTCTTATGTATTATCCTCATCATCAAAATTAGTTTCTCTTCTTGTACAAGACCATCACCATAATCCGTTACCTATTGTACATCATTAACATAAGCCGTTTCTCTCCTTATATATCATTATGATTATAATTAGTTTCTCTTCTTATATATTATATCATCATAATAATTACTTTCTCTTCTTATATATTATCATCATCATCATAATAAGTTTCTCTTCTTACCATCGCCATAATCAGTTATAATTGATTTGTGTTCTTAAATATCATCATAATCAGTTTTTATACTTAATATCATCATCATATCCAGTTTTCTACGTCTATATCATCATCATTATTAGTTTATCTCACTTTATAACTTTATTTTTTTTCATTTTCAGTTATTGTTCTTCAGTTTCTCACTATATATATCCTCATCATCGTTATCAAAATTAATTTCTCTACTTATGCAGCATCACCATCTTAGTTAATTTTTTCATTATTAGTTTCTATCATCATCATTATAATTAGTTTCTTTCATTATATATCATCAACCCCATAACCATCATCATCAAAATTAAATTCCTCTTCTTATACTTGTATATCATTTTCATCATAACCAGTTTCTCTCCGTGTACATTATAATTAGTGTCTCTTCTTATACATCATCTTCATCATAAGTAGTTTCTCTCGTCAAAATTAAATTTCTCTTCTCGTGCATCATCGCCAACTTAATTTATATCAGCATCATAAGTAGTTTCTCTGCTTGTACATCATAATTAGTTTCTCTTTTTGTACATTATCTTCATCATAATTAGTTTCTCTGTTTACCACTGAATAAGTTTCTCACCTTATAAATCATCACTATTATAATCAGTTTCCCTCCTTATATTATATCATCATTATAATGATTACATTCTCTCCGTGTACATTGTAGTTTGTCACCTTAGATCACCATCCAAAAGTCATTTCTCTTATTGTGTATTATAATGATTAGTTATTATAAGTTATTATATTAAGTTTATTTCCTTATATATATCATCATTAGAATAATAAGTTTCTCGCCTTAGGTTTCATAAACATCAAGACCAGTTTCTCTTCTTGTACATTAAAGGGATAGATTCGCTGTTTTCGAGTGTTTATTTGGGTCTTGAATATATGTAAATAGTCTCTAGAAGTACTAGAAATGTATGCAAATAGCATTATTTCTTCAAAATATCTCAAACTAGGAATTTACTCTTTATTTCTATATGTCTTTTGTTTATAAGGCAGGTTTTAAAAAGTCGTCTTTTTAACTTTCAAACGCTGAAAATGCTGGACACACATGGATTTGAAGGCTCAAATTTCGACGGTGAACTGTGAGCATTATTACTGATTGGCTTAACCTAAAAAAAAAAACGTTTCTCAGACTGAAGTTTGATTGGTCAAAAAGTATGGCGCATCTGTCCCTTTAAGTCAGAGTGGTTAAAAGACGATGCATTAGTTTTAGAATTTTGAAACTAAAAGATATTTTTTTTCCTTTTGCACTATTAACAGGATTGCTAATTAGCTTAGCTACAAAAATTCTCGATTCTGAGACTAAGGTATGATTGGTCTAAAAAAAAAAGGTTAACCTGTCTCTTTAACACTTGAACATCCTCATCAGTTTCTCTTGGTGTACATCATAATTCATTTCTCTTCTATATCGTCATCATATTCACAATACGTTTTTCCTCTTATATATATCATCATCATCATCAAAATCTAATTTTATTGTTACGTCTCATAGTCATCCTAATTCATTTCCCTTCTTAAATATCATCATCATAACACGTTTCTCTCTTGATGTATCAACATCACCAAAACCAGTTTCTTCTTTTCTTGTATATCTTTTATATCATCATAACGTGTTTCTATTCTTGAACATCATTATCACTCCATATACAATTCACTTCATTTTTTTAACATTATTATCATAACAATCATTTTCTATTCTTGTACATTATAATTGGTTTATATTCGCTGATATTGTTTGTTGCATATCATATTCAAAGTATCATCAGAAGAATTCTTTCTCGTATTATTTATCAAGTAAAAGAACGTTTATCTCTTAGATAACAAAACTGGTTGGCAATTCTCCGAAATACAGAATTATATATTGCGCGTTGAGACAACCTAAGCAGTTAATAATCAAAGACTGCACCATATTTCTACTCCATTATAAAAATTTAAATCTTATCCACATTTTCAAAATCAGATGCTTGCAAGATGCAAAGGTAAAAATAGAACTTTTGACTTGTAAAATGTTTTAAAAATAAGAAACTTTGCTGGCCACCATTCCTTAAGTCATGTTTTCTGGAACGAGCGGCGCCATTGTGCAGCAAAATAATGTTGACGTTTTTCATACCGAAACGATGTATTTCTTATACCTATTTCGACAGAATAGTTAGTGAGCGCTTGATTGATAGGCTGCATACTGAAGGAGCCCTGAAGGAGCTCGATGGCATATATATAAATGGTCTTAAAAATTTTGAATGGTTAACATATAATTTTTTTTGGAAAAAGCATTGTCTTCACGATTTGAAAACGGAATACTGATATATAAATTGTAAACCACGAGGTAAAAAATGCCTTGTTATATACCTCGAGTAGCTTAAACAGAACATCAATTTAGATATGGACCACCAAATGTTGGTAGTTGATTGATGGAAATATGGCAGATGGCTGACAATTGTTTAAAAAACGTGAATTTGATCTATTGGTCAAGTCTTCAATTTCCATGTCAGTTAAACCCAAAGTATCAATAGCTAGTAGTTACAATATTCATTATCCTTTCTCTGAGAATTAACTTGACTTTCAGAACAAATTCATTATTCATTTATCATCATTCACATTTCAAATTAGAATTGATAAAAAGTATATGTATTCAAATTTCACTAAAACGCTATATAATTATACCATTTGTCACTTATACTTTAATAATCCTCTCAGTGTTATAACAAGCTTAATCGAAGTAAAATTTTAACCCCAAATTGAAATTTACCAACAGCAATATTGTTCGAGATAGAAACTACACAAGATGTAAATCGTAATCTAGCACATGTTACGCCCATTTGCTTCTAATCATTACGTCATTGAGTGTTAACCAATGCTAGATAATGGCATGCTGAGGGCCCCGCCCCTCATGAATATTGATCTAACACAAAACACATCACACTTTCTTTGTTCGTATTTTTAGAATTAGGGATGGGAAGTCAACGAGCTGTTGTGTAATTTAACTTCTCTTATTATTTAAATTTGTTGGCACTATTTTCGTAATATTTAGCAGTAATGGAAGGAAATTGTAATTTAAACTGATTCTATGAATTCCTCTGATATATACTTCACATAATGAATAGCGGGCTTAATTTTTAAAATATCATATAGTAGGGTTTTAAGTGCATTTACATTGACGAAAAGTAAGTTATATATAGGTCAGAGAAAAAATGTAAAGGATAAAAAGGGTTAGTAGGCTAATGTTAAAATAAATGTAATCAGTGTGCATTAGCACTGAGTAACAAATAACAAGTTCAGATTTGGTTTACAATTGTTATTATTATCTGAGTCCATTATATTATAAATGAGTAAATATTAAAATTTAGGCCAACAACCTCTTTTAAGATGATAAACTTTAAAATACTCAAGTTTAGGAATGTGACCTGGTCCACATTTCCAACCAATCAAACGTCATGACCTAAAAATACAATCATTCACGTTGCTGGAAATCATTCATTCAGTAACAGTGACGCAAACATTGCATCCTAATTTACATGAGAACGTGTAGGATTTAGGCGGGTTTTTCAAGCTTCCCTTTGTCTGTTGAATCATACTTACTTCTTAACCATTATGGTTGGCAGTTATTTTCAGACGCTCTTATACCTTTTTACATTAATAATATTATATTTAGTGAAATATTTTTAATTATTTAGTTCTACCTACATAGAATGGTTCTTGTCTATCATTACTGTGATATAAAATTCATAACAAAAAATTTCCGTGACACTATTTTACCCATTCTACTATTTCTTTTCATTGTACAAAATCATTCACTTTGGTTTGTTCTATTGGTGGGTGGGGTGAAAAATTGTCCTTTAAATGGAGCATCATATATTTGGGTATTGCCAGATTGGTAAAACTGACATAATATTTCATCTTGGATGACAAAAGTAACAATGATAACCATGCCGATATCTTTGGAACAAATACCTTATGATTAAATAAAGGGGAGCTTACTACAGTTTCGGACGTCGAACAACGCAGCACAACGCGACAGTGAATTGCATTATCAAGACACGAATTAATAGAACACGAAACAGGTACAGAGCGAGCGCGTGCACTTTATATATTGCCTTTACACTGACTTGCATCATTGTCGTAAGTGAGATTTTGTTGGCGTTATCTAACAGAAATCCACCATTTAGTCCTGGAGTGGTCGGCGTACTATAAATCTTGCAGAGTTGTGTCCCTTTTGTAGCATTTTTCGGTTTTTGACATGCGCATTGAACAGAAAAATCTTTACATTGTATCACTAATGTAAACATTGTAAAATGTAAATAACTGTTTTGATTTGAGTTTTTCATCGATGTCGGTTTGAAAAACGTGAAATAATTACACAGTTAATATGGGGAATGGCGCTTCTACTACTAAGAACCGAAACAGTAAGTGTAGAGTTAACTGAAATACCGTCCTAAAATTGCCCAGCCAAAGTCCAAGGACTCTTATTTGATTCATTGTGTCCCTACTGAACATTTTTGTCGAGTTACTGATACTGTAGCCTACAACTAGTGCTTCAAAATAACTGTATATTTAGAAATATGTTTTATATTGCATTATGTTTATCAGTTATTTATCACTTATTAATACAATGTTCTTGTTAACTTGTGTAGTAACCTATTCTCTGGTAAATACATTTTTCAGTCATATTTAGAAAAGATCTACTTTAATTGGATTCAGGTCCATGAGGGCTACTGAACTGTGAATCTGATACTAAGTATTACACTATCATATTTTATACTTTCAGAATCTAATCGAGCTCAACAACTACCATGTTTAAAAATAGCTATAATAGGTAAATTAATTAGTAGGCCTACCAATGCCAAAAGTCTTTCTTTCTCTGAAATTTTTTAAAAAATTTGATTTTATACCTGCCATGATGAGAATATTATATTGGAAACACGGTATGGCAGAAGAAGATTATAGCTTGTTGAAGTATTTGTTTTTCATTAATAGCAACTCGTTGATCTTTTTAGTCTTGTTTAGAGAGTCCTATATTTGATATTAGAAAATTAATACCATGTTAAAAATTAGTTGTTTTGATTAAGATCTTAAATGTGAAGCATTTATTGTTGGTAGGATAAACTCTCGTCTATTGAAATTGTTTTTGTCAAATTTGTTAGTAAAGTATTTGTTAGTAAAAATTAGATAAGTTTTGTTTCCAAAGAAATCAATCTTAACTTTATTTCATCAAGATTTTATGAAAATGTTTTAAGGTGACTGTGGTGTTGGTAAAACTAGTATATTAGTAAGATATGTACATAATCAGTTTAGTCCAGTGTATAGCCCTACTCATAAGGTGGCCATAGGTAAGCCTAATTTTCTTTCCAACAATGGTATTTGTGGACAACAGTGAAACTCCAACAAAACTATCTTCTATTTAATGAACAGTGTAGTGTAGTAGTTAAATATGTTCTAAACAAACAATAGTATTTTGTCAACTTGAAAAACTCAGTTGCCAAGTATTCCAAAAGCGTGAGCATGCCCTGCCTTGATAGTACTAATATAAGTGAAGCTCGAATTGAGTTCTTTGGTTTCAAGAGTTAAAGGCTAATAGGATGGAGAATTACTTCAGGGGGATCTTGCAAGAGCGATATTAAGAGCTGTATATGTTTTCACTGATGGGTTTCAATTATTTCTATCCGTAGCAGATGTGACATCTTTGACAGAATATACATGTACATCCAAGTGAAGTACCATTGGGAGTAATAATTCTGAATAAGAATAGAATGGAGATATGTCTATTATGTCTTTATAATTAAAAGCTGTTTTTGTTTTGTAGAAAATATAGTAAGGAAAGTAAATATACCGAACCATGCCTTAGCTTCTATAACATTCTGGGATATTCCTGGTAGAGAAGAGTTTGACCTCTATAAATCTTATTTTACTAATTTAGATGCTGCAATAGGTAATGTGTAATATAATTTTTAATGATAGCTTAATACAGCCCATTTAAAAATATTTTTATGTTATAGTCCGTTATATTTTATTTGCAATTGAGACAATATATTATGTGCAAAATGTTATGATATATATCTGGACAAGCCATATGGATTCTACAAAAGTATCAGCTTGACCTCTGGATCAGTATTTAAAGATGGGTTCCCTTATTTTCATTTATGAAAATGAAAATGCTAATACTTATATGAATAGAAAGTAGAGGTGTTCTAATGACTAACCAGTTTGTCTAATATGCCCATAATTAATTCATAATTAGCTAAATTAGAAGAGATTTACCAGCAGAATTCCAATGAGTGACTGATCAAAAAATGTCAAAAAGTCTTTTTTGGGTTTATCCAGACTGTACTTACATGGACATTTATAATTGGTTAAAACTATTAATCATATGCATGATAATTCATTAGAAACATCAATTAATCAAACAGTTTCCTTAATTTGACACTAAAAAATAACAAACTAAATGTTGGCTTCAAAACAGCACAAATTATTCTACATAGTTCAGTTCTCCAATATTTTCTTTTTCTATTTTTTCTAAGTTGTTGTTGATCTAAGTGAGAAAGACTCATTAGAAATGGCTTTAGTATGGAAACAGTTGTTAGTAAACAATATGTACACATCAACCCTTATTGATAGTACACCAGGTGTCAAACAACCATCAGATACTTATAAAATACAACCATCAACAGACAAATATACAGTACCTATATTATTACTAGCAAACAAGTTAGATATTGTAAGTATTATTGAAAGTAATGACATCTTGTATTTGATTATTAAGTTGTATCAGTCAGCTGATAAATTTATAGTATTTTAGTTAGATTTTGAAGAACATCTGCATTTAGTCTATCATGATCTTATGAAAATATTACAGGATGATTTTACCAATGATCCTTGGACAGTTTTTATCCCCATTAAGTCAATCTGCCCCTATTGGTTACCCTAAATACAAAGCCTCTCGAGAGGCTTGAGCTGCTCTCTGAAACATATTTTGTTCTATATCAGGTAGAGGAATTGAATAAAGAAGAAGAAGGTTGTGACAAGTTGACAGCTTGTGTTAATAAGGTAGAGGAATATGGATCCAAGCATAACTTCACGGCAAGGTAATGTCTATTGATGTTTCAATATATTGATCAATTTTCAATTTACTTAAATGGGGCAAAAAGACATAAATGCTCAATAATCTTATTAAAATTTTGAAATATATACCTGAAAAATATCGTATCGTGACATATTGATATTGTTGACTTCAATTGAACCTCTGTGGTCAAGCTACAGTTAATGGTGAAATTATGTATTATTCTCAACTTGAGAAAATATTTCATTTTAGTTTTGAAGTTGTGACTTTAGAACCCTGAGTAAAACCCCGTAAAGCTCCAGTCTACCCTACCATACTCAAAGGCAATGTCAGTGAGGGTACAGGCATTTGTTCACTTCATGAACCATATTAATTTGAATTTTCAAAATTTCAGAACCTCCTGAGACCCTTCATGACAAGCTTACTCTTACTATGAGCTTGTACAGTTGATATCTCAGCAGTTATCCCTTCCTTAAGTCAGTCTACCTAGTATTTGTACTTCCAGTTCCAGAAGGCTGACACAATTATTTTACATTATAGTGTATGTGTATCAGCTCGTAATGGTGATGACAGTGTACATCAAGCTATACAGAGTTTTATAAGATTGATATTAGAGAAATATTATAAACCAACTGTAAAAGTAAATAAAGATATTAATACACATACTGCTTCTACTCGAACACCGTCATCTAAAAAACCTCTCTTTCAATCTTGTGGCATTAAACAAGTAAGTTAGCTATACATGTGTCTTTATATTTATCACAATATTCTCAAATGTAGACTATGTTTGACTTTGAATATTTATCACAATATTCTCAAATGTAGATTATGTTTGACTTTGAATATTTATCACAATATTCTCAAATGTAGATTATGTTTGACTTTGAATATTTATCACAATATTCTCAAATGTAGATTATGTTTGACTTTGATTATTCATCACAATATTCTCCAATGTAGATTATGTTTGACTTTGAATATTCATCACAATATTCTAAAATGTAGACTATGTTTGACTTTGAATATTTATCACAATATTCTCAAATGTAGATTATGTTTGCTTTGAATATTTATCACAATAATATTCTCAAATGTAGATTATGTTGGACTTTGAATATTTATCACAATATTCTAAAATGCAGACTATGTTTGACATTGAATTTTTATCACAATATTCTCAAACTACTCTCAGACTATGTTTGACTTTGAATATTTACGAAAATATTCTCAAATGTAGGCAATGTTTGACTTTGAATATTTATGACAATATTCTCAAATGTAGATTATGTTTGATTTTGAATATTTATCACAATATTCTCAAATGTAGACTATGTTTGACTTTGAATATTTATCACAATATTTTCAAATGTAGATTATGCTTGACTTCGAATATTTAACACAATATTCTCAAATGTAGACTATGTTTGACTTTGAATATTTATGACAATATTCTCAAATGTAGATTATGTTTGACTTTGAATATTTATCACAATATTCTCAAATGTAGACTATGTTTGACTTTGAATATTTATCACAATATTCTCAAATGTAGATTATGTTTGACTTTGAATATTTATCACAATATTCTCAAATGTAGACTATGTTTGACTTTGAATATTTATGACAATATTCTCAAATGTAGATTATGTTTGACATTGAATATTTATCACAATATTCTCAAATGTAGACTATGTTTGACTTTGAATATCAATGACAATATTCTAAAATGTAGGCAATGTTTTTTTTTGAATATTCATTCCAATAAAACGATGGTATAGTATTACTTTAAGTATAGTAGTATAATTTTATGAGACAATAATGATGTTTTATTGTTTAACTTTGAAATTTATTATAAAATGTCTTGCATTTGTTTTTTGACATTGATTATTTATCATTGAAATTAAAAGATTTGAAATTGTAGATAGATGAAGAATTTGAAAGAGGAGAAAAATGTTTAAGAAGAATTCAGCTATTGATTAAGCTAAATGAAAATAGTTTAAATAAGTTTAAGAAAAAATGCATCAAATCTGAGTTAGCTCATAAAGATGAAGCTAGCCTAGAGTCTTGTGTTGTTGCATTGAAGAAATATTTTTGTTCTCCAGATACAGAAATTACAGTAGGTGCAATATCATTATCGCCTGATGATGGAAATGTAAATTGTTGAAATTGTTGGTTGTGTAGAATAGAACTAGTAAATTAGGAGTAGTAAACTATAAAATTGTGTGCCATTATTTAATGTGACGTCTACACCTGAATATCCATAATGAGGATAAATAATTACAAAAAATTCTCTTTTGGTTTTTGATACATATATCTAATTTATAGAATAAATAAGTAAAAAAAATTTATCAATATCAATTCTCTTTATTACAGTTTGAAGAAAGTGGTGGATTCTGCACAATACAACCTTATTGTAGTAAAGGAGAGTTTAAAATGGCTACATGTTATGAGAAAATATTTCAGACCTTCAATAACGAGGTATTAATTAATTATATTTTGATATATTATTGATAGTATCAATCAATGATAGAATCTATTTAATTTCAATGGAAATATTCTTAAGCCAGAAAATCTAAATCTAGACTCTCTGAAAGTGAAAAGATTTTTTAATTTTTTCAAGATTGCTTTTAGGTTTTTATATCACTATACCCCTTAAAATTTAGATTTTATAAACTTTTGATTGGAATTAGTTAATAAGAAGTTGCAGGTTGGTGTGAGATATTTCAGAAGAGTCAAGAAAAAAGATAAAATTCTAATGATCTTTTGTATTGAACATATTTCAGTATTCTGTCAGTGTGAAGACTATCTTAAATGAATTTCCAGAATTAGACAGATCATTAAGCTCTATAGACACAAGAATATCTCAGTTATGTGAAGAATATTCTAACAATACAGAAACCAGCAATACCATGGATACACAAACAGATTATGATCAAGCCAAATCCACCGTCGAATTCAACAGAGCAACAATTGTATTTTATCAAAACCAAATAAAAGACAAACTTCAGAGCTCATCCAAGGCATTGTCTAAAATTAAAACAGCCTTTTTATGGTGATTGTGTGCTTAAATACATGTGTAATCTAATTAAGATTTATGTCATCCACTTGAAAAATCATATTTTGATTCAGTTCATTTTGAAAGTCAATTTAGCATTATAAACAAATTGATTAATGCCTTTATAATATAAACTAATTCTATATTTTTTAACCGGTCAGATTCCTTTCCATCATCCAAATAGTGATGAGAATTCTCTTAAACTTCAGGAATTATAGAATGAACATGGATAATATTTAAGGAGAATTATTTTGAATCCTAATTTTACTAAATATCTGGGGACGGTTTCATTAATTTTAAACTGAAAATGATTTTGATTTTCCAGTGATCTGATTGGTCTTTAACTAAAAAAAAATAATTAAATTAAAAAATTTCTTAAAAATGTCTGTTAATGAGGAAGCAAATGCATTAATCAAAAATCAACAATGAGATCTAATAAAGTTGCTATTTACGCCTTATTGAATAAAATGCAATAATATATATTATATATATATTTCATTTGCTGCAATGATTTGTTAATGGTGGCCTTTAAATATATTTTTATCTGTGATATGCTTTTTGAGCACTGTTTGTTTTACAATCATATAAATTTGCAATTTACACCATATAATAAAATTACGATATTATATTCTGTCACTAGTTTCATTTACAAAAAATTTCCCTTCTATGGCATTTATTTCCTAAAACTTAGTATGCATGTATATATTGATGAGATATCGGTCAAGTTTGATGTTGGTAATAATTGGATGAACGATTTCAGGGTTATTGCCCTTGACTTAGTAAAATTTGGCTTTTAGGCAGGCTATAGACTACAGTTTTTATCCGATATTGATGAAACTTAGTATGCATGTATACATTGATGAGATATCGGTCAAGTTTGAATTTTGTCATTATCAGATGATTGGTTTTGGAGTAATTGCCCGTGATTTTGTAAAAACCCTACAAATTTGTCTTGAAGTCATGATATGGACAAGATCTGTCAAGTTGAAATTGGTAACAATCGGGTGAACGGTTTTGGAGTTATAGCCCTTGAATTAATTCAATGCTTGTAGTCCTGATAGAGACTACATTTTTATACGATCTTGATGAAACTTGGTAAGAGATCTCTGTAGTAAAAATAGGATGATTGGTTTCACATATTAAACCACTACAGACTTTGTTATCATTTCTGACAGATGGTAGTGGGCGTATGTTACCTGCCTGGCAAGCTATCTTTCTATTGTTTTTTAACATTTTGAAATTTGGGGCAACTGCACAATTTCTCAGTTATTTCCCTTGTAACTGACCATTGAAAATGCAGTAGTTGCCAAAGTTCTTTGATGTTGAAATTGGAGCATTTGCGTGGATTTTATTGCTTTTCGGAAGTGGGTGCTCTGTAAATGTTGGTAACCTTGTGACTTAAGCGGTGAGCATTGGCGGATGTAGTATTTTGTATTCATTTTGGGAAAATTAAGGAGCACTAAAGCAATGATGTTTCAATAACAAAAAGATTTATTTAGACAACCTCAATATCAGTGGCGCTCCCACCCCCAATTCTATTAATTGTTATACACCCACATGAAATGGGGGGCGTATATTGCCGTCATCCATGTCCGTCCGTCCGTTCACAATTGCTCGTAAACACTCTAGAAGGCACAATTCTTGATGGATTTTGACAAAACCTGGTATGACTGTTCGTTATCACCCAAGGATGAACCCTATTGAAAATCAGAAGAATCGAAAAATATTGAGTATGAGTTATTGCCTTTGTTCTTGAAAACGCGTTCAATTTTTTAGCTCGTAAACACTCTAGAAGGAACAATTCTTGATGGATTTTGACGGAACTTGGCATGAATGTTCGTAATCACCCAAGGTTGAACCCTATTGAAAATCAGAAGAATTGAAAAATATTTAGTATGAATTACTGCCATTTGTTCTTGAAAACGCTTTCAAATTTTGCTCTTAACCACTAAAAGGCATGATTGTTGCTGGATTTTGACAAAACTTGCTTTTATTATTCAGTCCCGCGCTGAAGATTGAATATTTGCCTTCTAAAGTTTTCATGGGCTAAAAATTGAACACGTTTTCAAGAACAAGGGCAATAACTCATAATCAATATTATTCATTATCGCCCTGAAGAGTTCAAAAGAAGTGTATGATTGAAGGTTGAATATTTCATACTGGTGATTGTTACTGTACTGCTAAATATTTTTAATCAAAATCAAAGCTGCCAGTGGGCGTATATTACCTTGCCTGGCAAGCTATCTTTTTTTTATCAACTTACATAGTGAAAGCATAGCCTGTGCTAGCTTTAGATATGTGAACTATTTCATATGACATCGCATATCAAGATCTTACGTAGGGCTCTAAATACGCCACTGATTATTCTGTTTAGATGCCTGAGACATGCCAAAGGATACATCTTTAGTGAATTCTCAAATAGCGACAAGACTTTTGTGAGAAACTGTCTCAGAAAATAAGAAACATTGTTTATATGCATGATTATAATTTTAATAATATGATTAATAATTAATTACTCAAAACGCTTCGGTGCCATTCCATTTTTAGCACAAGCCACACTTGTGTGGACATTCTTCAGGTATATTAGCATATACAGTACACCAGTCTGTTTGGTACAAAGGACAGCTCGCTTCATCAGCTTTACAGTTCACTGTAAAAAAAAAGACAATTTAATGTATGTGGTTTAGGTTTAGATAATTTTATATGTTTGAGCTAATTATGTTAGTCAATATTATTCTATTTGACCCATTTTGCCTTGGCAAGTCTTTTTCAATTGTTATAATCTACAAAGTTAAATGCGCCGCCGCGGCGTCGATGATTTTTCTGCTATTTCCGCTTACCGACCGATAGAAACTAGTTTCTTAAGGTACTGCCTCAACTTGGAACTTATATAACCTCAAAGTATAGTAGTAAACTGAAACCCACCTTGAGTACAATCAGCACCAGTGTAGAGTGCAGAACATTTACAAGTACAAGTATCGTACTGCATAGTACCATCATTCTGGCATATCTTACCACCACAATCTGAAATCATTTAATCCCTATTTGAACAATATTTTATTTCAAAAGCAACATGGGTCTAACACCATTGTTATGAAATACAATTTTTATATACACAAAATAACTCCACTGATCAAAGTCTAGGTTGAATAAGAGCTTTTATTGGCTCCATTTGGACAACAAACATGCTCACTAAGAAAACATGAACCTTCGAATTTTTAGTGTTACCATAATTATATTTACAAAAAATATTTTAAATAAAATTGGGTATTAGGTGTATGTAAATCTAGTTGAAGAAATATATTTACCACAAAGTTTGAGACTCTGGTCACAGTTCCCGGAACAACTAGAACATGGTGTGCCCAGTGAATACGGATTGGGAAATTCGCTGGTGAGTTGCCTGAAACGTATCAGTAGATATTTATTATCAATCTAATGATCATTATTTCTCAACGAAAACATATCAAGTAGACAATCACAATAATTTTAAGAGAAATAAAACTAGTAAATGTTACATACCCTCTGGCATAGTTACAGAACCATGTAGTTTTTTGGAAATTTTCGTCACTTCCAGGTGGGCAATCGGCTCGTCCACACCCAACTCTAACAGCATTATCGTTTACTACCTTAAATATAATAATTTTACCATGACTTTACTGTCTAAAGCACGGCAAAAGTATACAATGAGTTATCAGAAAAAATTAATATTCTCATATCGGAAGTCTGCAAGTGGTAAATACAATGTGTACAAATGTTTAAATTCAAACTCATCCGTCCCATAAAACATTTGTCTAAATGCAAATCTACAAGTTAAGAATCACAATATGACTACTGTCTCAAGTAAATCTACATGTAAAGACTTGCAGCATTGCTATTGTCTCATGTAAATCTACATGTAAAGACTTGCAGCATTGCTATTGTCTCAAGTAAATCTACATGTAAAGACTTGCAGCATTGCTATTGTCTCATGTAAATCTACATGTAAGTACTTGCAGCATTGCTATTGTCTCATATAAATCTACATGTAAAGACTCGCAGCATTGCTATTGTCTCATGTAAATTTACATATAAAGACTTGCAGCATTGCTATTGTCTCATGTAAATCTACATGTAAAGACTTGCAGCATTGCTATTGTCTCATGTAAATTTACATATAAAGACTTGCAGCATTGCTATTGTCTCAAGTAAATCTACATGTAAAGACTTGCAGCATTGCTATTGTCTCAAGTAAATCTACATGTAAAGACTTGCAGCATTGCTATTGTCTCAAGTAAATCTACATGTAAAGACTTGCAGCATTGCTATTGTCTCAAGTAAATCTACATGTAAAGACTTGCAGCATTGCTATTGTCTCATGTAAATCTACATGTAAAGACTTGCAGCATTGCTATTGTCTCATATAAATCTACATGTAAAGACTCGCAGCATTGCTATTGTCTCATATAAATTTACATATAAAGACTCGCAGCATTGCTATTGTCTCATGTAAATTTACATATAAAGACTTGCAGCATTGCTATTGTCTCATGTAAATTTACATATAAAGACTTGCAGCATTGCTATTGTCTCAAGTAAATCTACATGTAAAGACTTGCAGCATTGCTATTGTCTCATGTAAATCTACATGTAAAGACTTGCAGCATTGCTATTGTCTCAAGTAAATCTACATGTAAAGACTTGCAGCATTGCTATTGTCTCATGTAAATCTACATGTAAGTACTTGCAGCATTGCTATTGTCTCATATAAATCTACATGTAAAGACTCGCAGCATTGCTATTGTCTCATGTAAATCTACATGTAAAGACTCGCAGCATTGAAATTATCTACATGTAAATTTACATATAAAGACCCACAGCATGTCATTGTCTACATGTAAATCTACCTACAAGACGTTAAGCTTGAGTTGAGCGATATTACTGTAAAAAAAAAAAACGGTATGAGAAAAAAAAAACGGACGATAGATATGAATTTTTTTGGCGCTACTTCACATGTACCTCTTTATGATTTTAATTGTTTATCTACTAAAATACGACAGGATGCTGTTCTAGACTCTATTCTGAGTATTCTCACCAAATTATTTTTTCTGCTTTAAATCGATTTTTTGTTCGTAAAAATATCGCACTCTTCAAAGAAGATATTCGAATGTTGAAAAAAAGTGTAACTTCAATAGTTAACTGATAGACGGCTTTTTCTATACCGCGGTATACCGTTGCGATATTATCGTGACGATATTTGGCGATATACGTAAACATTAAATATTTAACCAACCTCAGCTATTTATTTTCAATTTCAGTCGGTAATTTTATGCTGATCAGTTTTCGAAACAATTTCGGGATTTTTTTTCATAAAATAATCCAAAATGACTGTTTAGACACCATTTAAAAATATGTAACATAGCTTCTTAAATGCTTGCCATAAGACAATTACTTTCCATGACGCTGGGCTATTTAGTTACAGTTGAATCGTAGCTTACTTGTTCAACTAAGCCTATAGCCAATTGGTGAACCTCATTATGACAGTTTTGTGGAGGTTGGTCAGAGTTCAGATATTCAACCTCTTTCAGCCCATGAATTCCCTACCTACAATGTATTGGTTCTTCCGAGAGGTGTGTTCTGTACATGTTCGAGCACCTAACTCATACTCGTGCATTTTTGTGAATGCTAGCGGCTTGAATATGATAAGGGAATGTTATCACAATGTGCATTATATACAATATTACAACGGTAATGCGGTCTTGATAGACAAAAATATAAATGTGTCCGACGGAGAATAACACAACCTCATCAGCCTCATGGCCAAAGTGCTTATCTTATTTTTGCCCTGTCAACATCCAAATTATATAATGTGTCTTCTTAGATCTATGGCCTCATGCGGCAGTTTTCAATACTTTTAAGCAGAAACAATAAACGAGATACTTGATAACATTTCGAAGAGTTTATTTCTGGAAATTTTCTATATTGCTATATTTGAACCTATCGTGATAAAAAAAAATTGTCTGAATCGCGATATAACTGCCGATACACAAAAGAACGCATATCGCCCAAGTTAAGACGTGGCTATTGTCTACATGCAAATCTACATGTAAATGAACATGTGAAGAACCACAACATGGCCATTGTCTATAAAGCTGACATAAATATCATTTGAAACAAACAAAAATGGTACCTGAGTATAATGACCAATTACTCCGCCATCTTTTGAACCTTTACCATGAACAAAACTTTTCTTTTCGCTATACCACTCATCTATTGCCTCGGTCCATGTAACAGTGTCAAATGCACCATTTTGACCAATAAATACACTAGGGTAGGCTGAGAAAAGAATAAATAAGATAAACATTTACTAATTCGGCAGACTACATTCTGAAATTCACAATTATGAATCGTTGTCAACGAAAATACTTGACAAAACTTTGAATATGTTATTTTACACCAAAAGCAGTGATTTGTCCTGTGACATCAAGCACTACAGATCGGTTTTCCTTATATTGACTGACTTTGAGAAGGCTTGAGATTGAATATTCAATACAATGTGCTCAATCAAAGAGCCAATCAGCATCAATGCTTACCTTTGGTGGCTCTTTTCTTATAATTATCATGTCCAAATTTACACTGTTTTGCCCACTTTTCTGCAATTTTAGCTAATTCATCATCCCAAACCTGGAATTAATCATGACACTATTGGGCTTCAAGTTTTTATAATAATATTATTATAAATGTGACCTTCTGAATATTATAATTTAACAGAAGCTAATGGCCATAATGTGAGGGGTTCCTTTTTTATGTGTTTCTTTTTTATGTTATTCAATTCTGATCAAACCAATAGACTTTGCGCTATAATCTCTAGCTACTATTAGCACAGGTATGAAATTTCAAATTTTCCACTAACGTTGATAGGTTAAAATAATGTAATAAGAAAGAAATTGCGACAGAAAAAATGTTATTATGATAGATTCGCAAAATATAGGGCAAATGAAACGAATTTGTAATATCATTTTAACTATTTTTTCGTCGACCCTACGTACACATGTTCAATTATTATACTTACCATCTTGACCATACCACTAGCAGCTGGTGTGACTTCAGAACGAAGTTTATTATGACGGTCAACTATTTCTTTCTTAGCACTGGCATCAACTGCTACAGCTTTACCAACATCCGAAGAAATACACATTGTATGATCAGCTGATATTTCAGCATAACTGCAGACCTAATCATACGGTAAGCAATGCAATGAACTCAAAACCAAAGGTTGGAATGTCTAAAAGTAACATTCACAATTTTACCAATCTGCCCTGATGTTTGTTGTACATAACAAATGTACAATTTTATATCAGAAATATGAACTGAAGTGGCCGTCTGGATCGATTGCATGTTTTGAAAATGAAATATTTAAAGAAGAGTCTTAATGAAGAGTAAATATTAAGAATAAAATTTTACAAGGACGTTTTCAAAAACATTACATACAAGCAAATCAGATGCATAAAACAATGATTACTTCTTCTACAGAAATTAATAAAACAGCTAAATCTGTCTTCAAAAAGAGAGAAATATAATATTTTGGGGTTTTTTTTGTATAAGTTTGTGCATACTCCGCTTTTATTAATGCTATAGAGGGCTCTATGAGAACAGTCTAAGAAAAGATATCCCAATTATCAAGATGATGATTTGTTCAGAAAGATCAGAAAATAAATTAAGTAGCCTACTCGTTTACCATGACGCGTTAGTATATATGACGAAAAATTGTGATCTTTTGAGATTTTCAATCTAATCAAGCGTATCTTGTTTTTGACTTAGAATGAATTGTCCTTACCTGTCTTTTATGTAAGACACTGCTAAGTAAAAAACCATAGCAACACACTGGAATTTAAAATACAACACAAGTCAATGAATCCTTAGAATGCAACTCAAAAATCACATTTTCCTGTTATTCATTAGAAAGATTATACGATCTGAATATGTCTCGTACAAACACGAGCAGAGGATTTGGGTAACTTGGAAACGGTTTTAGTATAATGGTTGTTGTACAGTGTTACTGAGGATCATTACATGAAGAATTTTTAAACTTACCGGCGATTTCAATCAAAATGGCTGCCTTCAAATATATCATTTTGATTTCAATTCCTGTGCCAAACTTCTGTCAAAATGAAAGTGACTTGTTGTTCAGTTACTTATATTGCAAAAAGAATCTATTCAAATCAATTTTGAATAATTGAATAACTAAATTGAATTGAATGTAAGATACTACTTTCCACGTGATAACCAATAAATACTAATAATCTAAACTAACAACAAGGGTGTGTTTTTCAGAAAATATACTCATTAAATCTGGATACGTTTATTAGAAAATTATCAATAAAATGAAGAATGGATCGTTTTCATTAAACAGACTACACCTGCAGCAATTTATCATTTTACTATTCTATTGTAGTTCTTAGGTCTATGTCCTTAACAAGGGATATGGACCTCTAATTTCTTTGCTCCGTATGTCAAAAAAGAAATCAACTGAATAAAAACGAATTTCAACGAATTTCTCACGAAATTCTAAAAATTGGATGTAATGCAACGAGTGGACACTACTTCTATGTTATCTGTTCTGTTGCCAGTGTGAGTACACTAACATTCTCTAATTCCTTTCAACTACTGTTCAACAACATTGGTTTCAGAACCGCATATCCTAATCATATGATGGTAAATACAAATGACATTTCGAAAATAGTACTAAGAGTTTGTCTTGTGTTGATGAAAACCCTACTAATGATGAAATTACATATCGAATGTAGGCCTATGATTTAAAGGTAAACTAACTCTTAGGAAGACAAAAAATTAAAAAAGTTAAACTTGGTCAAAAGGAGTCTTAGTTCATCAGTAGACTGATGTAATAACTATACAACATAATCCCTCTAAAATCCAATTTAAATACATCAGTAATGATTATTCATTAAACTAAGTAATTTTGTAAAATGCTTAGAAGTGTGTTTTAATAATCATTTAGTTTAATGGATATATCGTCTTATACATAGAGATTATTTTCTTTAGTCATTGCACCTGGTAAGTACAACTGATGAATATTATATTCTAAAGACTGATTTTTTTTTTTTTTTTAGATCAAGAGACAATCTAAGACCAATTATATGCATTTGAAAATGTTATTTTGAATATTAAATATAGTAATAAGTTTCGTATGTATTGAACATGCGATATTTGATATGGAATGTTTGTTAGAGATAACACTTAAACAAAGGGAGCTTTTTCCTCAATATACCAGCATTTAAGTATAAAAACTTTAATAAGTCCACGTCCACGATAAAGAATGAATCGTTCACGGTGTTAAACATTGAGGTATGCACTCTAAAACTACTGTCTCTGGGATTGATTAGGGGGTGATTTTAGTCACTGAGTAATTTTCCAGATAGGAAAGATATTTAGAGCCCGTTTCTCTTGAGTTGAGAAAGCAATGACAAACCCTAAACATGTCTTGACTATTGTTTGAAATCCCGGCTTAGCTGTGAGCTTTAATCAGGGGCAATCATAGAAATCCACCCGTATACAACGGTGCACATTCAGAGGTCTTACTCTGAGGTACTTTGTTATGCTGGGAGACACTAAGATTGTATATGGGCTAAATGCATATTGGAGCTTGCATTAAATACATGGAAATATGGAATTAAAAGAGGTAAGAAAACGCCAAAAGGCATGGAGTTTGAGATATAATATGGTATATTTGTATGTAATGTTATCTTTATTTCGATTGTATTATTATTATTATTTCATTAAATGTCACTCAGGTCGACAATCTCCTTCAATTTGAAATCAAAACAATTAACGGTAATCAGCAACTGCTCAAGTCGAGCAAGTAATCAGATTTTCCAATTGCCGCTTATATCGTCCTTTCGTTGAAAATGTAGTTGCTCTCGAAAAGGTCGATCTGAGCACTGTTTCTCGCACATAAATAACACACTACACCCTTCTTAAACAGTGGACCTAGCCCCTCATTCTAAATTGAAGGCATTGTTTTGAATAAATTGAATACGTTGAGATCATAATCATACTCCAAGATCTTTACAAACGTAACCCTTAGAAAAATAACATTGAAGCCGGGCTCTGACTATTGCTGAAGATTGACTGTATGATGTGGTTTTTCAGAATCAATTATTGCAAAGCGAGGCTTGTGCGTAATTCCGGAAATTATTGCAAAGCGAGGCTTGTGCGTAATTCCGGAGCATCTCAAATCAACTCCGTCTACTACAGGTAGGTAATAATGACCGAGGACTAAAAATGGCCTTCACTAAAAAATCTGTGTCGCTAGCCATTAATGACATGCTCACCCTTTCGAAATACCTGATACAAACGGGTACGTCAATTCAACATTCCTTTCGTAAAGTCCACTATGCTATATATTTAATATAAGACAGTTCAACATAAGCATATCTTTTAATAACAGTAACACGTTATGGGAAGACAAAACCTCGTTTTCTCATATAAGCCACAGCTTTCTTATCAACTTTAGATCTACTTTCGGATGGTAATTTTGGTTTCACATGAAGAGACTCAATTTTAGTTACAACAGAATAAATATCAATGTTTGCTTGTTTTTTAACTATAGGGCTCAGTCTTTGCTGTAATTCTGAATATCGAGGATCTTCCTGAAATTTTGGAAAATGTGACTTTCTGTGTTTCCGTCGAACTAATAGATCTTTGTGATGTGGTATAGTTGGGGTGTCTTTTCTTACAGTGACAGATGGTAGATTATCAGTCGTATCTATACAAGATCGTGGTATACGTGTATCCGTTTCAGATCTGGGATCTGGGGGTAAAGATGCTGGAGTTGATGATGATGATGATGGTGGTGGTGGTAAAGATGTAACAAATTGTCCCCCAGAATGACTCGAAGACATCCCTAACCACTTCTCTTCTCTATTAGTAGGATCAAGTCTTTCTAATAAAGCATGTCGAATACTAGAAGATTTAATTCTGGAGTAAGTGACACAAGGTTTATCATCATTGGCTGACAGTATCCTACGAATGGCTGAAGATTTCTTCATCATCCTGTCCAAAAAGATTTTCTGTTCATAAGAATTTTGAGCAATGAATTTATAACGTTCTTTAGAAAGTTCCCACAATTTAGCTTTGAGCATCCTTTCCTCTGTAATATTATCTGTTAGTTGACCTGCCATTCGAGATGTTTCATGGCTTCCAGTTAATGGATCGTCATCTTTCTTCACCCAAGCTTCTATTTCCTTCATAGCATTTGTCCTGTTACTAATCCTTTTACTGTTCATTCGAGGAGGAGCACTTTTCGGTTTTGGAAACATATTGATTTCTTTAGTAGATAAGAAACAATCCCAGTTCCATTCGAATTCCTTTATATCACTACATTTCAATCTATCCAACTGAATTTAAAAACGACTGTTCAACGTTTTCCCATGGTGTATAATGTTTATTGAAGAACATTGTAAACAATAAATCCAACAAGAAAAGTTATGTTTTTTATTGACATGTTATTGTTAATACGTCTTAGCAATTAAACCTATTATTTTATATCGGCTTATACAAAAAATATTCCGTAATATAAGTAGTTCCCACTATCATACATTAAGTATATTAATCCAAATGGCGTATGCACGAAATATACTGTTTTAAAGGACGATTGCCTCTTTGCAAAAATTGAAAATATTCAAGCATAAGACTTGAACATTGAGCTCTTGATTTAATAAGAAAATACTATGCTACACTAGTATCAAAAAAAAAACGTGGACGTTTTGATATCTCGATGTAATAGTTTCGTCAATATGAGCATTTTATTCTCTAAGGATTAGATTTGGGATTAGTAAAAATTACAGGCAATCATACTTTGATTAACACATGGTATGATATTGTAATCCTGTACGTGATGGCCATGCTTGAATTGCTAACATTTATTATATTATCTATGTGTATCTACAATCTAATATTACATAAAGCCTTATAAACGTATCACATTGCCTATAATGGTTTACAATTTATAAAACATAATTGTTTCTTATTATAAACAATAAATGTACTTATTCAGCGGCGGCTAAAAGGGGCCCCACGCCAAAGGCCCAAATTTACAAATTTTCATTGCTAAAATGTTGTAATATTGGAATCAGATATCATTCATTCGTTTTTATTAAATTGCTGCCATTTCATGGCAAGATAACTGCATATTGAAGAATGTAAGCTTGGCTAAGTACTCAAAAATTAATTTAGCATTTTAAATCCACGAGAGGATCATACCATATAGAGGCACCAGCAACGTTACCTCATTACAAATCACGGATCACATAATGGAGATAAGACTAGTGAACACCAGATTGTTCGTTTTCAAGATACTTCTACTTTGATACTGACAACTTCACGAGAAACAACTGAGCCTATACGACTTACTAGCAGGCACCTCGACTATCAGATACAAATTCAAGAACTACTTGACACATTGAGTGGCCTGTCTAAAGTGAACACCATAATGCTATACCACCATTTGGTATCGTCAGCAGTAGAGAAGTTGCATTCTTCGGGTAAACGTGATTATGACTTAATGGACTCCGTGACACCAGTGATCTATCCCGGTTTAAATTGGGCCGAACTGCATCCCTTTCTATTTAAGAGCATGTTAACATTGTTTGGAATATTATTTTTACGTTTCTTTTCTTGTCTAGTTTTTGTGCGTTTCTTAGCATTCGAGAAGGCAAGACCTATATAAAGTTTATTTTTTATGTAAAAGTAACGTGTAAACCAAGGCCTTATAAAACCAAGATAGAAATTTTAAGTTGAAGTGTGTGGTGTGTAGAAATTTGGTTTCATAGTTCAGGTTTAGTCTTTATGGGCCTTAGCTTAAAAAGAACATTCATTCTTTCATTTAAAGGATCATTTAACCGAGTGTCCCTTTAAACGTCTATGAATGATAAACGAATGAGATATTAATTAATGAGGTCATATACAAACATACCATAGTTACCGATCTTAATCACCTCTATTGTACCTGGTATACTTATAGCAATGACTTAAATCTTAATTTCTTAATCCTCTTGCTGACTAGATCTAACACACTTCAGAGTTCGAGGTGCTGCACGTCACATATACATTGTAGCTTCTAAGAAAAAACTGGTGGAACTGTTGCAGTAGTCGACGATCAACATGGCAACTAGAGCAGCCAGTGCTGGAGCTGGTTCTACTGGAAGTAGCAATGGCGATATTCCTGTTTTCACTTCACAAAATCAAAATAAACCTCTACCAGAAGAATGGACTTTGCCTCATGAATGGAGTATAGAAAAGCGAGAAATGTTTCAGGTAAGGATTGCAAAATATTGTTCTCAGCTAGTCGTTATATTTCAAATATTCCAAAGTAGCTTTGTATTCCGAATTTTGAAGGTACCAATGTTTGTGCTCACAGGTGCGATACATATTGAAAATAAACGTCGACATTTTATACAGCTAGCTTAATAATTGGTACTATAATTGTATAACATATATAACATAAGAATAACGAAACGCGAATTTGTACATCTATATTGTTCGGAGGATTGCATCAAGAGGATAGTAGACATTGAGTCTATCGTATTTGGTTAACTTGAAATTTCGCTATATTGAGCCCGCAGATTTTCATTTACTTAATAGTAGAACCTGGTTTGGTTTTGAGTTGACATGCAAAATACGATTACATGTATTCGGATGACACCATAGAACCACAACCCAGTGTGTTACAGGTTTGTTCAAGATCCCTGGACAGTTGAACATTGACAAAGTAGGCTAATAGCACTGTCCTTACAAAATTATTTCAGTGCACATTAACTGGGTTGCATGCCTTCATCAATTCAATTATATTGAGGGAAGTAACAGCTCCGCTTTATATCATTAAGATATTTTTTTCATTTTCTGCAGAATTGGAAAATGGACATTCAAAATCAGATCGCAAATTTGGCAGGAAATTTGGTAAGTATTATTTTACATTCCTAGCTGATCAAAAGGAGCCAAAGTTAACTGTGCTTAACTTCTAAAGGAACATAGAAGAAAAGAAGCGGATTATCACCGTATGTCGATCTGTTGAAAAACATCGTGAGGGCAAGTATTTTGTGGATAGGGATAAGTAATTAGGCTTATATTGTCTCTTTTACAGGAAAAATCATTGTGCAGTAATCCTCATCCTAGTGTTGGTGATGAATTTGACTATTCAGATACTTATTCTAAAGCTGAATTGGAGACCTTCTTACAGCGTAAAGAGCGGGAAGCCGGCAATACTCTTTTATTTGGACTAGCTCGAGTTCAACATCCACAAAAACAATGATATCTGCGATGAACAATAGCTTTAGAAATATGAATCACTATCGCATGCTGTATAAGGTACCTGAGGATTACCATTTAAACATTCTGCTTTGTGAAACTTCCTCTCCTTTGAACATTTTGGTAAATTCCGAACCCTGTACACATGTATATCGTTATATTTTTATAAATCGCTCGTCGTTGTAATTATCATATATCGATCTAAGTAAAATTTCGGTCAATTTTTGTCAAAAAAACATAGATAGTTAGTTATGCAACAATGTAATTAACAAACAAATTTATTAGGAAATATATCATTTTAGTACAATCAGACTTGTCACTCTGGACATTTCTTATTCATTGTATTGTTTTATACTTATTGGAATTAAATTTATTAAACAATAGTGATTCAAATGATTTAAAGTCAGAATGATTTATTGCTGGAAACAATCATTATTAGTAAGCATTCATTCCAATTCCATATTGGCCTAACGTCCACAAAGTATTTAACTTCAAAGCTTTGCTCTGGCTTTAACTGCTAAATCATACATTCGCTTACTAGCGGTAAAATCGTTTGAACCAATAAGCCAAGCACCACCATCAGCTACTATAGTAGTTCCTGTTAGTAAGTCAGCCATACCACTTACTAAATATAGACATATATTACCAATTTCAACCCTTTCACCAATTCTTCCAATAGGTATATATCTGGCTAGATCTCGTGCCATCGGATCTCCGGGTGCTAAATTTCAAAAATATAAAATCATTTTGAAAGAGTACAAACAGCAAGTGTATAAAATAAATCAAATTCAAACTAAATACATTATTGGAAGATATCGCTCGAACACCGTATCGGCTGTCTTTTTTAATCATAAAAATACGGTTCTTCAGTTGAAATTGAAACTGTTGTATTCTTGGAAAAGTATGGTCGGTAACGTGGTAGCGTCCTTGATATAACTATCTTGAATATATACCACTCTTGGAGTGACGACAACTGCTTAATTTCAAAAGGATCAGACGTTGAATGTTGGTTCTAAACCATGACACATATGGCTGCAATTGAAGACTATCCTCAAGTACAACAATAAATTATACTATTCTACCCTTTATATAAATAAACTGAAGAAAAATCTGGTTTGTGAACTGTGGTGATAAATAAATACAAGTAAGGCTAATTGAAGTCCTGGCTTTCAGTCAATTACTTAAAACTGGAGAAAGGTTAATTTAGGATGATGAATATAAGAGTTCCCTTGTAACAAATGGTTCCCTTTATTTCATACGCTTTACATGCTGAATCACTGGGCTGGCTGATAAATTCGGCTATAATCATCAGTTCAATTAAAGGAATTATAAAGAGTTTTTCTGAAAGAAATATTACGTGCATTGGAGACAAATGGAGCTATCAATGTCTCCGATACACATAAAAAAAAATTAGAAGACCTCTTTACAATCCCCTTAATATTATTATTATACTACTTACATAATCTCCTCATTCCCTCTGTATTACCAATAGGACCTGGTGCAACACACATAACTCTTACATTGTTACCACCCCATTCTACAGCCATGTGTCTTGTTAAAGCCTCTAAATAACAAACCAACCAGTCATCAGTAACATTTAATTCTTCTAACTCTCTGCCATTATTAGAAAACTTTCAGATCTTTGAATATGATTGTGAATTTTTGAATGCGAAAGCAAATAAAACTTCAAGGAACTTACCAATAGCCGCTTTAGCAGATCCAGCATGTGCTTGCAATGCCTGGCCTCGAAAATGCAAAGTTGCTGTAATATTTATGATAACTCCGCCATTATTCTGAAAAGATCAATTATTCTTTAAAAGATATACATGTACTCGACTACTTCCTGAACGAATTGGTAGACAGAAATTGAGAATCTTGAATATCGCATGGAATCTTAAAGGAAGAAAAAGTCTTTTTTAGTTTCAAAATTCTAAAACAAATGCATCGTCGTTTTAACCACTCCGACAAGGGACAACAGGCCTGCGACTCGTCATTTTAAGATACTCTGTGATATATAGTAAAGACATAATACAGAAATGGTGGATAAAATTCCTAGTTTTAAGTTTTTTTATTTTTTTTATTTTCGTACATTTCTAGCACTTCTGAAGATTGTATATTTACATATATTCAAAACTCAAATAAACCCCCAAAAATGGTGCATCTGTTCCTTTAATAAAAATAGTTTCAGACCTGTTGAAGAGACGTTGGAACCAATGATACCCACCTTAAAATACCTGTCAAATACAGCTTTACTGGTGTTGAGCGTTCCCATAGTATCAATTTCCATAACTGTTTTAAATGCATTGTAAGACATGCTTTCCAAAGGACACAAAAAGTTACCAGCAGCACCTGAATCAAAACAAAAACCGCGAGGAATACATAGTTCTAATGCCGCCGAATATCATTGTTGTTTGGAATTTTATTAATAATATTTCTATTATATTAACTTAACCGATTTAGCTGAGTAACATCAGAAACTAGCAAATAAATCCGATCCAGGTCACAATATCTTACGAATATACTGGCACGTTTCAGAATTGAAGTCAGACGTTCACGCGAGAACAGCAATAATAAGACGAGCGTTCTGTTTGGATTTGAATTGGAATCCTATGTAAAGCTATGTAAAGTTCGGACCAGTGTTACTTCAAACGCGAAATAATCTTTTCCTTTCTATGTTATAAATCCCAGAAAAAGTAGACAGTGTAATAACCCACGGTATTTATTATTATTTTTTTAAATGTAGGGAAACGGGACGTCGGACTTTGGTTTCGAAAGGCGATTCGGATAGCTGAAATTAAACTCTCTATCAGCTCTGTATGCGATAAAGCAAATGCTTCTACGATACTTCTTTTAAATCAATAACATAAAATACACAAACCATTAATCAAATAATCTATTCGACCAAATTCCTTTAACGTTTCATCGATTGCATTTAATATATCTTGTGGCTGAAACAATAGTTTGCATTACATAATGAAAGTATTTGAAGAACATAAACACCATCAGTGAGTCATAACTTGACAATTTATTAAATGTACTGTACATTCAAACTTGTACGAAAGGTCACTCGAATTAAGCGTAATGATTCACGACCAATTTCACATTTTAGAAAAAATGAAATGAATGGAGTGTTACGTCCTTCTCACATTTTAGTCATAAGTAACCTGTTACATGATGACTTGATACAACCAGAGCCAAGTTCTTGCTCACAGTAAACCGTTCACTTGCTCTAAATTTGCATGGAACTTTTTGCCTCTTTTGTTGTGGTCTGTCTTTAATACGGGTACATAAAACAATGAAGTCTGTTAATAAGCCTACCTTCTTCACATCCACTTGATAACTAAGACATCTTTGGCCAGTAGCCTTGGTTAATGTTTCAGTCGATTTCTTCAATCTATCTAAATTTCTACCAACAATAACTCCCTTACATCCATGTCTGAAGCCAAAAGTGTGCAGTATGCTTAACGTTAGGTCAGTAATGATAATGCTAAAAGGGGAAAATTTCCTAATCTAATTATAGTGTTTTATTCTGAAGAATGTCGTCTGGGAGGATTATGAAAAAGTGAAAAGTTATGTAGCACTACGTCATGCATTGGGAGAATGGAGGTCGATAGGAAACCAATGGCTATTACCAGTAATATAAGTGACGAATATGCACTGTGGTCGTCTTTAATGTAGGAGCTTATTCTGCCTTTATATAGTTGAGAAAGAAAATAAATGTGCATATTATACTCATCGGGCGTTAAATACGTACCGCAGAAAGACTTCTGTAATAGTGAAACATATTCCAGAACCACCACCAGTAACGAATACAACCTTATCTCTGAAATAGGTGTGTCTATTTTAAAACTTTGAGTAACATGTGTTCCATCATCATAATATTACGGTTCTCGGGTAAAAAATCGTTTTTATTCAAAGCGGATAAGCGTCTTCACTAACACTGATAACAGGTTTGCAAATAAACTGAAGTCCGATTTGACATCTGGACGATTTGGTGAAAGTATTCAATTTTTACTCGTCATAGAAAAAACATACGTCAACATCCCCCAAATATAGTCGCTTTATGATCTTCATACCTTAATAAATCTGGTACAAACAGTTGCTTGTACGAATTTAGGCACTTTTCCACGAAAACCTTTTCTCCAGCAGACATTTTAGCAGTGTTTAAAAACGACCTTTGGTCTGTACGATCTGGTACTCTGCTTTGCTTTCGAGGTATTGCCCCTATATTGTCCAAATTGGACTTATCTTATCTGATAAAGAACTAAAGTCTAAAGTTGGATATTTTCAGTCTTTTCAATGACGTATAAATTAAACATCTTTATTAAAAATTTCAATAATGTGCATAAAAAAAACAAGCATATTTTCCATCTTATTGGCGATTTCATAGCATTTGAACATTGCTTGCAAGATTGCTAAGAGGCGATATTGTCAAAGCAAATAATTATTTGGGGCGAATGGTCTTCATCACGTGACAGTCTCGTGACTTAAAATGGCGATAGAATTTTTGGAGAAAACAAGCGACAATGAGAAGTTTACCATAACTTGATTTTTCATCACAGATTCAATACGAAAAAGACAAAATGCTTCCAAAATTCTGTATGTTATTTTGTATTTTTATGACATTGCTACAATAACTTGTCAGAGAGAAAGACACTGGCAGAGTGTGATCATAATTAAAAAAAAAAAAAACAAATTGAAAGTGAAATGTCACTATTTCTACTTTGTTACTAGGCCTTGTTTTCAAACTGAAATCAAATCTATTAAGTTTTATATGCCTTAGTCATAAACAAACATCAGATGAGGAAATACATTATCAATCAGCAATTGCAGATGATCACATGCCAGTAACATTCCAATAATGGTATAAGTTTATAACAAATCTGCAGATATGCAAATTTCCTTGATAAAAAAAGACTTAATGAAATTGTAACCATTTTGTAACACCTTGATATTGTGAAAATATGCAATTCATTGCTTGACCACATATTTCATTTTAATCGTTTTATTAAGACTTCTGTAATATTTTGATTAATTTTAGGCCCTTCCATCTTATTTCTGTTGGCAGTAACTGTGCTATTAGCCAGATGTGACAGTATGAAGCACATATGCAGTCACACACAATCTGATATCAAGATGGACACTGCATTATTGTCAGTTATAAATGATAAAACCAAAAATATTACATTATCAATATACCAACAAAGTTCTGAGTGTTATTTGGTATGTATCCTATAATCATGTTATTAATAGATAGATGCTGCCTATGAGGGATAAAATTTCAAATTGGTGATTCAGAAAGATAACATAACAAGGGAAATAATTGCACAATTTCAGTTATCCCTATCACTTTTCAGAATTAATACCTGACTCTATGTAAATATTAGAAAAGATTGTGATATTATTTTATATTTTTAGTGCAATTTAACCTATATTAGTAAAGTAAGTTCTAAAGATAACTGTTCTTGGTTGGTTGATACAAGATGGAAAACTAGACTTGAAATACGTGCTGATAGTGGTAAACTTACTAAATCATGTTTGTGAGTATTTTCATCTTTATCAATAATAATTGTTATTTTAAATTGAAAAGTTACAATCCAGTATAAAGCTTTCATCTTTAAAGTGTGTTTGTAGAGTTTAGTGTTCTGATGAACAAATATCGAATAGTAGACAAAAAGCCACAAAGCCATGAACTGGTTTAATATTAATGTAAATTTTTTACAACACTCCGTGTAGAAATGTTGAATTATTTTTGACTATGAATCATTTGTTGTTCATCACAGCTATTGGCTTTAGGAATGTGATTCATATTATAACAATGTATAATGTCAGTCCAAAATGATGTAAAGACTATGTAAATTTCAGAGAATCAGAACTGACATCAGAGTTTTTGGAGGATGGAATCTATAATATATTTATTACTATTAATGCTGATAATCATGTAACATGTACACTACCACAGTTAATGAATGACCCACCTGATGCTAATATTCGTAAGTTTGTCTGAGTCTTCGATAATCTTTTACTATGAGTTCTGAAGGTTTACAACAGGGTTCTTGTTTTTGGCAGATGTGTCAGAATGTTCAGGATTGACATACTGCCACTGATGGACATCAAGTGCATGAAAATGGGAAATATGAACAATACAAATGTGATAAATGACTGACGTGATACTTGTAACAATTGTAAATCACAAGCTTTTTGGATAAGGAATATCTGGTAAATATATAATATAGTCAATCATGTATTTTGGTAAAAAAATTCCATCATGAGACCAGTTGATATGTTATCAACCAAACTGATGGCGTAACCCAACTTATACAGCAAAAAGTTTTCTACAAAAATAACACAAAAGACTACAGTTAAAAGACTAATATTTGTTCTGGAATAGAAAAGGATAATGAATTTTTTTTTATTCCAGCTATATATGTTGCTATTGGTATTGGTGTTGGACTGGCATTACTTTGGATATTTTTTAAAGATTTATACAGGTAAATAAATTGTGTCAAATTGTAAATGCTAGGGTGATCTAAATGCAATGAGTTTCTATTTGTTTCTATTTCTGTAATGTACAGTGGTGTAACCTATTTTCGTGGATATAAGGATTCAACACCGAATTTCGTCAAAATTAAAAAAACAAAAAAAGTTTTTATGTCTTAGATGTTTCCTCAGATATTCTACAAAATAATTAAAATTGGTTTGTTTCGATTTTCTTTATGAATCCTTCACTTTGACCCATATTTCATGAGCAACCAACTCGGCAACGGCGACAGAATGTGTCACCTATTTTCGTGTACAATGTTTGAACTATAAATAAGTCGAGAAAAACACGTTGTATGGATACCGGGTGGTATAATTAACTTCTCTTAGTATTTATCTTCAATATCAATTCATTATAACTAGTGACAATTCCTCCAAAGAACCACGATTTTAAAATAAAATAGTGACTGACAAAACAAGATATGTAGCGTGATTTATTGATAAAATTCACTGAAAAAACATAAGAATATGGTCCACTTTGTGTTTCATAGAAATTTTCTGCTGACACGGAATCCTCTAGTTGATCACGTGACTTCATTCGTTGGACTATATTCTAGCAGACGACACTTGGAATTCCGATTACGGCTAGGGATTATAAGGAAATTCGGCTGATAAAAAATGGTGACGTTTGGTAATAAGTGAAATCCGCCATTTTGTATTTGTCAAAGTATACATTAATACATTTTACCTTGCTTGAAACTATTGGATTCATTCTACTAGCTGATATTGTAGAGAAAACCCATGTTTATTAAAACAAACTAATGCTGAGGTCGCGCAAGGTCGCTCATGTAAATTATTAATCATTTCCGGAAATCCACGAATAATAGGTTTCCACGAAATTAGGTTACTCGACTATATGAATTCCTCAACAAAAGGATTGAAAGAAAGTGCCATGTTGTATATTTCAGACGAGGTACATTACACCGGTTGTTTTGTTGTTGTTGTTATTACACTGATGGTATGATGGTGGTAAGTATTATGTATGGTAACAAAATTCTATTTCTGAAGAGTAAAGAAAAATATAAGTGTAAAAGACCCAGATTACAGAAATTGAATTACTGTGAATGGGAACCTGTCAACCTTTGATAAATTTCTATAAATGGCTTAAGTATTCAAAGTTGTTGTAGATTCATTATACATTATTTATTTGCCTATCTGATTTTGAATATTACCAACATTCTCTACCTCTGATACCTACCTTGAATCACATTTCTAGATATTTTGTTTTTTTCATCAATGTTTATATACTGTTTATTTGTGTTTTTCATCAGGATGGGGTGCACATTATTTAAGTAGTATATGTCTTTTCGGATATGACGCATTTCACTTCTGCGCATGCGCAGCTTTTTCAATGCATCATATCCGAAAAGACACAACTGTTAAAATGTATTATAACAGACTCCCCAAACTGTATTATAACAGACTCCTTCCAAACTGTATTATAACAGACTCCATATAAATTACCCAAAAGCACAGACAAGAATCACTAAAATAATACAGTATAAAATAACCGCATTAAAAATGTCTTTAATTTTAAAACACGAGCAAAAAAAATTCGAAGGAGACGGTTTCTTCTCTGCGCTAACATCTCTCATCCCCAAAGTGGCCAATTTTGTATCAAACAACAAATTTCCTCCTTGTATTAAATCTTTCGTATTAAAAATATATGTTGAACAAATATGTCTTTAATAAATTTCCATCCTCCTAAAACGTATTTCGGTGCGGGAGACATTCAAAAGAACGTTCTCTTCCTGGATTCCCATGGGCAAAATATCCCGGAGAAAAACATCTCCCAGGCCACAATTATACAGGTCCAGGCACGAGATTAGATCTGCGTTTAGACGAAAATGATAATCCCAAACCAGGGGAAGAACCCGTTAATAGAGTTGACGCAGCAGCGCTCAAACACGACATACTGTACAGAAATAAAGACGTAACATTCAGACACCAAGCAGACAAACAAATGATAGATGAACTCGAAAATATTCCCAATCCCACTTTCAAGGAGAAATTAAAAGGGCTCTTATCGTAAAACTCTTGAAGGCAAAATTGAAATTGGGTATGGGCATAGCAGACGAGATTCACAAAGAATTTCGAAAAAACAAACATTACCTCAAAGTCAAAGTTTTTGATAAAGATGAAATTTGGTCAGCCGATTTAATCAACATGCCAGTCGAGAGAGGGTACAAGTATTGTTTGACGGTGATCGACATATACACGAGATACGCTTGGGTCTTTCCCTTGAAAAACAAATCGGGTCTGACTGTCAAACAAGCATTCGAAACCATAATGAAACAATCCGACAGACGACCCCTAAAGTTGTGGGTTGATAAAGGAAGCGAATTCTACAACAGAAATGTGAAATCTCTGGGGTTTGAAATTTACAGCACGCATAACGAAGGTAAAGCCGTAGTGATAGAAAGATTCAACATGACTCTTAAAAGCAAATTATTCAAGAAATTCACGGAATTGAAATCTCAAAAATGGCTTAAAATATTACCAGTTGTTGTCGACGAATACAATAACAAAATACATTCGTCTATAGGTGTGACGCCATCGCAAGCCTCTAATAACCCGAATATCATAAAGTCTGTCAACACTCAAAACAACTTAGAAAACGAGATTAGCAATTTGAATATTAAACCCAAATTCAAAGTTGGAGATCGAGTTCGTATTTTTAAATATAAATCATTGTTTCAGAAAGGTTACGTCGGCTATTGGACTAGCGAGATATTCATCGTTGATAAAGTAAACAACACATCACCTCCCACGTATGAATTGATCAATCAAGACAAAGAACAAATCATAGGAAGGTTTTATCAAAATACTTCAAAAAACTGACTTTTAAAAATGAATCTCGCAAATGAAGATTTAGATGAAAGGTTAAGAAATTTAGATGTCGACAAGCATTTACGCTCTCTTAAATTAAGATTTTTTAAATTTAAATGTAAATTTATCTTCAAAATATTATTGAATGTGTTTTATCGGAATGTTATACAAGTTTTTTCAAACACAAACTACGTATATATTTCGTCAATTGGGTCTTCAGCAATACTTTCCGCCTACTTCGAAAAACACCTAAAAAAAATCAACTTAAAAAATGAATGCATTTCTCGATAAATACAGAAAAGACACGACCACAAATTTTCAACTTGTGAAATGGGCAAAGGAGTTGAACTTCTCGCCGTTTTATTATTGCGTGCGAGATGAAATTGATGAACTGAAATACAAGAAAGGTAAATTTTACGCCATCACAAACATTCACACGTCGGATCAAAAAGGAGTTCATCACTCTGCTCTACACAAAGATTCTTCGAATAACTTTTATTTCTTTGATTCTTTCGGTCTAGAACCGACAGAAGAGATAACGAAATTGACTAGCAAACCAATCAAATGTTCTTCGTTTCAAATTCAAATACCAGGACAAAAGCTGTGTGGACAGCTGTCGCTTTGGGTTTTATATCGGTTGAGTTTGGGAGAAAAGTTTGAAGAAATTATAATAAATTTAACTCAATAAAAATGGCAAACAAGTTTGGATTAGGGTCTTTACCTCTAGAATCTAAAAATCCCATGAGTTCTACGGCGTTTATAAACAAAGCGAAACCTTTTTTCGTGGATCAAATCGGAGACACCTTACAAGGGGATATTGATATGAACAATTTCAAAATAACTAATTTAAAGTTTCCAGGAAACGATAATGATGCCGTGAACAAGAAATATTTACTGGATCAAATAAACGCAATTCAAATAGATAAGAACCATGTTGAAAATAGAATCACTGACGTGAAAAAATTCATCAGACGAAATATTAAAAATCTTGTGGACAAACCCAAACTACAACAAGAGTTAACGAGTTTGAAACGTCTTATTCAAGTGGATAAAACAAGTCAGTTGCAAAATTTAATATCTAAATTAGACAATAAGATTATGAAGGTAAAAATAGACGTCCAACGTTTAATAGACAACCCAAATGTAAACGAGGATAGATTGAAATGAAAACCAACCGCTTTGGAAAGAAAACTTGGCGAATTGCTAGCAGAACTAGACAAGACTGCGGACAAAACCGAGTTTCAAAATTCGATATCCAATTTGAACGAAAAGATCGTGAAGCAAAAATCAGATGTTCAAGATATAATTAACACACTTCCCATTGACAAAGATACGTTGAAACGACAATTGACTGCTTTGGATACTAAAATCACGGACGAATTAGAAAAAGAAATGGGTGTGATTAAAAACTTTCTTCAAAATAAATTTCGAGATGATATGAAAAATTATATTAAAGAACAGGTCAATCTTTTGGTATCTAGAATTCATGACGATTTTTTGAGACTAGAGAGAAAGTTGAGCAAATTAGAAGCTATTGTCACGGACAAATCGTATTATTTCAATCTTCCATTCGAAAGTGACACTGTCTTCGATAGAAAAGACCAAATTTATAAATCAAACAAATACAGATTCAAAGCAGAAATAAAAGTGGGTACTCTCGCATACGGAGAACCTAAAAACGTATTTGATATCGGCGAAACGGAAGCGTTAACTTTTCGAGGTAATTGTCTGATTCAAATAGAGTTTCCCATGAAGGTTAAAGTCAATAAAGTAGTCTTCAAACAAAGCGGTAAGGGCGTCAAACATATTTCATTATTCAATGATGGTAATTTGGAAGAGAATATACGTTTGATTGATAAAAGGGATCAGGAAATTGAAACGAAAAATGGTAAATATGTAGACACCTTTAAAATGGAAGTAGAAAATGATAAGGATATCATTGGAATCAAAGATTTGGATATGATATTGGAGACGGAAAATCCACCATTAACCAACATTGTCAAAATTCCATTTATAATGCCCGTATACGTACCCGGACCAATAGAATTGAGCAGTCACGAGTTTTTACGAACAACAGACTTTGAATACGTAAAACTGTATTTCGCTTTAGGTGGAAAATACACCTCGATCGATGTTCATAAAAGTCAACAAGAAAGAGAGTTTATAGTACATTTAACATTTGCCGAAGATTCCGACTCCATCCTTAATGGTGGTGGTTTTATTTCTAGAGCCAAGATAAACATCGAAAAAGAAAAAATAAAATATTCCTATCATCTTAAAGAGGACCATACGAAAAAAGAAATGTCGTTAGTACGCGTAAATGTTTTTACTTTTAATACCCGCAAATATAATAATGCTAGGCCAAACAAGGAGGCTCTATACGATATTCCGTGGTTCCATTTATCGGAAATTAACTTAATTTAACGACTTAAAAAAAAGGAACTCGAAAGCAGACAACAATTCATGATAGACAAACAAGAAGAGTTGAAAATAAAGTTGAGACAGTGCAATTCATGCAGGAAAACATGGAGTAGAATCGATTCTTTTTTCAAAACAGCGAGCACAGTTCTAACGGTAGGAGTAACGGTGGCAACGGCCGTGACTGGTGGATTAATGCTTCTGGTCATCGTCCCAACCGTATTGGCTGCATTAACAGCCGTTCAAACGACTTCTTGCGGTCTCATCACTTTAGGTTTCACGAGCAAAAAGAAAGCTCATTATAAAAAGAAAACGGATATCTTGAATATGTATCTTAATCAATTGTACATCTTTTTCGAAAGATCGAGAGAAGACAAGAACATAACAGTTGAAGAATTACAAGAATTCAATGAAATTTTGGACAAATTCCATACAGAAATATCAGCGGTCAAAATAAAGAAATAATCAAAAATATACACTTAAAAAAATATGAATAAAATCGAACTTGATGAAACATTGATAGAAAACGCCCTATTTTCCGATGTTATCAAGGCTATCTCTGATAAATTTAAAACATTCAAAGGACAAATTAAAATAGATGGAGAAATAGTCGAGGAAGGGAATCACAGACAATACATGTCACTCCTCGGTTTCAATGCCAAAACCTTTCACAATATCTTTTCAAATATGGACAAAAAATCTGATGCTTCCGATTGGTATTTTACAGGAAAAATAATTTTAATGAAAGACAATTTCCAAGAAATAAAAAGATCGAGAGTTGGTAGAGGAGGAACTGATCTACTTAAAAAGATAAATGAATACGAAGGCGAAAATTGTTACATACCTACAGATGGTTATTGTTTTATCAAATGCGTTAATCGTGTTTTGAACAAAGATTTAACGTGTAAATTTCAAGAATACATCAACGGGTTTTCAAAAGCAAATAGAAAAGGGGTGATGACTTGTGCTAGAAGGAAGGAATTCAACAAGAAATTCACCACTTCGTTTCAAATTTATAATCCCAAAAACAGACATTTTCACCCCAGAGACGTTCACGATGAATTAGATTGGGTTTTTTACTTACACAACTCGCATTTCTGTTTGATTAGAAGAAGCCAAAAAAGTTTGGGAATTCAAGAAATAGAAAGCAATTACGAACAGGTGTGGAAAACGTGTAGAGACGACAACGCAGTAACACAGGTTTCACCCCTCAAACTAAACGTGCTTTCGAGTATGAGTGATGATGCGTTATTCGCTTGGGATGGCGAAACGTATTCAGAAAAAGACACGCGAAGAGCAATTCCATATTGTTGCACTTTGGTCAATTTGGAAAAACTAAGAAAAATGTTAAACAGAATAAATAATCTATTTCCAGATTTAAAGCCTACAGATCCCATTCCAGAAGAATTTTACAACAAACTCATGACTAATATAGTAGAAATATTTGTAGGTACAGATTGCATCGATCAAATGTTGAAATATTTAGGTCAATATGATAGAAAGAGATTAATATTAATTTGGATTCGACAAGTGGATCGTGCTTAAAAATGCAAAAAAACTAACGCATTGCCCTTTAAAAACACCCAGAGGAATTCTATCTTTTCCTTTATCTAATCCATACACGGATGAAGATTTACAGAAAAAATGGAAAAGACAGAAAGAAATAAAGGGTAATTATTTACAACATATTAATTTCACGTGTTCCTATCAACACGAATCCTCTAGTTTGGCTGCATGGGGAAATTCTTCCAATCTCCCCGCGAATTTGAGAAAGATTGCCGACGTAGATATCGCAAAATACACGCAAGACAACTGGGAGGAATTGAGACACTCTCTGTTTGGGAGCTTGTTTGATAAAATACAACCAAGTCACGAAAGAAGTTGTAAACCAGAATATGTCCAATAATCTAACGGCTCCATCTTTATCTTTAAAGGGTTGGTATTATTTATATCATTACGATAAAAAAATAGTGGAAGAAGAATGGTATGAAACTACTAGAATGGTTGCGAAACATACCGAAAAAGAAAACGTAGAAAAAGTTTATTCGCACACTAATCCTTTTATAAGAAATTTTATCAGACGATCTATTAAAGGAGGAAGAGTTTCGGCAAATAGAAAATCATTTGAAACGAACAAAATGGATGAAATTTGTAACGTATTAAAGGAATATATTTCACAAAGTGAAAGTAATAACATAATTGATTTATTCAAAGAATACAGCGCAAGCACAAAAGACAAAACGGAGGTTCATTCGAGACTTAAAAAAATAGAATGTACTAAACTAATGGCATTTGATGCTAACGGTTTATACGCTTCCGCCATGTCGGATTTAGACAGTGAATATCCGAGAGCGGAAAGTGGAAGACCGTTTCTACCAGAAGAAGAAAAAGAATTTGTAAAACTCTTCAATAAACAAAAATTCAGACCTAGAACAGCTATTTTAACAGTGTGGTTCGACTATCCCAAAAACATGTTCTTCCAACCGATACCAGCTAAAGATAAAATCACTTTCACGAATAAAGAAGGTAAAAAGGAAACTGGTAACAAAATCAGGTTCAGAAATGGTTTCTGTCACGACGTTTTAACATCGGTCGATATTCAAGAAATAGTGAAAGCCGGTGGACGAATTATTAGAATATTAGATGGTATAGTTTACGAAGAAAATTTTAAAACTCCACCCTATAGAGATTATATTTTAATTTTGAGA
>NW_008710662.1:3813359-3836786 GCF_000327385.1 Lottia gigantea
ACTTATTTTCAACTTGGGTCTTTATTTTATTCTTAGCTTTGATATATTCTCTATTTCTTTTTAAAAATTATTCCAATCCGTCATTTTTAAAAAAATAAAATTAACATATATCAATCATAACTCTTTCTCCCGCAGGTTTTCTAGTATTTACAAATACATATCCATGATCATCTGGGTTTCTCCATTGAGCTTTACAAACCTTTTTAAATGTATCTCTATCCATTCCGTGAATTATAGACTGAATGATTTGAGATAAATCTTTATCGTTTAATTCAAATAATAAAAAACAATTTGCATTTTTTCTAATGAACATAGAATCCATCCCGTAAAAAGATTGGGATTGGTATATGCAGTGACAGTTGTGATGTCTTCCTTTGGTGAAGAATTCTTGTTGAACAGTTTGATTTCTTTGCGCTATGCAGTCGTCAAACAATATTAAGTTCTTTCGATTGCTATCAATATTAGACAAGTCTAGATCATTAACATTTTTCGTAAGAAAAACTTTTATATCCGTTGGATTGAAAGATGGATTCTTTGATTTAATGAAGTTTTCTATGATATCTTTTATTTCCACTTCTTCTTCGTTTTCTTCGTAATATTGAAATAGGTCTTGAACATCTTTCTTTGGTAAATATTCCAAAGCTTTGAGGAATTGATAATACGATTGCTCTGGTGTTGTTGTGTAGATATACAGAGAATCGAAATCTAAAAGGTTTGGTGTTGTCAACATGTTAAAAGTGAGATGAGTTTTCCCAGAACCTGAACTACCGCATATACACATGAGCATTGGGTTATTAGGAAATATTTCTGAATGATTAAATTTTTTGCCCATTTTTATTTATTACATTTTCATACCAAAAATCACCCCGTTGCCTTTATACTTTGAAAGGAAGATTCCCTCGCCCGAACGTATGTTTTTAAAAAATATGGCGTCACCCTTGTGTTCGACCTTCATTTCTCCAGTGTCGATTTTATCTATTAATTTGCTTAATCCCTCTTTAACGGTTTTCTTGGTTTCTTCGCCAAACCTTTGTCCGAATTCTTTAACCGTCCCTAATATATCTCCTACTCCCGAACCTCCTCATGCTTCTCTTTCCATTGCCAAATTGTGTCTACGCGCTTCGGCGTTTGCAGCGGCTTCAGCTTTCTTATCGTTGACAGCTTTGGCTATCCCAGCAGCTCCACCAGCAGTTGCACCAGCTGCAGCTAAACCAGCAAAGATTAAAGGTAAGAAAGGTAAAAATCCACCTTTTTTAGTTAAATTCTCATCAATTCTTTCCAAGTCTATATCGTCTCTGACTTTGCAATGTTTGTATTTATCGATAATCTTTTGGGTTATATGCACTTTTTTACCGTTGTAAGTTATTAGAGTCGGCGAATTCGTTTCCATAGCTTCTATTATTTTCTTAACTAAAGTTTCTGGTTTCATTTTTAAAGGGTGTTTTTTTTATTCAATTCTTATCATTCTTCTATCTGATATTTTAATCAAATGTTTTGCTTCTTCCAGCAATAAACAGTAGCCGGTCACATCTCCTTGTGTTTTATCGATGTGAATATTTATGTTTACCCCTGTTTTGAAAAGATCTTCTTGATGAGCTGACAGATCGAAACAAAAGATTGGATGATTGAGTGAAAAATCTGTGTATTCAAACTGAGGCGTATTTCCAAACAATTCGCACATGTTTTTATAGTTTCTGTACAATTCGTTGTAATCTGTTTTGGAAGGATCAATTGTCAAAGGTTGATTGGGATAATTATCGTTGTTCAATCTGACTTGAACTTTGCGAATGATGGGATCTTGAGTATGGTTCAATGCCACTCTGAAAATGTTGTTGTTGTTTGTCTGAGAGTCTGGCAAGTTTTTGAAACCGACCATTAGATATCTCGCTGGTTTGACGGTGTTGGTGATTGGCCACGTGGTGGATTCTCCAGTTAATGTCATGCTACCTACCGTGTTACGACGAAGAAAAGCAATTTCGATGTCTTTGGTTAAAGAGTTGAATATTCTCGTTTCCACTTCTACGGATGGAGTGATTACCGGTATGTAAAGTTGGATATTCGTTATTTCCAATTTTGCGTCAGAGTTGTTTTCACCAAAGAATATCTTGTTGTCGTTGATTTCTCTTTGCAAATGAATTTTATACGGTAAACCTATGGAAACCTTTCTGTGTTCCAAGAGACCAAATAAAGGATACAACTTCCAATTTACGTAATTACCCCATCTGTTGTTCTCGACGACATTGTTGTATTGAAGCGCTTGTTTATCAAATCCGTGATTTACTCCGCGAGTCACTCTTTCCAGTGTGTTTCTAGCAACTACCCTTATCCTAGCAAGGTCTGCATCATTTGCTACAGTTCTGACCGGTTCTTTTAAAACTTCTCTGCACTGACATCGGGAATCCATCCCGAAACTGAATCGTAGTTTTTGGGATAGAGAACCGTTTTCAACATTGTGTCAAACTCGCCGGGGTGTTTTTTGGTCTCTATCGGATTTGAACCAGCTTCCAAAACCATTTCGCTGAATAAAGACGGAAAGAAGTTATTTTCTAAAGTCGTGTTGGTTTGTGGAATTCGATTCTGAGTGGCATCTTTGATTTTGAAATCGCATCGGAAATGGGCATCGGAAAGCAGCAACCAATTGGACAACGAATTAATTTCAAAGGTAACTCTTCCTCCGTCGTTTATTTGGGTCTTTGTCCCTACCGATGGTGAGATTTTTTTGCTTGCCATTTTTATCCAATGATTTTAAACCCTTTTCCTTGTTTTTCTAGGGCTTTTCGTTTTAGTCTCGTGTTTCTTAGTTCTCTTATTAGCTGCAGTTCTTTAAGTTCGTCAGATTTTTTCACTGCATCGCTTATATTTACTCCTGCTATTGCCACAGATCCAAGAGCTTGCGCTTCTGAGGAAATGAGGGATTTGTTGTTTGAGACAAAATTGGCCACTTTGGGGATGAGAGATGTTAGCGCAGAGAAGAAACCGTCTCCTTCGAATTTTTTTTGTTCGTGTTTTAAAATTAAAGACATTTTTAATGCGGTTATTATATACTGTATTATTTTACTGATTCTTGTCTGTGCTTTTGGGTAATTTATATGGAGTCTGTTATAATACAGTTTGGAAGGAGTCTGTTATAATACAGTTTGGGGAGTCTGTTATAATACATTTTAACAGTTGTGTCTTTTCGGATATGATGCATTGAAAAAGCTGCGCATGCGCAGAAGTGAAATGCGTCATATCCGAAAAGACATATACTACTTATTTACTGTAATTGATTTTTCCAGATTCACTTAATAGTAAAAAAGAGGGCACACAAAATTTGCAATTATAGGGTACATAAATGAACATTATTAACCATCATTGATGTCATGATATTGTTTGCATGTTTAGGATTTAGGAAGTCCAACAAATATCAATGCAGCTGATGATCAGTCACAATCTAGTCAAGATGATAAAAAAGTTAAAAAGGAAAGATTAAAATCATTGGATGCTTTTAGAGGGTAAGAATTATAATCTTTTCTTAATGGATTTGTCTTGGTTATTACCCTATATTTTAAATATAATTGTTTTATTTCAGCAGTTGAAAGGGACATTTCGCCATGTGATAACAACAGTAATTAAAATTTGTTCATGATTACAGTGCTGAAAAACAAAACAGTGGTATTTCTACAGGCTGGAAAATTTTGTGGCCCTCTCAACTAATATTTCCTAGAAACGCCACTAAAACAAAAGCATAAGATATATAGGAGAAAATATCTGAATAGAAAAAACATCATTACTTAGTGTAATGTGATTTATAACCTAACAAATGATATTCAAATGCTTCTCTAATATTCAAATACAATATCAAACTTTTGAGTGATGATTTTAGACTGATGAATTTATAATATAGGATAGCAATAGTTATTATGATATTTGTTAATTATCGTGGAGGTTATTACTGGTTTTTTAAACATTCTAAATGGAATGGTTTAACTGTTGCTGATTTAGTCTTCCCTTGGTGAGTCATTGAAGAAGATAACCAAAATCTTCTAAATTCATCTTGCGTATAACCTTACTTAATATGTAAGCCATACCCAAAGATGTATTGGTTTTACATAAAAATTACTTTTCAACACCAACTACAAAAGATGAATTCAGAAGATTTTTGTTCATAAATGTAAGCTTTATACTAATTCTAACATTTCTCTATACTTTCTACAGATTGAGTATTACTATTATGATTTTTGTGAATTATGGTGGAGGGGGGTATTGGTTTTATAACCACTCAGATTGGAATGGTCTTACTGTAGCTGATTTAGTTTTTCCTTGGTAATGTTTCTAACTAGTCTTACCCTATCATCTTTTCTCCTTTTATTAACCTGCTAGCTTTGAATATTAATTTTGTTGCCTCTTTCATTGAAGATAACCCTTTTAATAGTCTATTTAAAATTAATTAAAAATTAATTAAATTGTACCAAACTTTTGTTCCATATGTTATTGGCTTTTATTTTATGACTCAAACAAAAGGTGTATTTTGAGAAGCATTAGACACTGAATACTCTTTTTGTTTGCATCACAAAATCACAGCTTTAGAGAGGGTAGGAATTTGATCGGTTGGCAGTGTCATTAAATAGACGATTATTCAAGAAGGCCGACATCAGACCCTTTCTGAAGTAGCTAAAATAAGAATAAAAGTTGATAAAAAACAGAGCTAAAGTTTGGTCTAATTTAAATTTGAATGCCCTTTTAACACTTGCTTATCATAAACACTTTTAGCCATGGGAGATTCTCTTGTTAAGTTTGTCACCTGCTAAGTAATTTCTTACTTATGCTAGCCAGCAGAAAGTATCAATGTTTGTTTATGTGCTGCATGATGTCTATGCTTAAGACTTTGAATTTCAAAAATAAAAAAGAACAGACTAGTTTCCTATATTATAATTTAGTTATGATATATGGCATTGTTTATCCTCATTGGACCAATTTCATTCATTTATATCAAGTTTTATGTGACTGTCAATGTTTTTAAAATGTTAGGCAATGTTATCTTTCATTTCTTATTATTGATTCTTGGAAAACTGTATACAAAATATTTGTATTGCAGATATCACATATATATTTATATATTTCTTAAATTATTTTTATGCTTGTATTAATGATTCAAATTTTTTAATCAAGTACTGAATATTAAGATATTTTATAGGTTTGTGTTTATCATGGGTACTGCCATGGCATATAGTTTTTCTGGTCAGTTAAGAAAAGGTTATGCTAAAAAATTCATGTTATGGAAAGTGTTCAAGAGATCCTGTATTTTATTCCTATTAGGTTTATTAATCAATTCTGGAGATTATCCTAAAAGTAAGTATTAATATGTTTGTGCTAGGTTTATTAATCAATTCTGGAGATTATCCTAAAAGTAAGTATTAAGTTGTTCTGATTAGATTCTTTAATAGTAAGTATTAATATTGTTTCTGCTAGGTTTATTAATTTATTCTGATTAGATTATTTAAAAGTAAGTATTAATATTGTCTCTGCTAGGTTTATTAATTTGTTCTGATTAGATTATTTAAAAGTAAGTATTAATATTGTTTCTGCTAGGTTTGTTAATTTGTTCGGATTATATTATTTAAAAGTAAGTATTAATATTGTTTCTGCTAGGTTTATCAAGTTGTTCTGATTAGATTATTTAAAAGTAAGTATTAATATTGTTTCTGCTAGGTTTATTAATTTGTTCTGATTAGATTCTTTAATAGTAAGTATTAATATTGTTTCTGCTAGGTTTATTAATTTATTCTGATTAGATTATTTAAAAGTAAGTATTAATATGTTTCTGCTAGGTTTATTAATTTGTTCTGATTAGATTCTTTAATAGTAAGTATTAATATTGTTTCTGCTAGGTTTATTAATTTATTCTGATTAGATTATTTAAAAGTAAGTATTAATATTGTCTCTGCTAGGTTTATTAAGTTGTTCTGATTAGATTATTTAAAAGTAAGTATTAATATTGTTTCTGCTAGGTTTATTAAGTTGTTCTGATTAGATTATTTAAAAGTAAGTATTAATATTGTCTCTGCTAGGTTTATTAATTTGTTCTGATTAGATTATTTAAAAGTAAGTATTAATATTGTTTCTGCTAGGTTTGTTAATTTGTTCTGATTATATTATTTAAAAGTAAGTATTAATATTGTTTCTGCTAGGTTTATCAAGTTGTTCTGATTAGATTATTTAAAAGTAAGTATTAATATTGTTTCTGCTAGGTTTATTAAGTTGTTTTGATTAGATTATTTAAAAGTAAGTATTAATATTGTTTCTGCGAGGTTTATTAAGTTGTTCTGATTAGATTATTTAAAAGTAAGTATTAATATTGTTTCTGCTAGGTTTATTAATTTATTCTGATTAGATTATTTAAAAGTAAGTATTAATATTGTTTCTGCTAGGTTTGTTAATTTGTTCTGATTAGATTATTTAATAGTAAGTATTAATATTGTTTCTGCTAGGTTTATTAAGTTGTTCTGATTAGATTATTTAAAAGTAAGTATTAATATTGTTTCTGCTAGGTTTATTAATTTATTCTGATTAGATTATTTAAAAGTAAGTATTAATATTGTTTCTGCTAGGTTTGTTAATTTGTTCTGATTAGATTATTTAAAAGTAAGTATTAATATTGTTTCTGCTAGGTTTATTAATTTATTCTGATTCAATTATTCAAAAGTAAATACGCTATTATTTCATGATATATCATGTATATATGTAATATATTCTAGGTGGTGTTGTGCTTGATAATTTTAGAATACCAGGTGTTTTACAAAGATTTGCTGGTACTTACTTAATAACTGCTACTGTACATATATTTTTTACTAGAGCTAATGATTCAAACAGAGTAAGTATTTCTCTTTAGATTTAAAATTTAAGCCGGACACTGGTATATTTCTGGTACATAACAAACAAAACAAAATGGGGCATTTTGTTATTGATATTCTCTTCCATCGGAGACTGTGGGCACCTCAGGAATCAAATAAGCATGCTTTGATTTTCTGTTGTAATTTTGTACTCAAGATATAGCAAAAAATGCCTTCATATGTTTAAGAAGTTTCAGGGTTTTTTTTCAAAAATATGAAGTTTTATGAACATCATTTGCTTATAACTTTAAAAAACTTTTTTTTACCATAATATTCATTCTAAACTTATGTAAATATTTCAAGATATACCTCTAGTTTAACAATATTAATTCATAGGATTGTTGGTGGGCACCAGTAAGAGACATAGTTGATTATTGGCAAGAATGGATTATAAACCTATTGTTTGTTTCTATACATCTTCTTCTTACATTTCTTTTAAAAGTTCCTGATTGTCCAACGTAAGTTAACCTATCGGACAACTCACTTAACAGTTAAGTTAGGACTAAAAATAAGGATGTTTGAGTGCTGTACAAAATTCTGTTTATGATACTTTGGTTTGATTAGGAGGAATGGATTACAAGAATGATCATATCTTATTGGACATAGATTTTAAGATCTGTATATTTTTTATGTATTATGTTATTTATTGTTATTTATGTATCATGTTATTTATAATTTATAGAGGTTATATTGGACCAGGGGGGCTAGAAGAACAAGGTCAACATTGGAATTGTACAGGGGGTTCTGCTGGGTATATAGATAGACTAATATTTGGTGATAATCATATATATCAAAACCCTACTTGTAAAGTAAGTAAACAGTAGTCTAATATCACTCTTATTTTTGACATGTTTGATATTTCTACTATTAATGTATTGAGCACAATTTTAACAGTGAAATGCAGTAGGTTATGACTGGTGGTCAATAAAAGACATATAACATTATTTAAAGTGCCTGTTTCAAACTAGATTACAACTTCAAATAATTCCATGAAGAGTTTCTTTAAAAAGTTAACTGAATTACACTGTTTCTTTTAGTGTGTTTTCAATATTTTAGGAAATATACCATTCTACGGTGCCCTATGATCCTGAAGGATTTCTAGGAACATTGAATTCCTGTTTTCTCTGTTTCTTAGGTTTACAGGTAAGTAATAATAATACTATAATATGTAACATTCTGTTAAAGTTGGGCAATATATCAGTATCAGGATGATTACTGGTATAGGAATTTATATGGTTAGTAATAAGGCCTGATTAAAAATACCGAAAAATTGCCAGATCATGATTTAGTAGTTTTATCATCAAATTTTTGTCCAGATTAGATCATCTGCACATATAGTGATATATTAATGCTTAATATTGTGATATCTACATTCTACATCCTACCATCTGTTTTTTGTTTCTAAAAACAAGCTAATCAAGATTATGTCTTCCTGGAAGCTTTGGCCCTGGACTTTCACAAGTCAGAGAAAATAGTTCAGAGTAATAATCAATATATAATATAATATGTGTAATATGGATACTGAATGGGTATGAATCTTTTTGTAAAGGTATAGTAAGATTACATGGGTATACAATAATGATTGTGATATTGTATTTTAGGCTGGTAAGATTTTATTAATACATAAAGATTGGGTACTAAGAATTAAGAGATTATTAATATGGGCTGTGTTTACAGTAAGTACACAATAATTATTTCATGGAAAAGCCCATTTTTTAGACATTATAGTAATAAACTTGTATAATGATCCATATTTGTAAATAGTTATCTTGATCTGAGGTTTTGATTCATCTGGGAGTAGGCCGAAAGTTGCAAAATTCTCTTGTGATATGGTGTTTTCTTTGTGCTCTTTAAGTTGTCCAATGTCGTTATGAACTGGTGAAAGAGAGTTTTAGAGAAGCTTAATCTATTCTATAAACTAAGTAAATATACTTCTAAAAAATGTACATTGTTATTCATAGGGTTCTATTGCTACTCTGTTATGTAAAGCTTCAAAAGATGATGGCTGGATACCAATCAACAAAAATCTCTGGTAATCAAATTTCTTATTTCTTTACTATAGGTCTATAACAATACATAATAACTTAGAGATTTTAGAATCATAAATGATCCATGGTTAGGGTCATTGATTTATCACAAGTCAAGATAATGGATTAAATTTGTCCTAGAAGACAATATTTCTATCTGGGAATATCTATCTTTAATAATGGATCTCGTGTTTACATCATATTTTTATATTCTTCAGGTCTCTATCATTTGTTTTAGCATTAGCTTGTATGGCTTTTGTTTTGTTAACGATATGTTATTTAGTAATAGATGTATATCCATTGTGGTCTGGATCTCCATTTTATTATCCAGGTAAAGTTTCATTATTTTGTGGACTGTGGTTTGTTACTTACTAATAGAGCAAAATAATGGATTGGAATCTTATAAACAAATATTCAATGACTGTTATTGTTGTTAAAAACAAATTTTGGTACAATTCTGTTTAAAATGAAAATATTTTATTTGGATTTAAGAAAAAAGTTTACCCTTCTATCAATTAATTGATGGATCCAGTCCCTTATTATGCCTTTTTTATATACATATATCACTGAAATATATTATATATATTGTTAACATTTTAAAAAACATTTGTTTATTATTTATTATATATCCCACAGGCATGAATTCAATATTCATTTATGTTAGCCATGAAGTATTTGAAAATTATTTTCCAATTGGTTTTAATGTGAAACAACAACATGATTTACAATTATTATTGGATATATGGGGGCCAGTATTTTGGTGTATAGTGGCCTACTATCTGCACATTAATAAAGTGTATATAAATGTATAATTTTGGTGGAGGTATAATATGCTTTTTTCAGCACTTAATGGCTCCCAAATCTTATCCTCAATCTAACCAACTAAAAAAACTTGCCATATTTCTACCTCAAATTAAATGACAACCAAAGGAAGTAAATAAATTTGTTTGTAAAAAGTGTCATAGCTTATGCAGCTTCAAACAGAATATACTGATATATAAACACATGTATATATTTATCTGTCTCTTTACTGTTTTATCGTTTTCCGATTATTTCAGCCTTGCTTTATATTTTTATGATTTATAGGAATATCTATATTGTTTTTGTTATTGCCTGGAGTTTTTTTCTGACAAATCAGAATTCACAAGGAACGTTTATGTATTCAATATATAATTCTAATACTTTTTTAGAGATTGTTTTAATTGATTTGAGTTTCAGATTGTGATATATTGAATAATTCTTTATATTCTACATATCAGAAAAAATGTGGTTTTTTTTTTCAGGAATGAATGCAATTGTGTTATATGTTGGACATGAGTTTTTCAACAGGAAGGCACCAGTGTATTTCCATGTTCCACATAATCATGAGAGTGAATTAGCTATTAATTTATGGGGTACAATATTTTGGGTGCTAGTATCTTATTATTTGTATTATAAAGATATATTTATCTCAATATAGCCACATTAAGGACTTTATGAATATACTCATGGTGAAATTCATATTTTCATCACAGCCTAATCTGTGATTATTTTGTTTGATTGTACTAGTCTTATTTCACTGTACAGGTACAAATTACACGGATCTTTATCATCCAGTAAGATAGTTAAATGCAAACAGCTATTAGTCAAGATGAAATGTTTTCCACACGATACTCAAGTCTCATTGCTAGCTTATAGAATGGTAGTAAAGAACAATATTATATCTGTGATAATATCTTGTACTATATAAGCGGAGCAAATTATCAAAGGGATAGGTTCATCATCCATTTGACCATTCTTACCTTGGTCTCGGAACCAAGTAAAATGAAATGAAAATGAAAGTATCAAATGAAAAGATCTTAATTTCTTTTAATTTAATGTGCATGTTAGTATGAAATGGATCCAGTTTTGGGAGATTTTATTTCATATGGATTGTGATATTACATCTATAAATTTTAAACTTTCCAGCTATCATGTATGAGGAACACTTAAATTTATTATTATTATTCTATTTACCACCTGACCCTGTCAATTAAGTATCAAAATTCTGTCTCTCAATATAGTTTCAAATGAGATGGTGATTTTTAACCAATCAAAATAACCTTTGAAAATAGGATTACAATGTACATGAAACAGCAGTGGTGAAGCTTTAAGTGTCTCAGTTACATAAAAAAGCTTAAACCTTTTTGGCAATCATTGAATTATGTACACTGCTCATTTTGATATACTTGTACTTTGTATATAAAATATATTCTTATAAAGTATGTTATCATTCCGAATCAACTACTCTTTGAAGTTGGCCAAAATAAGTGCAGGCTTTTGTTTTGTAAGGATCATATTATTTTGACATCCACATCAGTAAATCTTATTGGATGACATAATGCTGCGGGCACACAAACAGTAATTGTTACCAAATTGACGCCAATACGAATTTTGAGTTATATCTCACATGTATCCACGCTTTCACAAAGATTATAGTGAAACTCTTGACAAAACTCTACAGCATAAGACAATTTAGGAGCTGTGTCAAAGAGTTAGATGATCTCAAAATCAAAATCAGAGTCAAGACAAGTGATGATCATTTCCTCAAAAAACACGTAAATCCTCAGCATTGGTTTTCGATAACAATCTGATTGAGAAGATCAGATTTGTTTCATTCTGTGATGCGACTTCTTTTGCTTTTCATGAATGGGGAATGTAGTAGAAACTGACAGAAAAAATAAGAAATATTCAGATCTGTATTTCAATCATATATATTAAAAAACATTTGACAACTGTGGACTGGAATAAATCTTGATTTACCTTGTTCCTACCATTATAATGTCGATCATCATTTCTTTTTAATTTGATAGGAACCTTTAGTATATAAATGCATAAACCACATGACCCCATTTCTAGAGTAAATGATATGAAATGGAATGAAATGAATGGAGTTTTGCGCCTACTTCGCTGCATGATTTCTGACTACAATGTTTACAGAATCCCATTTCACCAATTATATCTGTATGAATTTAAATCTGCAATCTGCAAAATACAGTCTTAGATTGGCTTGGGGTGAATGAAAATGCCAACAAATGAAAAAATGAATTGACAATTCGATTTTACAGAGGGGAATATCACATGAAATTTTTGGGAGGGAAGTGTATGTTTTTCAAATGTTAAATTTTCAAACTGTATATTTCTATGGATCCAAAAATTATTCTTAGACATATAGCAAGCAATTACAAATTATATTGTAAATACTAGTGATATGAGAGCTATCATCTCAGTGTAGTCGGAGAGTTAGGTATGGCTGGACATTCAGAATGTAAACCGCTAATAAGTTACCATATCATTTGATTGTTGTTAATCCCTTTATTAAACTGTTAAACAGCCATATAAACTATAAAAATAAAACAAACCACAGTAAAGCTAAACAATAACAGTTTAAACAACATTCAAATATAAAAATCCCAATTTATTTACAGATATACATGTATAAATACAAACGGACTGAATCATGAACAATGACCATGAAGATATGCTATTGTTTCTAGTATAGAAACGTAAGTTTAATGAAAAACTTTTTGGTCAGTTTTCCTTGAAGTTTTAATGACCACAACAACAAAAAAACACAAGCAAATCAACCCATTCAAATCTTAGTATTGGTTAATATCTATTTCAGAGAAAAAATTATACGGTCTCATTCATATATGATCAAATCATTACAACACAAACTGTCACATATAAGTTGATTATTTGTTAAAAGCAAAGCTGTTCTTAACTGTCACAGTTAGCTGAATACCCAGCTTTATAAAGAAAAGAATGGCACGGTTCAAAGATATTAAATAATCAGATAGGATCATTGAAATATTTCTCACACAAGTCTAATTTGATACAATACATTACTAACTTTGTATACTTAACATGCAAATTTCAAACTAAGTTCTGCATTTAATGACAACACATAGACTAGTGACCATTAAAGCCATCTTAAAAGGATACTACCTCTTAGAATGGACATAAAACTTGAAGTCTCAAACTTGATCAACGAGTGTATATATTCATCAGTCGGACTTACCAGGTGCCATGACTAATATAAAGAATAAAATATCTATGTAATGTAGAAGACGATATATCCATTAAACTAAATAATTATCGAAACACACATCTAAGCATGTTTCAAAATTAGTTAGTTTATTATTACTAGTTTTATGTATTTGTTGGACTATAGAGGGATTATGCTGTATAGTTATTACATCAGGTAAGTCTACTGATGAACTAAGACTCCTTTTGCCAAGTTAAACATTTTTCAATTGTTTTGGTCATCTGAAGGGATAGTAAACCATTAAAATGAAATATAAGCATCATCATAATTCATTCATCCAAATAACAATAATCTTTCTCGAGTTTAAAAATAAAAGTGAGATTTTCCTGTTTGGATATCCATGAATAAAACATAATATAAATAACCATCTATCCCTCAGAATCTTGTATACTAATATATGGATTGAACACAATGCTAAAACAATTATTAATATTGTACCATTAATGATTTTAGATCCTTACAACTAAAATAAAAAAAACCTTGATTGTTACCTTGATAATAACCCGAGTAGTTTTTCCTGTCTTCATTTTGCATATAAAAAAAATAGATACATTTGATACTAGTAAATTTCAATAGTTTAGTTTTATTTTTGTCTGTAATTGATCAAATTAGCTGTAAATGGTATTTGCCAAGCTTCTTTTCATAATTCAAATTCTTTCTAGACAAAATATATTTGACATATTTCTGATTACCAAAGTACACAGCAGTCATAGAAAAATGTAATGAATGTATCATTCTATAAAGCAATAATTTGACACAAATATATGAGAATTGAAGACCATTTTGTATGTACACATCAGCAAGTTTAAAATAATATGTACAATGAAACTTATCTTATCACAAAGATTAGCTTGCTAGGCAGGATCTCATCTTGTTCTATGTAAAGCTTATTTCTATATTTTTACAACTAGTAAGGCATGTTTAGGCATTCATCAATACCACTAATACATACCTACTTTCTTCACAATTGGATCAAAGTTTTAAATTTCATCATGATAATAACTTTAAACTGTCTTATTCGCAATCAAGTGGGTGATGACGATGTGGAGATATAAAATGAATTGTTAAGAGATAGGAATTTTGTCATCCCAATTATTATTTGCTAAACCTGTTAATTAAGATCCATTTCAGTTTGTCTACCAGTAAATAAATACATCTCAACATGTTTCAAGGTTGTTGTTAATCTATTCTCAGCGAGTTATTACCTACAAGATCATATAATTCTTGAGAGAGGAAAAATGTTCAAAAAACCCTAAAAGTTTTAGCTTATTGTGGCTTCCTCAAGTGCATTGTTATCTAATTGTAGTCAAACTGGAAGTAAAAACCACTTCAGGTAACTGAAAGTCAGCTTATCATTTGGCAAGGAAAATATTTAGGCAAAAATATGTTAAAAAGAATCAAGCTATTAATATGGAATGATGAATGAATTCTTATATTGCTAAATTAATGAATAAACAAACTAAAAGTAGTATAATATATCATCTATGTATTTTGAGATTAAAGGAATTTGGAATTAAAGGGAAACCCAAAATTATATGCCTATTGGAAACTAGAGGTATGTTTATTAGCTGAAAAAATATAGAAAAAGTCCTTACACAATAATTCTCCAAATGATCGAAAGTAAGTTAATAAATAAAATGTTTGGAAGCTGCTGACTGATCTAAAGACGGCATAACTTCTTCCACATTACTGTGTAATTTCTTATATTCTACTCCATTACCAGTCCGTCTTCTTTGTCTACCAGATCGACCCTCAACTATAAAAGCTATGATCTAAAACAAAAAAACAAAAAACCAATTCATATTATACAATGCATCAAGGAATATAAGAAATGAGCTCCAAATATAAAAATAGCCTGTCATTTGAACACAGGCCTAAAAATTTGTCAAAATTGAGGACAATCCGAATATTGTACTAAAAAAAATCGTAATTCAATTAAACTTTTCCCCACCCCCTTGCAAAACCTTGTCATTCAGTCTGCATCTTTAGCATTTTGGGGCGCTCCACCTGCTTTTCATGATTCCTGCCTTGTAACCTTATACTTTTGGAAGAAAAATGAAAGATGAAAATGTCAATCTTATTACTTTTTTATGAGTATTTATGAGCATCTGTAACTACAAATTTTACCTTTTGTTTATTATGAAATACCACATAACCAGCTACACATAGAATGATTGCTGTTAATAAATATCCCATGAAATGACCAGATGAAGGTGAATCAGCTGTAAATAGAATTTAAAAACATTAATAAAAGACACAATATTATACTAGAAGATTTTTTTCTTTTACCTATTTTATAGCTATAAATCTATTCAAAACCTGTTATGTTTCTTACATTTATATATCTTGATTGTCGTCTAATTATTTTGTATAAATATGAAGGTTATTTACTATTATTTCACTGATCTGACTTTCTGAGTTATACTTCACACATTTGCCAGAAGATACTTATTTTTTATGTTTTATCATGACTGCAGAATTATTACTGATGGTTTATGACTGTCAACCATATCCTAGATATCATCAGACCAATGCCAAATTCTACAAAAAATTAAGGAGTACAATGCCACACGAACTGACCTTCTGGTGTGTAATCTTTTTCTTTACTTAAATTGATACCATTTTCTTGTGGTTGAGGACTCTCTTGATCATTATCATTAGTTCCAGATTTACCACCTCTTGTAACAGTTGTCTGTTGAACAGGAGTTTTAACAGTAGGTACTTTTGGAACCACTGTTGAGTTAACTTTTGTAGCCCCCCTATTAGGATCAGTTGGGTGTTCACCATATTCACTACCTGTTTTAACAGTAGGTACTATGGGAACCACTGTTGAGTTATTTTTCGTAGCCCCCCTATTAGGATCAGTTGGGCGTTCACCATCTCCATTACTTGAATTACCAGTAGGTACCTTTAGAACCACTGTTGAGTTAACTTTTGTAGCCCCCCTATTAGGATCAGTTGGGTGTTCACCATATTCACTACCTGTTTTAACAGTAGGTACTATGGGAACCACTGTTGAGTTATTTTTCGTAGCCCCCCCATTAGGATCAGTTGGGTGTTCACCATCTTCATAATCTGGATCACCAGTAGGTACCTTTGGAACCACTGTTGAGTTAACTTTCGTAGCCCCCATATTAGGATCAGTTGGGTATTTACCATATTCACTATCTGTTTTAACAGTAGGTACTATGGGAACCACTGTTGAGTTATTTTTCGTAGCCCCCCTATTAGGATCAGTTGGGCGTTCACCATCTCCATTACTTGAATTACCAGTAGGTACTTTGGGAACCACTGTTGAATTATTTTTCGTAGCCCCCCTATTAGGATCATCTCCCCTATCAGTAGTAATATGCCAGCTGTTAGTAACAGTTTTATTTCCACCATCTTTACCGCCAGTAGATGCTTTCGTAACATTTATTGGATTATCCATAATATTTGTACTGTTAAAAGCAGAGTCTTTCATCACTTTTGTTGAATGATCTTTGGTAAGTTCTTGAACACCATCTGTAATTATTGTGAAATCAATTTTAGTACACGAATTGACCAATGAATACGTGAAATGACCAAGAACCGAGCAGGAAATGTCCCCAAATATTTTGCCGTAAATTCTAAGCATGCTTATCGGACCAAAAATGTACTTGTTAACAAGTGGTTGCCTAGCTAGTTACGCCTACTTCCCCGACACATTTTCAGTATGTCAAGGTCAGTCACCAATCTGCATCAAGTCGAACCAAAAATCTAATTTGTGCAAAATATTGCTGATTTAATCAAACACAAAATTTAATAAAAATTTGACATAAATTGTCACCTCAATTGCGTTCACAAGCCAACAAATTTTAATGCATTTTTACTAAGTCAAGGGTAATAACTGAAATTTTGTTTCTCGAAAAATTGTCAAATTTGAACATATCTAAGATAAAAAAATGTAGTCTCTGAAGTCCTGTGCACACACGAGCCATCAGCTCAGACAGAATACATTTGTGCACTTCTCCTTAAGGTGATAGCTTCCGTCTGCGGGTACATTTATGTAAGATTTTTAATAAGCCCAAGTGAAAGGCTGACTGTTGCACAAAGTTATGTGTCAGGTCTTCTGAAGACGAATAATTATGAGATCCATCCATTTCAATTCCACTGGCGCGACAATTTTGAATTGTCGCTTGACTACGCATGCTTTGATAAATTTACCTCTAAGCAGATAGCTTTAGTTACGTGCACACACAAGCATTTGTTCATTCGTGGAAAAAATTACCAATCAACCTTTCGTAACGAATGAAAAAAATCTTACATAAATTTACCTGCACTCAGAATCTATCACCTTGAGTAGAAGTGCACGAATGAAATCTGCCTGAGCTAATGGCTCGTGCGTGCGCCAGACTTTATGTGTTCGCAAATAAATTTCCTAAGTCAAGGTCAATAACTCAAAAATGTTCATCAAAATATTGTCAAATTCAAAGTTGTCGAGGATCTCTACATTATAAATGATCACACAAAATTTTATTTATCAGATAAAAACTAGTCTCTACATACAGTTGAAAAATGCTATTTTGAATATTTATAAAATGAGAGAAATTAAAGTGTACCAATAATATTATATGATGATGTTACTGTACCATTAGTAGAATCTACCAGTAGACTAAGCATGCTATGTTAAATGTTATGATGAATGATGTTAGGATATTCGAACCCGAAAATTCGATTAATAAAAATTCAGTGTCAGCAGTTCTATTCTCATTCACCTACCTGTAGCATTCTTCAGCGCCGAAATAAAACTCACTCCTGTCACACAGAGAAGAAATATAATTTGCAATTTCTTCATCTTTAAACACATGGACGAGTAACTAACTTAAGTCTCTGACTAATTCGCCGTTGTTTTGTTGACGTACGGCGGAAGATATACAATCGTGTACTTCCGCTTCCGGTATGCGTTCGATTACGAATACCGTTCTATGCTCTATCGAAACATACCTTCTAACTTACTTAAACTATGTTTAACGCACAACGACTTCTTTTTTAATGGAAAAATATATTTACAAACATGTGGAACTGACGATTTGCCCCTAATTATGCGAATATTTATATGGTCGAGTAGGAGAGGGAGATAGAAAAATCTCCCCCTTTAAACCATCATTTTATGAAAGGTTTCTTTATCTCCTAATGTGTTTTGTGTTAAACTTATACAGACATTGCTAAACTGGAAAAAAAAATCAGACTTTAGTTTACGGTAACTCCCCTTAAGTATCGATGCCACAAACACCGATGCCGATTTTACTCATAATTTTAAACATTTTGATTCACAACATTTTTTGCTCCTTTTTCTTTCATTCACAATATTCAAACTTGTTTTATTCATAATACATTTTCTGCAAACGTAATAATTATAAATCATTTCTGAAAATTTATATTATGTTATGAAAAATTGGTGTCCCAAGGTTTTGAGTTCTATATCACACAACATCCTATATCAAAATCCTGAGAATTGGCGCGCTATTAAAAGATCAAGTAACTACAATTTAGACGACGGCAGCCATATGAGTAACGAGGTTATTTTTACATTACAAGAAATTTTCAAAATTTCTATATGTTTCAAAATCTATCGAGGTACCCCTTAGCCTAAGTTAATTCTTTGTCCTTTCCGAACAAACAAAAACTATTCTATATTGTATTTGAATTTGATTTTTAAGCCAAATTCGACTTTCTTGTCGTTTTCCCGAGGCATGGTCACAATTTTATAATGGTTATTGAATTGTTACTATTCATATCCTAAATAACGTTTAAAGTATGTCATCTCCGTCACGGTCAGTTCCATCACTTTCTGATATGACTTACCTGTGACGGAGATGACTTTCTTATAAACTTGTATGGTAAAATTTAACCATTAGAAATAATGCTAAACAATGTGCCTATAAACAGTTTTCTATTTAATCACTATATTCATGTTCTTTTCAGAATGGTTCTTACAGCAGCAGAAAGGGCAAAAAGGTATCGGGATAAAAAAAAAATCCGACCCGACATCAAAACACATATATTTGTCAAAAGATAAGGAACGAAAATCATACATACCTATAGAAGATAGAAGTAGTAGAGATGTATGATCAATTAGACAATTATAGTGCTGACAGGATCGGGCAGCACTATATTTCTTACAATATCAAAGATACGTGGTACCAGTGCTACACCAGATCCGACCCAGATCTGGCAGCACAATATTTCCTGCAATATGTGGTACCAGTGCTACACAAGATCGGACCCAGATCTGGCAGCACATGGCCTAGTCTGGCCAGGGCTATCCCAGGGCTAGACAGATCTGGGCCGGATGAGCACTGCTGCTGAGAGTCTTCTAGTGCCAGACAGCAGACCATTGAAACACTAGAAAGACATCTTCTTACACAACCATCAACACCAATAAGACCAGACAATGAATAACCAAAGTTTGTTTTTTCCTCAGTAGTTGTCTGAATTTCAAAGGCAAAAGGTAGGAAAAAAGTAAGAAAGGACAGAAGTAAAGCGTATCAGAGAAATTGAAAGATTGAAGAAAAAAGGTGAAAGGTTTGCAAACAAAGACAGAAAGGTACCGAAAGAGATAGTTGGGAGCTTGGAGTGTAGCAGGTGGGAGGAATGATTCACCAAGAACAAAAACTCGCAAGCTTTTACATGGATTTCCAGGGAGTTTAAAGAAAACAAGTGCATATACAGATGTGCATAAGACTGGTATTTCACAACTCATTGATAACTGAATAACCTAGCACCAATTTGTCCATGGTAGATTAGTTCCCCTTTCATTAACTCCCTAAAACAATCTCTTAACAAATAAATTATATACATTGTGCAACAATGTATTACACAATGAAATACAACTCAATTCACGAGACTGCCGGCAAAAGTATTTATGGCAGCCCCCAAAGAACAAACAGATATAAGGCCTGGAAACAATGCCAGTCAAAAAATAATGTGCCGCGTATTGGCCTCATTGGCAGTTATATGTCAAGTTCCTGAAATATTATATAGTTAAAATCCCAGAAAAAGTATCCAAATTCAAATATAATTTATATGTAACAACTGAAAATGTCGTGACTATTTGCTACGAATTCCACCATTCACTATCAATAACAGTGGTGAAATTAATAGAAGTTCTTGTATCTTATCAATATCTGCATTATAATAACAAATCAAATAACACAAAAAGGAGCACAATTCTCATAATTTCATTAGTTGGGTGGGAGGTGGCTTTAGAAATTGATACAAAATATAAATTTTCTAACCTACCTACATACCTAGTGAATTTACTCAAAATCCCCAGGCTGGGGCTCGCTGACACAACCTTGAACTAGTGGAGTTTTCCACAGGAAAAAATATTATGAGCATGACATAAGAATGTAAACATCCTGTAGTCCTCTACAATAAAAACATTTATTCTTTAAGGGAATAAATGTGATTATACCAACTTTTCTACAAAAGCTCGTTTCACCCGAAGCACACATTTTCTGGAATAATTAAATCCCAAATTCTAGGATTATATAGAATTTGCACTCAACAGGCTGTAAACTAGTTTTGACAAATTAAGGAAGAGAGGTTATTCCAAAAGATTTCTTCAAAAATAAGAATGACACGCTTTCAGACATTTTGAGAAAAATGAGACCCCCTCCACCAATTATTCGGTTCATGTCCCTGTGGAGGTTCTACGTGTCGCACATGCGAACACATACATGTTAACCATTTTTTGTCAAAATTAACAAAAACGGAAAATTATTTGCGATGAATGACCCAATTTCTTGCGCAGATCAGAATATCATATACCTAATTTCTTGTAAAAGATGCTATGCACAATAACGCGATTCGATGGCCATCGCTATGATATCATGGAAAGGATAGACCAATTGCGAAAAACTGCAAGCTTCCCGATCATTCCATTGATGAAATTCTCATCATACGATAACCAGATAATGCCCTTTGTAACATTTGATTCTACACATAATAGCCAAACGCCATTACTCGGGACTTCAAAACAAATTTCCCCATGTACATAACGTTTGCCTCGTTTGGTTGTAGCTTACATAAGAAATCAAAATCTTAGCAATTTTCTCTTTCACGGTAGACTTGAACCATTGAACAATGCCCATTTGTCCTAATATTCATATAAATGTATCATGTTATATCAATAGATTAATCGATTTCTAAGCAAGATTTCAGGGAATACTAACTAACTAATTTTCACATAATTAATAAGCTATCTATTGCTCTGTGACCTAGGCCAGTGCTTTCATTGAGATTCGTCTCAATACATCCTAACTCTGAGTGACCACCGTTACCAGGTTGACTTTTCTGTCACTTTGTGTAAGAGTGGTTGTAACATCATATAATTGAAATTACGAAAGCACAGGCCGAGGTAAAAATTCAGCAACATCAGTGTGATATTTATAAATCAATAAACTATTTAAATAATTCTAAAATAATAGAGAATGTAATATTATAATATATAATATAATAAATTATACTTATTTGACTGAAGGTCGTCGTTTTCTGTTTCAACATACTAGGAACTAAAGAAGGAACTTAAAATGGGGAGGAAATCATACCTCAAAAGGCCAAGGTGAAAATTCAGCTACATCAACGTGATACTTATAAATTAATAAATTTAAATTATGAAGCAATACATATTACAAATTGAATAATTCTAAAATAATAGAGTATACAGTGGCGGATTTGGGCCGTAGACAAACGAACGCTAGAGGGCCTAATTTCTCATTTTATGGAGTTTTGATCTAGGGAATATGAATATCGAAGTGCATTATTTATTATTTAACCACAAGTTAAAATACATGTTCATGTATTTATATTCTATTGTATATAATCTGTGCTTTATTAGTTACATTTTCTTTTTTTTTTTCATTTTGTAATGTGTACTTTTATGTACGAAATAAATAAATTATTCTTATTATTATTGTATTTTAATAAAAAGTCGATAGTTAACAATAAAATATAAATCACACGATAACGTGCAAACGGTAGGTTGGTAGGTAAAAAGTCAATACAATAAGAGTAAAGGTAGCCACGTTTCGGGACTAATCCGTTTAACGAGCGGTAAAAAATAAAAATAGGTGAGAAAGGTTTGATTTCTAGGAAGAACAGCACTAATCTGACAAGAAATTACGCATTCAGCTAGATTAGATGATAAATATTTTTTCAAGGGAGATAATAAACTAAAAAAACATATAGGTCACAGAAACATTAAAGAGTGGCAACGAAATGGACGAAAGATTAAGATTAGACAAATTTAAAGATTATGAGAACTGTTTGTTCTTCCCTGCAGGTGCTAAGGTTGCGAGACCTTTATAATATTGTAAATAAGGAAGTTTAGCATGTTTTATGTGAAGGAAATTCTTATCGGCTGGGCCGAAATTTCGATGGGACTGCGGAAATTTATAAACTGTTCGATAATTACAAAATTTTTCATAGGCCGAAAGGCAGCTGCCTAGTTTGCCTATAGTTCAATCCGCCTCTGAGAGTATATATATTAATGTGAATGAAGTTGTCGTTTTCTGTGGCTGTAACAAGCATCCTAGGAACCATAGAGAGAGCATTTAAAACTGTGAAGGAACCATTGATCTATAAAAAAAATATAATTACATATTATATTGATATTAAAATTCTAATAAGCTATTGGCTTAATACCATATGGACTAAAATATCAATTAGATTCTCATTGCGTTTAAGTTTTTTTTAAATATACCAGGGAATTTTTGTTTGAGTTCCTTGATAATTGGTATGGCTTGGCAATTGAAAAGTATAACAAATGGAATAACTTGATAATCTTCTTGCATATTAAGACCATTTGGCTGTATTGTTTTCAATTTGTTTTTCCAGAAATTTTCTTGTTGGGATATGGTTTTGTTCATGAATTTTGTAAAAAGGTGTAATCATTTCGGACATTATTTAAAGTGTGATCTGACTGGTTAAAATGCTTAGCAACAGATTTGTCCAGATTATGATGTATATCAAATCTATGGCCATTGAATCTTGTTCTTAATTGTGGGACTTTGCTTTCAGCAAAGTCCCAGTTTGTTATCGAATTGTCAATTCTTTTTTTTTTTTTTTTTTTTCGATTTTTACACACCTTCCTGAGCTTAGACTACAATAGTTGCAGCAACCATTCAACATTCACGAACCTTAGATATAGGCGACGATGTGCATAAATATATTTTGGATCTTTTTTGCAAAACCGGAAGTGCCACAGTTCAATATATGCAAGAATAGATAATCGGCTCTAGAAGTCGTATTTTTCGGTCGATTTTCTTTGGGTTTGCATTTTTGGAATCTACTGGCAAAATCTGAAAGAATAGCAGTTTCAAAATTTCAAAATTCGAAAATTTGTCGCAGACATTTTTTTTGCCAAATTTTGCATTTTTTTCATTTTTTTTGCTTTTTGTCTGATTAATCTGAAAAAAATTGAGCAAAGACAGTTTAA
>NW_008710662.1:3836836-3890257 GCF_000327385.1 Lottia gigantea
CACCTTGATATCTAATTTCCCGGAAGTAGTAAATCATTGTCCTTGAATACTGTCTTATCAAGTAAATCAATACGGTTTTCTCTAATTTTGGCTGTTAGTTTTACTGAAGGGTGGTAATTATTGAGAATATCAAAATAGTCCCAGAATACTTCAATGGTCTGAGTCTAAACTATAAAAATGTAATCGAGAAAGCTTAAATAAAATGAGGAAGTAATTGGCAAGAGTGGAGACGTTTCTCGTTCCCATTCTGCCATGAACTTATTTGAATATGACGGCGCAAAGCGTTTACCCATCACAGATATCTGAAGATAAACTTATTCATTGAAAGTAAAGTCATTTCTATTAAGACATATTCCCAATAAGTCTAATAGGTCATTATCTGGGCGGCTAATGTCAGGATTTCTGTCAAAAGCCTTTCTTATATAGCGCGGAGATGTAGGCTATATGCTTTGAACATCCATTGAAATTAAGATAGCATTGCTGGGTATTTTTAAATCTTTAATTTTTGAAACAAAATCTTTTATATTATGCCGAGTGCTTTGATGCCAAAGGTTATAGAAAATGATTTATAATCTGACGATTGAGCAATCCGGTATGATTTGGACCCCTTTTTTTAGATTGTTAGGAATAAACCATTCTGTTGATGGATCTTTGTGAATTTTGGGTAAAGAACAAAAAAGTCGCTGCCTAATTTGCAATCTAGGATTCAAGTGTATTTATATAGTTCCTTTCCACCAATTTTAAAAGAATATTAGATATTTGAGTTGCTGTTTCTTGATAAATCGCATTGTCCAAATTAGCATAATGTTTAACATTTGCTTCAGATTCTATAATGTAATCGTCTCTATCGATAGAATTACCTTTGTCACTTTTTCAAAATCAACGATCGAACAGTTCTGTATGATGATACGAGAAGTTTATAAATTTCGTGCAAAGTCTTCTACCATTAAAGAGTTGTGATTCTTTATTCCTTAGAGTGCTCTGAGGTCTTTGTCTTTTTTTATACTTTCCTGGAAGACGCGGTGGCTCAGTGAGTTAGACGCTTGCTCAATCCCGACATAGGTCCAGATAATACCACAGGCCGCTGAAATTCTGTTCATATTAATAAAATATAGGCAATGTGGAGAAAATAGTGTCAACGCATAGAGATAGATAGCTTGCCAGGCAAGGTAATATACGTCCACTGGCAGCTTTGATTTTAAACAAAACAGTAACAATTAGCATTATGAAATATTCAACGCTTCTTTTGAACTTTTTGGGGCGATACTGTATGCAAGTTTCGAACAAATCTGCCAAGAATTGGGCCTTCTAGAGTGTTTACAGGCTAAAACACTCATGCCAAGTTTCGTCAAAATCTGTCAATAGTTCAACCTTCTTGAACGTTTACGAACTACAAATTGAACGCATTTCAAGAACAAGGGCAAAAGCTCATTCTAAATATTTTCGATTCGTCTGATTTTCAATAGGGTTCATCCTTGGGTGATTACATACAATCGTACCAAGTTTCGTCAAAATCAGTCAAGAATTGTGCCTTCTCGAGTGTTTAAGAGTAATTGTGGACGTACGCATGAATATACGCTCCACATTTCAAGTGGCTGCCTGCCTGCCTGCCTGCGGATCTGTCTGTCTGTCTGTGGACACGATAGAGAGCTGGATTCTTGATGGATTTTGACGAAACTCGGTATGAGTGTTTGTAATCACCCAAGGATGAACCCTATTGAAAATCAGACGAATCGAAAATATTTACTATGAGTTATTGCCCGTGTTCTTGAATTGTTTGTGGACACGATAGAGAGCAGGCTTCTTGATGGATTTTGACGAAACTTGGTGTGAGTGTTTGTAATCACCCAAGTAAGAACCCTTTTGAAAATCAGACGAATCGAAAAATATTTACTATGAGTTATTGCCCTTGTTCTTGAATTGTGAGATGTAAACGAAACTCATGAAATATGAAAATTTCACTCTCAGAAACATTCATTTACTGATAACATTTGTCAACCTCCAGGACAAATTAGCTGCCATTACAAATGTGGGCGTATTATGATGGCAGCGCTATTTTTATAAACATTGCCCGCATTTTATTAATATAAACAGAGCTTCAAGGGCCTGTGATACCTACGCATTTTTCAACCTGGTTTCCCCCTGTCAGTGATGCAGGTAAGAGGGGCTGACATAGAAAAAGCATCTTGTCGTCCGGATGGAACAATAAACCGAGGCCCTGTGTGCTACAGACTGCACGTTGAAGATCCGTAGACATTTGGAAATCGAAAAAGAGCATGCTAATGCCGCTGTCCTAACAAAAGTTCCCTCGTTGCACCCTGCATGGCGTTGTCCGTCTTCATTAGCCCACATGGTGTAGAAAAGAAGAATGTAAATTCATTTCTTCACATCTTCCACAGACGTTTAACAATCTCGAAAGCCTTGCGGCTTCTCTGTTTGAACCGTGGTTTTACTTTTATTTGTACTCTCCACTTTAATCCAGCCATCCAGAGTGTAGGCCCTATCTGTCTTCGTCAAGAAATACATCAACTCCCCGAAGCAATTTTATTGTATATTCTAATTAATTTTTTATCTTTACTTCTCTACAAGTAATTCAGTTCTTATCAAATTGATTTACATGCATCTCTATTCGTGTCCAAAGCCATTGCTTCTATATGAGAGTATCTATTGGTTTTTTTCAATATCATAAAAGCTGAGTTTGTTTGACTGCAAAGAATTGTTTCAACTGGTCGAAGGCTGATTCTGGTTTAAGAACTAATGACATAATGACTATTATTTAAACTGAGGCTTGGGATGAGTTTTGTCAAATCAACATAAGGTTGTATTCAGTAATTGTTCTTTTCATGGCCTAAAGGGACAAAGGTGCCATTTTAGGGATTGATTTTAGTCTTGAATATATGTTAATAGTCTTCAGAAGTACTAGAAATGTACGAAAATCACATAATTCCTTTAAAATTACTTCAAACTGGGAATTTTACTCACTATTTCTATATATGTATTTTCTATAAATCACAGAGTATCTTAAATTGGCGAGTCGTCATTTAACATTCAAGTCATTTAACATTCAATCGCAGATAATTCTGGATACACATAGATTTGAAGGTTCAAATTTTGACAGTGAGCTGTGAACACTATTGCTGAGTTGCTTAGATAAAAAATTCCCATTTCTGAGACTAAACTGTAATTAGTAAAAGAAAATGGTGCATCTGTCCCTTTAACATCTAATTGATGAAGTATATTATCCATTATCTATGGCTGTAGCTCCTTCATGCCTTCCAGCACCTGATCCATAATTCTTTTGAACTGTTTCTTGAAAACATTTAATCCCAAACCAAATGAAAGTCTGTCTGAGCCAATAGTCTGCATAAGCCATTTAAATCTTCCCATTGGTGTGTGGTGGTATGGAGCGACTCAAACTTTATTTATAGAAATTGAAAAATTTAAAAACACCTCGCTTATTATAATCGCTAAGCATTTTACGAGGATTTCTTGGATCAATGTCTAAAATGATAAAAATGAGATGTAGCATTTCAGCCCTAAATAAGGCTTCTTAACTGAATTCTGAATGGGATTTGAACGACACTTGAGCAGCAACAGATTTTCTATTGTGGTTGTTTTAACTTCATCAATTTCATTTTAGCTAAAATTCTGGAAAAACCTTGTATTGCTTCAAACACATAACATGAAATATAACACATTTGCTAATTTTTCAAACACTTGCAGATTGTTACAGAAGGTAAATGATGACCAAGTTTAAAAACCTCAGCCCGCTCTTTACCCACTTGCTATTGACTGAGTTTTCTAAATGGTTCATTTTTTGAACTGACCCCTGATCTGATAAAAAGACAACAAAGTAGTAAAAGAACAACCATTTAATGGATGAACCAGATTGGTTAACTGATTAAAGAACAACAATAATAATAATAATAATATTAACAAATGACGTATATAATGAAAAAAGAATTAGAGCAATAAAAATGAATATAGATGTAACAAGTTAATAAAGCTAAATGAAGTAATATAATCAAGATATCAATAAAGCTGATAAATTTCAAATTGGATCAAGATATTAATAATAGAAAATAAGCATTACTATATTATAATATTGAAGTTGAATACAATATGGGTTTATTCAAGTATTTACATTATTTCTGTTAACAAGTGAATATTGAAATAGATCTAGTAATGTAAAATGAAATGCTGTAATAAAGAACACAGAGCAATAAAAAAGAGCACTTAAAAATGATGGTTCCATTTACACTGTTACTACAAATTCTGGATTAACATAAGAAAATCCGGAAAATTCTGTCTGATCAAGATTCATTATAAATAATTTATCTGTTGGGGTCATTTTAGGTGCTTCTGATGTGAATTCACGATCAAAATTACTAACATCCTTTCGACTTTTCTGAAATAACAAAAAAAATGATATATGAGGCAAATAATGCAAAAATACTAAATAATGTGTAAAATTAAATTAAAATGGGAGGTATCTTAAAAGGGGGACTAGAGGGTTGGATTTATAGATTTTAAATACCAATCTTAGATTCACAATCTGAAATATGGAGCAATATTTCAAGCCTACATTTTTTGGATACAGTTATATTAAAAGGTAGACAAATATTTTAATGCTTAAATCTAAAATTTGTTTTTTTTTTTTCTGCTTGTCTAGTGAGAAATTAGCTCTAATTGCATTTTGCTGAATTTTCCTGATGATTTTTTTCAATATCAATTACAATTTTTGTATCCACAATCAGTAATGAATATAAGTAAATAACTATCTAACTACCATTTCTCATATAACTTTATAAACCAAAATGTGGTTGCAGAGAGATAGCTCTAAAAAGATGTTTGGGAAACTTCAATATCAAGACTAGAAAGGAGTTCTAAATAAAAATTGAATCATGAGTGCAAATTTTCAACTCTAATAATCAAAATTTTGTTAATTGTCTAATATATACCTATTATATATCTTTCTAAAACTATTTTGGCACATTTGTTTCTGTCACTGTAATATCCCTAACGACCCCCCACGCCCATCTCTCTAAACCTTATCACACAACCTACTTATAATGAGGAATTTTTCACTTTATTCCAAGATACAAAATAAAAAGCACACTGTCAATATCATACTTCTTTATTATATACTGTTTTATTACAAACCTGGACTTTATAAACAGCTTTTTTTAATCAAATTAAAAAACATAGTTTGATACAATGACAATTCAGATTTTTATAACTATGATCACAAATCACAGTACTTATTTTAAGTACTGCCAAAATGCTATCAACAAACTCTGTTTGAAGTAATGTAAGATATGATCTAGCAACCGTTGGTCTAAACATATCAGAGGAGGATTTACAGATTGCTAAAATTACTAGTTCACAGCTTGACCAGCTATGTGAAATGGTGTCACTCTTCATAATGAAGTTCAATTAAGCTCTTTGTTTCACCTCAAGGTAATTAATTACTGAATTTCTTATAACTTTCCTTTGAGTACAAAATAGTAAAAATTACAGTAGTCAGATCAAAAACTAAAAATGTCATTATTTTCAATAGCAGATCTTTCTAATATCTTCAGATATAAAAATTGACAAGTGTTTCTTATTTTAACTTTTTTTTATCAAAATGCAAAACATAAAAAAAAACAAAAACAGCAACAATTACATTCCGTCACACATAATGGGTTAAAGTGAATTAGATTAATGACTGTAGTAAGAGTGGAATAAGAGCTTCAACACAAGAAAGAGGTGCAGTCAAGGTTCAATCCAACTTTAAATTTACATCACATATCTGATTTGGCAGAAGTGATTAGGGTATTATTTTGGTGAGATCACATCTCAGATGGCAGGTGACATTAATGGACTAGCACTGATGTACCTCTACAAGCCTCCAAAACAATTCTTCAAAAGATGTGCTATTCAAAATATGTTGAGATAGTGATATAAAATTATTTGGATGAATAAAAGTAAATCAACTTTTGAATTTGTATGGATTTTGAGGTGAAAGCCTAGAATAGATCAAAGGTCCAGTTTGGTGAATAAGACTGATTATAACTGTAAAATATCTATAAATATGTAGATAACATTATATCTGTCTCTTAACTTGTTTGTTGTAATAACCTGATAAAAATTTGTGTGAACAAAATTGTTTGAAGTAGCCTTAAACTTGAGAAAGTTATAATAAGACTACCCCTTTCACACTGAAGAAGTAATTGGTTCTATCAAGTTTTATTTTCAAATAACTTCTAGTTGCTTTCACACCGGCAAATAAACTTCTTCGATTTTAATCAAATTTTTCTATTCAGTTATAATCAATAATCCAGTTGTGGAGTGCAAAAAGGGTACATCATTACTATTTAGAAGATGCGTCCATATCAATATAATGAGTAAACTTCAGTTTATCAACATCAGTAAGATACAGGCTTAAAAATAGTTTTGTGAAGTTGTTTTACACCAAAATGAAAACAGAAATGTAGAGGAATGGTTTTGAAGTATAGCATGAAGTGTAATTAATCCAAATAAATCGGAACTCTCAAAGAGACCATGGACCTGGTTGGAATAACTTTTGGGTCAGGATATGAAAGTTCTTATTAGGAGATGAATTATCATTATCAAGACGAAACACAATTTGACCTTATTTTGAAGCAAAGATATGACTTTATCTAACTCCATGATGGGAAATGGGTTAACATTGTTGGATTTATACTTTATATTAAATACTGGAAGCACACACAACACACACAAACATCATCATAAAATCATTGAGCATAACTTGAGAACAGGTCTGTAATTGAAAGACTTGGGTCATTTAAAATCATTTCTTAATCACACACACACTCTCTCACACAGTCACACTTAAAGGCAGGCAACAAACATATATCATGTTTATAAACACAGGTTTTCTATCATTGAATATACCAAATCTTCTGTCAAATACAAATCTACAAAATTTTAAAATTTCAATTGGGTCATAATAATTTGATTAGTTTCCAATCTGACTAGATCATTGAAATCTTGTGTTTTGATGTCTCCTGATCTAGAAATAATGTTACCAATATTCACAAAGATTTTAATAAAGTTTTTTCTGAAAAAATTATACCAAATGGCAGTGAGGTTATCAATTGCTTTATTGGCAAGTGCAAGTGAAGGATAGATTGACTTTTTTTTTATATATTTTTCGGCTAATCCTAAAATATATTTTCAAGAAAATACTTAAACATTTACCTTAAATTAACAAAACAACTTTAAAAATCTGTAATTCAATAGTCTTGCCATTTTAAAAGATAACGCCATGAGAACACACTAATAAGAATTTCAAATTCTTTACGACTTACAGAAATTATGACTTTCTTACAGAACTTACAAAACTATTCATATCCTAGTTGTCATGCAGTGTTGTGCAAAATGTATAGTAATGTAAAAAGATAAAGTTAAGTTTGAAAATTACACTCTTTATGAAAAATCTACAGCCAAATAAAAATCAGGAAATTCCTGGAAATCAGGAAAACGATTCCTCCCTGAACTGACATCAATGGAAATAGAAGAACTTCACAATATCAATAAAACTATATATTGTAGACCACCATGTTTAGTCTATATCTGGTTTTAATGAAGTTGGCACATTAATCTTTATCTTTATAAACATCTACATACAAATCATAACCCAATCACTCATTCACCTCACACAGAAATTTGAAAGAGGAGTTTTTGACATCATTGATATGTCAATAGGTCAACTTAGTCATGTTAATGTCATGTAAAATAGAAGAATAAAAAAACCATGATGCATTCATGTTATTAGAATAGAGAAAATAGAAAAATATTAACAAACAAAAACGTAACAAAAATAGAATTAAATGAAATAAAACAAAAAGGAATCACATCAAAATGCTAGTTACATCATAAGTAAAAATGACATGTTGACTTCAGACGGTTTTCGGTGGTACACAAATAAACTTAATAATTTTCAGCCTTCCAGAACAGATCTAGTTGCTACAGGCTGTGTTTTTCAAAAGAAGCTAATTTTTTTGTTCACTTTGATTCTGGAGCCCAACGCTTTTAGAAATATATGTAACTATCATAAATAATCATAATGCAGCTTGCAGGTTAGAACATTGTTAAAAGAAGCTTTGTTTTGAAGAAATATAAAACTATATTTGTTTTTCATTTTCAATATCATGAATTTTTTGCTGAATCAAGTTTCTCAAAAATTTAAATCTATTTTTTATCTTAACAAATTCTTCCAATAATTAATTTTGATAAAAAATGAATTTAACTTTTCTTCCATTTATTTCATGCTGTTAATTAAAACACTCAATGATCAGGCCTACTGAACACAATTAGAAACATTTTGAAAGTGTATTTAAATATTTCAGTATATAATTAGTTAAATCTAATCAGTTCCACTTAATGAACAATAATTAATATTATACTTTAAACAATAAAAATATACAATAATAGAGCGGAATAATAAGAGATAAATAAATTATTATATTTGCTTGATTTGATAAAAATGATATCTAATGGTTAAATACAATTTTAATACCTTAATAATTTGATCCATTCTGAATGGCTAGTTTTAATTTTGATACTCATAACCTCAAACATTACAGCAATAATCAACCTTAAAGGGATTATAAAGAGGTTTCCTAAAAATGTTATGTGTATAGGGGACACTGATAGCATCAATTTGCAGTTCTTGCACTTGCAATTCCACTAAAACTATGTGTTTTATGACATCACTATCATAATGACCTTGCGATAATGATAAAATGCTTACTATTAGTGGAATTGCAAGAGGCACAGACGTCCAACTGAAAATTTGAATGGTGCAAATGGATATCAGCGTTCCTGATACACATAAAAGGTTTAGGAAACCTCTTTAAAATCCCTTTAATGCTTTTGCTTGAAATTATGAATTTTACATTTGTTAAAGAAAGTGCCAATAGAGATATTTCAATGAAATGATTAAGAATTCCAAATTGTGCTGTTCTAATACTTTTAAGGATATACACTAACAGACATACATCAATCACGTTATCCATTCATAAATTTTAATCATATTCGTTGAGCAAATAAAAATATGAATAATGCTATATTTAGGGTATATAAAAAATTATTACAATAAACAATATTAAAATACAGAAAGAAATATTTAAAAAAGAAACAAGAAAAATTAAAAAAGGAGAAATTAAAAACAGTTAGGAATTAAGATTGTCAATGAAATAAGGATTAACGAAAGTAAAGTTCCTGAATGCATCATCGTCTATATTCATTATCACCAGACTGTCGATTGGTGTCATTTTCACAGGCGCTCGAGTAAAATACTTGTCGAAATTCTCAGCTTTCCGTGAATCATGCTACAGAATGAAAAGAGAAAAATAAAAACAAATGAAAAATAAAACATCAAAAATACAGCTAGCTACATATAATTTTAGAATTTTTCAGCCATAAAAAAATTGAAGGCAGTAAATGCTTAATTTTTTAAAAGATACATGTTCATGATGTATTAAGAAAGTAAATAAATGAATAAATAAATAAATGAAATAATGATATAACTATAACTATACTATAAATCATTCTAGCAAACATGCACTCTAATAACTACTAAATATAGTAATAATCTTGGATAAAAAATCTAGGTCATATACTCCAACCTAGCAGCATATTATACTATCATCAGGCATATTTTGTGACTGTAGCAATATCTGTGATTTCCCTAATTTGAAGTAAAAATTTTCTACAAGTCAGTCCTATATCCGAGCTCAAATGATGCGAATTGAACTTTAATGAATCATAAAAAAGTCCTAAACATACAATTATATATTCATTATGGCAACACTCTTTTCACCAAGTGGACTAACTTGTAATTTCTACTGTATCAAGAATTCATTGTTCAATATCAATGTCCAAGAAAATAGAGCCTATATATGATTCACAGTAAATAATACCAAAACTGACTGATAGGGAGAAAACAACATAAGATTTGAATGTAAGAGTAAAATGCAAATAAATCTTTACAACAGTATTATATCTGCAACAACAATCTTTGTATAGCTTTAGATAGACTAATACTCTTTTAAATCACAAACATATAAGATACAAAGTCCTGAGTAAATAGAAGATATAAGAACAACAATAATAGAATATTAAATTTACAATAACAACAGAATCAGTAAACTCTATTCCACTCTTACTTTTATATCATATATCATTTATCCTCCCATATATATATATATTTATACAAAACTTGATTAAATGAACAAGAAAATTTGGCTAAAATTAATGTAACATGTTGGAAAGAAAAATTATCATATCATTTATAAAAATTAAAACAAATTTTAAAAAATAGGCCAACCATTACTTGTATTTCAAAGAAATGGGAAAAATATTAATGTAGATCTTCTGTATTAGAAATTATTTCTGTATGCCTATACAAACCTTCCCAGGTCCCAGGGCCACAAAACATTCTTCATGCTCAGCTTAGCTTTTACTCAAATTCATAATGACCCCCACATCAAGGAAAGGTAAAATTTAAATAATAATGTCATAATGCCAGAAACATTGTTTATTGATAAATAATTTTACCTTTGATAAAATCAGTTTTACACCTGTAATAGTTGCTTCAAATTTTTTAAATTGCAGCTGAGTGTAAAAATAATGGTTTGAGACCCCAAGGGGGCTGTAATTGTTAGTTAGTTAAGCTTCTAAAAACTACTACCAATTCATGAAAATATAAAATAAACTTACAATCTTTGGTTTATATGGTGGTTGAACATCTTTTGTTTCCATATTTATCCAGTGAATTCTTCGGAAAAATGCATGATCTTTAATATCTCTTTCACCATTAGCCCCACAGCCTAAACGCTTAGCAGGGTTCTTATTTAACAGCTGAAAAGTCATACATTAAAATACATACTACATAAAATACTGACATAATAATGAAATGAATTGAAATGATGTGATGTCCATTTTGTACCATTCCTACAACTTTTGTTTACTAATCAAAATGCAATTCCAGTTGTTTTGTTTCTTGTTTTTCTTTTTGTTCACAGAATAAGCAGTTAGTTATCAGGAACAGATGAGACTTCTGATATAGATACAGTAAGTACACCCTTTCATAAACAGCTTACCCCTTTACATATTGACACAGCTTCTTTAGACATGGATTTAGCATAAGACACATTGTGATCTGTGATAGATGTAAATAATTCTTCTTCATCTTCACCATCAAATGGTGGCTGAAAAATAATTCACCATAAAGTAATGAAATGAATTCAATGGGATCAATTATCAATCTCCATATTCAACTCGGTCATCACTTTTCAATAAGCATCAAAAGATGTTACATTCATGAAAACTAAGTAAAGTGGATTGCAGTGTTTCTAAATTGAAACAATTCAAGAGATGTTTTGACATCAATTGTAAGGAAAGAAATTGATTTGAATCAACCTAGTCTGTAATAGAAAGTAAGAGATAGTATTTTGGAAGTCCCTAATTCTCAAACAACATTGTAAATTGTCAATCACTGATTTTAAAACACCCTGTATAACTCATTTCATATCTATCTTATGGATTTTATTGTGGACATGGATTGTAAGTTGTCATATAAAATGCTAAAATTATTTTTGCACGAGAAACAAGTATAAAAGTAGATCCACAGGCTTCGCGAGGTTCTGATGCAATGCGTAACAGTTTTGATTTTACGCTTAAAACTGTGCTGCAAAGTATCGTAACAGTGACATAATATCCTATCATAATTAACTGGATATAGATCGCCCAAATTGTTCCGGTCACATGATCACCAAAGGTCAAGGTCACGATATACGACCCTTCAAAGTATTCATATTTTTCAACCGAAAATAAATAAAAAGCAAAATCAAAATTCAAAACTTGGTTCTCAATATTATTTAGCAATCGATAGTAAATACCATAGATATCAAATTTACACAAATTGGATTACACCCTGAGGCCCCATTTCGATATATTGAAAATTACGCATAGTTACTATAGAAGAAAGTACAAAATTTTCGACTATTAAAAAGCGCAATTTTGATCGAAATATCTAGTGTTATATATCATTTCAAAGGGCAGATGAACACTAGTAAAATTCAATAAGAATTTTTGGTGTATGTAAATAGGTCACGTGTCAGAGCTCTTTGAAGATAAAAATCGTAATTTTCAATCGGCTATAAAACCGGAAGTAAACATTGCACAGCACAAATGAGTATATCACTGGATAGATATCATCAAGAGCAACAAATTTTGTTCAGGCCACAAGGTAACCAAAGGTCAAGGTCACGAAATAGGAGCCTTTGAAATTTTGGACATTACCGAAAAATTTAAACCTGAAATAAAAGAAAAGCAAAATCGAAATTCAAAAATCGGCTTCCAAATTTATTTTCGCAATCGATTGTGATATCCAGATATACCAAAATTATGAAAAACGCTCTATACCCTGAGGCCCCATTTTGAATTTTACAAAAGTTTGACATGTTAATATGGCGGCTACTCTGTTACATCCGGGTCGGATTTTTTGATTTGAAGTTTTTTTTTGTATGGCCATTTGTAACCTATTGCAAAAAAAAATTTCGAAATATCTTTAAAATTCCTGAAGTTGAATTTTATATTTTACAAGCGAATAGCGTCAAAACCGGAAGTGATATCCAAATTTTGAAAATTAGTTTATGTTCGCAATGAAAGTGTCTATCACTCTGTATGTTTTCAGATCGAAATAGAATTGTAGAAGTTAGAAAAAAGGTTAAAAAACTCAAAAATTGGAACTCAAAAAGTCAGCGACAAAAGTCAAAATTGTCGATTTTCTCAATTGCTATCTTGTAGCGCGAAGTAATAAACAGTAAAGTGTGAGCAAAGTCAGACGAGTATTAAAGCTGATTAATGGAAAAAATTGAAAAAGAGCCATTGTCCAACATTTTGACCAGAAAACAACAACAGACAGTCTGTGGCATGTTGCCTTCTTAGAAAACAAGCGAAGGCAAAATTCGAAAAAAAAAAAGTCATTCAAATAACGCACTGCAACTAAAAAATAGATACCTGTCCAGCTAACATTTCATATAATAATACACCATATGCCCACCAATCAACTGATTTACTATATGGTTGGTATAAAACAATCTGAAAAAAAAGATAGAATTTCTTCTCCAAAACTAAAACTTACCAGGTTTTATCATAAATTGTTCCCTTTCAAAGTAGTCGGCAATGACAGAAATTTGCCAGAATTGTGGTAGAAATATACCATTTTTTAAATCATCAAGTGTTATAGAGTATATGAACGATTCTAATACTTTAGAAAGGAATTTGTTGTTGTTGAGTATGATTCCTTTACCTCTGGAGCGATGTAATCTGGAGTACCACAAAACGTTCGTGTTAATTTTTCACCAAACATTCCTTCTTTACACATACCAAAATCAGCTATTTTAATATGGCCTTCACTATCTAACATAACATTATCTAACTTTAAATCTCTGTAATATATAACAACTATTTAGTTAGGAAACTTACAACATCAAAATTTACTGGAGATCATCTAGCAACAAATCAAGTTGTTCTTCAACATTTGAATTTTGGAGACAATTTTCATATAAAACCAAAAAGAACAAGCAGACAAACTACACACTGAGCTACATAATAAGGAAAGTCTCAGGACAGTCAGCTAGTGTATTGGAGTGCAGTTGTGAAGCAAATAGTGAGCATGGGTTCACGAGGTTTGGCCAAGGACTAGATGGAAGAATGATTCAAATAATTCTGCACAAGATTATGTTACAGTTTGAGAAAGCTTGATAAGCATGATAATTAAATGATTCCTCATTCTTTGATCAATATTTCAAAACTATTAAAAATGCTGTTACAGAAAACATCAATTGAAAAGCTTGTTTCATAAACATTGTAATGTCATCAACTTGACATTCATGTCTGATAAGTCCTTACCTATAAACTATTCCTTGTGAATGTAAATAAAATAATCCAATAGCAATTTCTGCAGCATAAAATCTGTAGGATATAAAAAATATTGATTATTCTATAGGAGTATTGATTAGTAGAATGAAATGGCATCATTTCTATCTGTTAGTATGATACTAGTTCTATTTATGTTTTTAAGAGTTAATTGTTGTGAATTCTCATATACAGATTACTATTATTTCTAGATGACAACTGGATAAGCATATTCAAAATTTTATGCTTAAAGAATCATTAGGCATGGGGCAAAACAGAGTGGTCAAGGGGAACTCAAAGGCAAATTTTTTCTCTATAAAATTTGAAAGTGGGGGCCAAAGCTGGGCCAGCCTCAGTTAAGGGTGAGGTGGGTACATAAAAAGTTTCGTAACTCTTTTTTACAAACACTGACACATAGATTCTAGAATAGAGATAATGGCACACTCAAGATTATTCTTTTCTTTTTCTAAATGACTAAACTTACGCAGCTATTGGTTCTTTAAATTTTCCTTCTTGTTGAATTCTATACATTAAATCTCCACCATTCACATATTCCATTACAAAATATAAACGATCCTAAAAGTAGAAAATATATGTATTAGTACATATAGATATTATACAACTGCCTACATAAGCTGCAAGCACAAGTTTATTAGGGTCCCTGAAAGTTATGGTCCCTGAAAAAATGTTCATCTTGTTGAAAAAGTTTATAATAGGAAATACAGTGTATAGTATATTTTTGATTATCCAGTCATTTACCGTTTGTCATCAATGCTAAAATTTACACGTTAAACTGTGATAACTAATACTGATAAGCTTAGCTGAACAATCCCCATACCTTTGAAGAAATGATTGACCTTTGAAAATGGTGAACCATGGCCTTTAAGAGAAGTTTTCTGTTTGAAAAGAGTAATTAACGAACAAGTCTTACCATGGTTTGAAAACATGAATGTAATTGGACAAGGAATGGTGGTTTATTAGCTAGAGCTAAAACCCGTTTTTCTATCATAGTACATTCCACATCATCATCTTGTATAATAACATCTTTCTTCAATATCTTGATTGCATAAAGTTCATCAGTACCTTTTCTTTCAGCAAGTACCACCTTAAATGATATACAAGTACCAAATTTCAGATATTAAAATAAAAGAGTGGTTTATTTTGATCAGCAATGGTTTGAATTTTTTATCAAGTGACACACATCTTATATACACTTTGTTTACTCATCTTTCTATATTTCAAAGCAGAATTTTCTGCTGGAATTTGCATCCAGAAGTTTTTTGTCAAATGGGGGATGCTAAAAGGGATTGTAAAGAGGTTTTCTAAACTTTGGTGTTTTGGGCACATTTGCACCATTCCAATTTTCAGTCAGAGGTCCGTGGTTCTTGCAATTCCACTAAAAGTAATGTATAATGTCAGTACCACAAAAGCTGTTATTGGTATTTAAGGACCTTGGTGATAGTGACATCATACAATGCATAGTTAAGTGGAATTGCATGAAGCACAGACATCTGACTGAAAATTAGAATGGTGAAAATCAATGCTATTATCAATAAACAGAACACCATGAGCAGAAAAAATGGAAAGAAGAAATACAGATACACTGCAGTAACCTCAAGTGACATTTGATTGAAGAGTGATTTATGAATTGTTTATACAGTATAGCCTTGTTCACAATATTGACTGATATAATCTTATGTTAAATGTTTATACAGGCATGTTCTACTAATCAATAACCATTTTATTATCAAAAATATCTTTAATATGAATTTCATGTTAACATCATTTCACATCAATTCTTATCGATAACCAGTTCAAATAATTAATTAAACACATTGCTAGCTGCTATATGGTTTGATCATATTCTCTTTTAGTATTGACATTGTGGACTAAGTCTATAATATGACAATTCTATATCCATCTCTCTTTTCAATACATACAGGTAGACTTTTTTAATATTTCAATCATGAGAAGTGGAATGAAAATTAAGCTGTAAGCAATCAATAAAACATACAACCTCACTTTAGAGACTTTAATGGCTATTTATAATTTTCAATTAATCATTTCTACCCTAAAGCTTTATTTATTTAACATCATATCAAATACTGATTGTTAAATCAATTTTCAAGAAACATGTGAAAAACTTACAATTGGTAAGCTCTTGAACCTTGTCATGTTTTAAAACTATGTATGATAGATTGCTTACAGAGAGTGAATAATTGATAAATAGAACAAGATAGATCATATATTTAATAGAAGTTGGAAAAGTAGTAATAAAGAACATTAAAATGTAAGGTAAGGATAAGTCTTATAGATAGCAAGGATAGACTAGCAAGGATAGACCAGAAAGCATGTAAGATTGTAAGGTCAGATTAGAAGACAAGACCAACCAAAACCCGAAATCCAAAACAAACTTTTGGTAAAACAGCTGATATAGCTGAAAATATCTGAATTTTAATATAATTATAACATATCAACATGTGATAAACTGAATTTATTTGTGAGAGCCAGATTATAAAGAAAGAAAGATAGAGCATAATTAAATGGTGAATAGTAAATAGTTAGAAGGATAAACCATTAAAAAGTTAGCAAAATACCTAAAGACACAAAAGATGTAAAAATAGCTCATAAAGGATGTACCAACAGATCTAGATACATGGAGGGGTAGAGTTTAAATGGAAAGATTTAGGATATATCTTAAAGTATAGATCATAAAGCATGATAAGACAGATGGTGTGTTTGGAAGGGTAGATCATATAGCATGTAAGAATAGTCATAAAGTATGCATGAAATATTGTTATCAAGAGTATTTGAAGTGAAGGTGATTTAAAAAGCAGCATAAATTCTATAGATAAAATTACAATTGATTCTGGAATGTCAGTTGAGAGAAGAAACACTTATGTTGACATCAACTCTCTATATATTAATTGAAATCCACTTTTAATTTACTGCTACATGAGAATGGTGATCAATAATTCAGCAGATATTGTGGTTCCATTTTATTTTCATTATGTGAGCATTAGATAATTAATGTCAAACACTCACCTTTCCAAAACTACCTTTTCCTAAAACAGTGAGAAAATTAAAATCACTAGCTCTAACTATATCTTGTTTTGATATATTTTGTGCATTATCTGGTGGCTGTATTTTTCGTTCTTGAATATCTGTTTTCTACAAAAGAGAGCAGTCAAAAATTGTTGGTCAAAAACAAAACTTATTTTATTCATTGAAAGTATACAGCTAAACAATTTTTTCAAAAACTAAACGCAATCTTCAAGCTCTTGCTGCCAGAGTAGAGTATATTTTACATTCGTCAATAACAATAATAGCAGCAGCAATCATTTCTTGATGACTATCAGGTTAAATTCTTTCATCAATTTTAACTCTTCTTCTAGACTATGATATAAATATTTCAAAATATGGTCTCAGAATTGGTTAACATTTTTGCGAGTTCAAAACTTTTAATCATGCATTATAAAATACAATTTTCAATTGGGGGTTAATTTTATAGATTATAGTTTAGTTCTACTCAGCAGCTGACTTGTTTACCTGCATTCTACTTCTGAGCTCTTGAATGGTAGGAGTAACTTCATCTGTAACAGGTATTCCATAGAATTCTCCTTCTTCTTGATTGAGCAATTTAAACCAGCCATCTACTGGGTTTTTGATTACTTCTGATACTCCAAATGATAATGATCCCATAAAATCATTCCGCGACGTTCTGTCCCAATCCCAAACCTCAAACGAGATTCTCTTTGAGTGATCTTCAGGGGACAAATCACTAGAGAATGGGAGAAAATAAATATACAGTTGCAGTACATATAATATACTTCTTTTTCACAATGTCAAGCTATTACGATTTGCATTTAATACCTTGACTTCAAAAATTTACTGTTGTGGGCTCTGATTGGCTGTGTGCGGTACAAATCTCTCCATTTACAAACATCCATGATACAAGAAAGTAAGCTATTTGTAGTCAAGGTATTAGACACAGTTCACAAAAGATTGACATTGTGAAGATGACATGTACGTATAAATTATAAATTAAATATGTAAATCTATCTGATCATTGTTCAAATCAAATATGTATGAAATCATTAATGAGCATTTGGCATGCAGTTTGATTAGTCTGGTTCCAGTCTCTTGAGAAAGAAATATCATTTTATATCATTAGACTAAGTAATATTAGTTATAGTACACTGACAGGCTGTTCCTAGGATATTAATGTTCCTATGTTATCAATAATATTTACTGAAAAGTTCTAGTGAAATTTGATCAACAATCTTTCACACCAAATTTTAGTTTTGACTAATCAAGTTAAATTTCATTTGCATTTTAAATACTAAAGATAGTGGACCACAGCATATAGGCCCACCACGCCATGCGGATTGTAAAAACAAAACATCCATTTTAAGTTAAATCAAAATCGGTTGAAAACTAAGAGAGGAATAGCATATTAAAGATTTGAAAACTTGATCTTCATTTTATGAATATGTATACACATACCAAATTTCATTTGATTCCATCAAAAAATCTAGTTTTTAGAGCGTTTACAAGCAAATGTTGACAGACAGACGAGCCGACAATATACGTCCACATAGAGAGATGTGGGCGTATAAAAAGCAATTCCAACTGTTAATGGTGTATTTCGATTATTCAGTCTAATTAAAATTAGGCCTATATTCCGTTTGTATTTTATTAGCTTCGTTTCGAATGTTTTATTAGCTATCAGCTTTGTACGTAAGCGATTTCAGTGGTTACGTACAAAGCTTATAGCTAATAAAACATTCGAAATGAAACTAATAAAATAAGAACGGAAGTTAGATCTGATTTTAATTAGACGGTCGATTGTTAATCGCTTATTGATCTTTAGTCTGCCATCGATAATCAATCTCAAATTGTTAATCGATACCCAGCACTAATTAAGGTAAGTCTCAATGAAAGCACTGGCCTAGGTCACAGAGCAATAGATAAACTTATCTTAAGTGTTGTAGACTTCAGATCAATCTTGTCATTGACATTAGTTCTGTAAGGTTTTAGAGATCGCTGAGAGTTTCTGTATATTTCTAGCTTGACATAAAATTCTCATGAATAATATAAAACTTGATTTAATTCACAGATCATTGTAATAGATTTTAATTTTGGCTAATCATAGTAAATATTGGATCTAAAAGGGGTCATTTTGACTCACAAATTGCGATGCTGCTTAAATTGAACCCTGTACTATATAAATTGTTTACCAGTCAACTCTATATCTCTATACAAACTTTTTATATAACCAAAAATAATATTAAATATCCCTGTATCTAATTGCAGAACATTTAAAGAACTTACAAGGTAAAGGTTTCTTGCCAACATGGATTTAAACTGGCTTTAATGGTTTTGGTTTTTCTTTTAGATTTATGAGAATCATCTGGAACTAACTTAATTTTACAGTATGGATCTGCTAAACCATTAGGGTCCATTGGACAAAGATTCTTGCCCTCTCGAACTAGAATTCACAAGAGATACATATATAAATAAGTATATTATATTTCTCGATTCTTGATTAACTTGAGAAGAAAGTGACAGATCCCTCAGGAATCGAGAGTGAATATGTAGACAGTTGATATCAATATCTTGAATATCAAACCTTACAACAATCACCAACCTGTATGTTAGAAGATAGGAAATAATCATACTCTACGTTGGTGGAGAGTCAACTTTGAGATTTAGAACATTCTCATTTAAAATTCTCATTAAGCATACAAATTAAAGAATTCACTAGAGTAGTAAGGTCACTTCTTGGGTATTGAGAATTCCTTAACTGCTGGAGACCAAAAAGATTAGAGGTAAATGGAATCTGGTCTGATTGGTTAACAAACCAGCAAAAGCATCAATGAAACAAATCCTCAATGAACTAAATCCTTCTAAAACTCTTATCTTTCCTATTATAAAGCTGAAACAATCAGTAAAGTCGTAGTAATACCCCTGTATCCAAATTATTCTCCAGAAATAAAAAATGTCTGAAAAGTCCAAAATTAATTAGACACAAGAAGAAAGTTTGCAAGTTTTATCAAGGATTTTGGGACTTTTGTATACTCTATTCATTTATCATATAAACAATAAACACCCACCCTCAACAACTAATTTATTTCCTTGAGGTTTAATAATCAGATATATACGTCCTCTACGTTCAGTAAAATCAATACCACATAATTTTGGCACATGTTTTTCACATCTTTTATGAACATTCATATCACAGGCTGAAATATAGAAAGCAATTTCAATACATATTGACTTCATTATTAACAAAAAACACAAGATCAGTGAAATACATTCTGTTTAATTTCATTTCTTTCTGACCACAGAAAATGTTTCATTTTGGAAACGAAATATATTCATGCTAATAATCACAAATGAAAGTATATGCATTTTGTAATTCCATTGATTGTTTTTTTGCTTAAGATGCTCAAAATTAAATTCAGCCATATCACTGATTCTACTATGATCAAGTGTGATTCAGCCACATTTCAATTGAAATGAACTGTTTGCAATCATATGGGAATGCATTTTGGAAATTAAAGAATATATTGAGCAAATAATTTGCACACTTTTAGAACTTATACAATACACAATGGTCATAATGGTTGCTCACTACTATCTTGTCAAATTCTGCTGGCTAGTTGAACATATTGATTCTAATTGCATTAACTTAATGTGTATTACTAAAAAAATTAATATTTTCTTTACGCCATTCCTTTTACAAATATCTATAAAATAGTTCTAATGGACTGAAGGGAAACCCTAGTTAAATGCTACATATACTGATAACTGATTGTAAAAATAACCTTGCACTTCCCTTTCAATTTTCATTTTAGTAATAGTTGTGTTAAAAAACACCTTAATAACTATCATGACATGAACTGTACCTAAATTGTGTTCCTTAAAGACCACCTGATGCCTTCCTGCAATTGATTTATTTTAACATTTATAATGAAGTAGTAATTATCTTGACCTACTGTATTTTTAATGAACTTCAAATTGATTTACAACTAATCAAGACACAATATATAGTATTCTTCTATATTTCCATATGTTCTCTTACTCAAATCAAAATAATACCATTGCAATTGTGTATAGTCTTTTAAAGATTATTCATACCCATTTGGGCACACAAAAAAACAATTTTGAGAGGAATATTGTTCTAGACTATTTGGGCATCGAAAAATGAATAATTTTTTTCAACTGTCAAGGTACTTTGCAAATGCACAGATGTTGTGCTCCAGTGTTAAAATTATTTATATAGATTTTTACATCATGATGGTAGAGTTTTATATTATAATACAGTATTTGTAAGAACATTAGTTAAGAAGAATAATATGATAAAAGAGAATCAGTGCTTTAAGCAGAATCCTCTTGGTATTTTATATCTAGAGAGAATTAATATGACAACAACTTTGATATAAAACATTGCTTTTGTTCTTTTATGTGTGATTGGACAGACTTAAGATCTTTTCTAGCCATTTTTAGCTCAATAATTCCACAGCTTATTATAGTAACATTTTTACACAGCTTATAATGTCTGTATGTAACCTACATCAGTGGAACTCCAGTAATTCCTGACAATAGAAATATCCCAGTAAATCAGAGTTTGTTCTTTCTAAAATGCCAGGAAACTATTTAAGCAATAAAAGAATAATGTTTTCAACATAAAGGACATTAATATAGAACATGTTTTATTCTTTGTTACTTTTGATATATGAATATTCTCAACAAATTTTATTGCTCAAATATTCTCTGATTTTGAATATTTTAACTTCTGAAAAAATACTGCATTTAAGCAGTGAAAATTGTAGATTGTTTTTTTGGCAAAGCTCAAGAGCAGAGTTTACTTAAATAATAAAATATCTTATCATATTATATGGGATTTTGAACTTAAAAAACCGAGAGATTTAAACAAAATAATTATTGTCTTAGGGGCTAGGGAATATTTTAGCTATTGTCTAAAGCTGATAGACGGAATGTGGCCTCACGAAAAATGAAATTACATGCTGAAATGTCTGGTATATAATCATTATGATGACCTCTATATTAAAATTACTGACCATCACATTTAAGACCTTGATGTAACAGACCATATAATAATGAACCACAATGGTCACAAAATGTCGGACTGCCATAGGAATGAACTTTAAACTTATGTAAATTGGTAGCCTGAAATAGAAGAAGATAATGATTATATGAGAATTTTAAATCACTAGAGAATTCTAGACATTTATATCAATCCAGCTCTAATGGAAAAGTGTTAAAAAGAGAACTTAAAATCTTTGTAGAATTTTGAAATTTTAAGTGACAATTGTGAAGTTATCTTTGGTGAGCGATTGCATGTGATATATTTTGATTGAACTTCGTCAGGTAACATACACCCACTGGAATTTTTGTTTAAATAAAAAAAAAATGGCAACCATCAAATATTTAACCTAAAGTCATACACATCTACACAAATCAACAAACATTGGATGACATTAACATTTCATGTGAGCATATAAAAATTGGATTTTTGTTTTTCACAATCGAAAATCCAATAATTGGACAAATATTTTTTGAAAAGTAAACAAATGCAATTTGCATTCAATGATAGTATAAGAGCGCTTTACTTTTCAAAATATAAAATCCAATTCAACATACATCTCAAATTCATACAAAGCCCATTCAGTCTCTTTAAAATCTGATGAAAACTGAGTCTTTTCACTTCATCTTGAAGGCCATATCATTTTATTATTATGCTTTTTAAATGAAGTAAACAGTTACTTGTAAAATCAATGGGATTCGGACAACTTTGTTTGAGAAATTCATATAAGTGAATCATGGATATCTTTCTTTAAGTTTATCATGTATCTGCTCAAATCAATCCAGTATGTGCAGAATAAAATGACCAGTTTATCTAGTTCTATAAATCCCATAACCACAGGATGGAGTGATTATTAATTCAGACTCACTGGCCTGTAACCAGTTTAGATATTTATTCACTGGTTTCAAATGTTTCCACTTGACTTGATAAGTTGTTGAAACTTTCAATTAATGAATTGACATGTTTATAAGTACTGTACACACTGAATATTCATCAATTACTACCCATGTTTTTTATTGATAACATAGTGAATCGTTTTGGCAGCCAAAATCCTTCATACAGTAACAGCTTTTATTAAGAGGTACTTTTACTTGTTGTGCCTTTATTCTTACCCAAATTGTATGTTTCATATAAAGATACACTTGACATTCAACTTTTCAAATTCAAAATCAAAAGTACCCACAATTCAATTAAAATGTCAAATTAGACAGTATTCTAGTCATGATAATAACTGCACCATGAGAAAGTCTAGTCTAGATTAGTTTGGCTCAGCTAGTTAAGTAACAAATGAAGACAACTGCCTTCAGGGCCTCCAGCACCTTCTTAAGTGAAGCAACTTCCAGTAATCTGAGTGATATATGTCTTATAATCAAAGACTTTGGAAAAATCAAAGGGAATGTAGCATACCAGTCTGAACATAACGCACACCAAATAGATATAAGCAAGGTTTTACTTTCTGTTTTAAAGGGACAATAATCAAATATTAGACTAGTCCTCGATTCCATGAGCCTAAGTTAACTGGGTAAGTGTTTTAGAGCATGAAATTTCTTTTCATCTTGGCAAGAAGACATATATTAAAAATAAGCAATAATTCTCCTTTAAAGTGGAACTGGAAATTTGAACCCTGTTTCTCCCAGATTTTTTTTTTAGTAACGGGCTCTTTAAATACACACAATTAGAGTACTGGCTTTGATATAATAAAATAAAGAGTGATAATGCCAATAAACAGACAAATTCTAGAGAGAGTTGACTTTCTTTATATTCATAAAGTTTTCTGTTTATAGCTATCTACTGTAGTCTCTATGTAATATAATATTATAGCTATGTAATAAGTGTGAAACTGTGGCAGCACAATGTGAAGAAGAAAACGTGCACATTACACATTTAAAGGAAGATTAAGAAAGTAAAAGATATAAAATCAATAAAAGAACAAGTATAATATATCAAGTGTTGAAAGTATTATTGGCTATAGGGAAGAGTGATCTCCAGAGATTAATTAACAACTAGCCAACACCAGGCAAAAGGATGTTCATTTCAACACCTAGTTATGAATAAATAATGACTTTATTCAACAACTTGTCAATCTTATCCTTCTACCATCATTAACATTGCTAATATTCACCACAAATATTTCAATATCATTGTTGAAATATTCACACCATTTATATACAGATATCATGGAATTCCCTCAACATTAATAACATTAACAAGTATATGTCTAGAACATTTCATTATAAAACTTGTTAATAAGTGATGACCATCGTTAGAAATTATTTATATACTAGTAGTTTCATCTTTGGGACAAACAAAACAAATGTGGAGTGACATTTTCCCCAATTTTCCATATAAGTTTTCATTCCATTTTGACAAGCGATTTACATATTTCCAGACTTTGTTTGTTTCATTTTGTATATCAGCAATATTTGATTTTTTATACATTAGCCTGAACTTTTTGCAACTAGATAGGCCTTGCAATTGACTGATGTTACTCTGAACTATGAATGAAACATTCCAAACTGTGAACTGTGATAGCAATTCTGAACTATGATTGGAATTCTGAACTGCAATTGGAACTCTGAACCATGATTGTAACATTGAACTGTGATTGTAACATTGAACTGTGATTGCAAATCTGAACTGAGATTGCAACTCTGAACTATGATTGCAACTCTGAACTATGATTGCAACTCTGAACTAAGATTGCAACTATGAAGTGTGATTGCAACTATGAAGTGTGATTGCAACTATGAACTGTGATTGCAACTCTGAACTGTGATTGCAGCTATAAACTATGATTGCTACTCTGAACTAAGATTAAAACTCTGAACTAAGATTAGAACTGATTAAAACTCTGAACTATAATTAGGACTCTGAAATTTGAATGAAGACAGAACTATGATTGAGACTTTGAACTGTACCGGTATTTGGAACTCTGAACTATAATTGCTACTGTTGCATTCATGCACACATTCTGACAACATTTTTTGCTGTGACTTTCTTTGTCCAAAAAACTCTCTGACATGCAGTATCATATCAGACATTTAAAAAATTAAAAATCCTTTTCAGACAGTCCCTTTGATATTGATGGCATTCATGAGCTATTACATAGATTGTGGTTTGATGTGAAAACCAGGTGTTGTTAAAAGAAAACTTTTCACAAATTCTGATATTTCACCAAGTTTTACTATAAAAATGTTAGTATTCTTTAAATTATGGCTTGTACATGTCAAATACAACATTTCGCTAGCCTCATATCTATCAGTTCAAGCCAACACAGTCAAATCTGAAATTATATTTGCTAGATATATCTGACCTAACAACCTTTTCATATTTTTTTTACAGCCATATCATTTGTCAAATCAAAATGAAGTCAACCTTAGTGTATTTTTAATTTCACATTATATTATTATGAAAAACAATATTTGAAATCTTGATATCATAAGTACATGACATCTGCTGCAGAGTTCAATCTAGATAAAAAAAGTTTGATAAGCAGACGGTCACACCAATTCTTGTTTTTGTCTGATCAATAACTTTGATTTAACTTTCATAATTATTTAGAAGCAAATGAAAGTATCAGGTTTTATGTTATAAATCGCTATATTACTATACACTAAATTCATCTATTTACTAATGATTGCGAATCCATTTTGAGGGTTTATTTTCAAATATTTCTGACTACTTGTACCCTCAACCATAAAAAACTATCACATGGTTTCTTTTGACCCAAGATTGACAATAATAATGTGAAGAAGTAATATAAATGTTTAATGGACATGTTTTGATAGTTTGTGTGTGTATGTGTGTAATATAGGAGATTCAGTAATCCAAGACTCCTTCATTATGTAATACAATTAGAGATTAAGCATACTTTACTGGTAAGTTTGTTCTATTTGTGAAAAAACGATAAATTTGAATGCAATCTTCTAATGAAAAAAAACTGACATATCTAATGTTGAAAAACTGACTTGTATCTAATGGTGAAAACTGACTTAAATCTAATGGTGAAAAACTGACTTAGTTCTAATTGTGAAAAACTGACTTAGTTCTAATAGTGAAAACTGACGTATATCTAATGGTGAAAAACTGACTTATATCTAATGGTGAAAAACTGACTTAGTTCTAATGGTGAGTTCTAATGGTGAAAAACTGACGTATATCTAATGGTGAAAATTGACTTATATCTAATGGTGAAAAACTGACTTATATCTAATGGTGAAAAACTGACTTAGTTCTAATGGTGAAAAACGGACATATATCTAATGGTGAAAAACTGACATATATATAATGGCAAAAAACTGAAATATCTAATGGTGAAAAACTGACAATTTTGATTACAGTTTTATCTTAAAAGAGTCAGAGTCACTTAGTTAGCCAGTATTAGTTATCTATAGTATCCTATCAACTGAATCAAATCTTAAAGTTACATGGTGTCAACAACTTTAGTCCTGTTAATCTCAATTTCTATTTGACTTAACCTATCTTCATGTTTCTATTGACATCCACACAATCTATACTGATTAATTCAATAGAAAGGACAGATCGATTTTCATTGGTAGACAAATATTTGAGAGTGTGTTAGAATCTCGTCTCCACTAGTAGTCTTTTCAAATATTCCTTAATCTATGTCAAAACAAGAACCTATCACGTCTAATGGCGCCACAAAAATCTCGACATTTAAAACATCAAGACAATGTCAGTCTGACCTTATTTTCACTTGGCTTTTAAAGTGAAACAAAATGTTTTTATCCTCTGCTATATTAAAATATTAATTATTCAGTTTAATCTCAGTGTGTGTTAAAGAAATGGCCCCAGATTTACTGACACAGATCTCCATTGTTTGTGACTACAGTTAAAGTGGTTTTATGTGGTTAAATAAATCTACGCGAAACAAAAAAGTTATGTTCATTTGCTTGCAAACTGTGCAAATTACATATCTAAATGCATGTTGGAAAATAAAAAATTAAAACTAAATTTTCAGTTATTAAAGACTGCTTTACACTGCTGTTAATGCAATGAATTGAACCTCCTTTTGTGATTAACAGCCATTTTTCCAACAATCACTTGAGCTACAAACTTTAAACTTCAGTAGAATCTTCTGCTTGTATAGATCTATACCAAGTATATATAATGCAAATTCAAAGACTGGGTCACACCTCCTACCTTGATTATTTAAGATCCAAACAGAAAATCAGGGAGAATAAAATCCATTTGATAGCCATGTTGTCTAACCAAGTTATAACATGATAAAGACTAAGTTTTATTGTGTTATTCCATTAAACCTCCTTTCTAATTATTGACTATCCTAATAAAAAACATACCACCTTATGTTCCACTTGTTTTATTTTCCACAAGGCCTGATAATGAGAAATAGGGTAAATGAAATTACAACAGCATGTAATATGATCAAAGCCTGGCTGTTGTTTGATTAATTCCATGCATGTATGCGTATGAAAAGAAAAACGTAAGCAAAAATCCATGAATACATCATATCAAACCAAAAGAAATTGCACACTTTATTTATCAAAGTGGACAAAAACTATGTGCATGAAAACGAGTAAATTAATGTTTATTATCCTACTGCATTGTACTCTGACTCAATATCATGTTCTTTATGAAACATAGCCCGGGACAAAACATTTCTAATACTCAGCTAAAAATTTAAATTCATAATGCCTCTTGCATCAAGGAAAGGTTAAATTTGAAGATTAATGTGATAATGCCAGAAACATTGTTCCCTAAGGAATATAGATTGATATATTTTTTCTTTAAAACAATCAGTTATGCTTCTGTAATAGCTTCTTCAAATTTCAATGAGATCTCAGCCAAATCTCATGGCTTTATGAAACTTGACAAAAATAAGTTTAAAGCCACCATAAATGTATGAAATATGACCAATAATAGTCCTCAGAATATTGCTAAAAGCAGAAATCACAGAAAACCAAATTGCTTTAACTATGACTAGGGTCAGAAAAATATATGTTCTTTTGGCGAAAAAAATGAAATTTCACATATTTTTTAATCATACAATTTTTTTGATTGATCTTCTATACAGATCCTAACTGAAGTTTATATAGAATACAATGTACTTTCAAGGATTTTATTAAGTTGATATTTTTCTTGATTCGTTAAGATAATTATATTCTAATAAGTCTAATTAATCATCACAGCTAGTTCACCACAGACCTGTCTTAGCCAACTCCTGATCAAAGTACTTTGTCTAAAAGCATTAAGTCACTTTGACAACAAATACTTTTAAATTGGCTAAAAGATCACAGACATCAATTTTAAAGTTTCAGGGTCAAAACAAATATAAACTATAGTAGAATTTAGTGGTTCACTATATCAATGAAGTACACTGAGGATAAAAAAAAAATAGACATTCATTGTTTGTGTATAATTATGCTAAAATAGAGAAATTATATGATAATTAATATATATAATTGATAGTTATTGTTAACTTATCTCATACTATTTATATAATCACTATTTAATTTAATAAGCTTCCAATAGATAGATAGACACAATTTACTTTGTGTACAGAAACAAGAATTGATGTTCAGCAGCACCTGAACAAAGTTTCTTTATCACTTTAAATAACTTGACAAAGGGGCACAGTATACGATCCAATTTTAATTTCAATCACAAAATAAATAAATAACATCCAAAAAACTAAAACTGGCTTCAATTTGGCATATATAACTACTAAATAATACAATTATCAACAAAAAATTGTGTAATGCTTATATTGGGTGAAAGTCAAATGAAAATAATTATTTCCAGAAAGGGTAGTTTTTACAGGATCCATGGCATTGAACATTATCAGAATATAAAGTAGCCAAAAAGAATGTATTGTTCAATACTTTTACAAATAATGCACTATCTAAAGATTCTAGACACTCTGTATATCTGTGGACATGTGTTTTGAATATGATATCCAGTATCAGGATAGCTATCTTGATTTAAATGAATGGACAAATTAAATAATTACATTAGTAAAATAAATACTAGGTATAAATTATTTATGAGTATATCTATAGCCTTATTCAACTCAGAATAATATTCAAAGACTGGCTCAAGTCAAAACTTTGGACAGTTTTTTTGAAATTGTGTGTTATCATCTGTCTTTTTCACTGAAGGTTCCCTGACACCATAGCAATCACCAGTAGCATATGGCTGCAAATAAAATAGGCATCATAAGTTTTGTACTCTCATGTAACTTATATGTGAGTTGCGTTCAGAACTCGTGACCACTTTTATTCTTTCCAGCCATATGTAAGTAATAATTGCTATGGTGTGAGGGTACCTTTAAGTATTATATTGATTTATGAAAATACACAGTTTTTTTTTGTAAAAATAAGGTGAGGTTATACCCTTAAATATTATATATTACACCTTTAGAGATGGATCCCTGCTGAATAAAATTTATTTTATCTTTTGATCAGGTGGTGTTTATAATGAATACTACATGTCTTCTTAAGGATTGTACATATAAAGTTAAGTGTCTCTTCCTCAGAGATTCTCTTCTTAATGAGATAATTATGAATTAATTAGAGATAAACTGATATATTTCACAACTACATCAGCTATACATTATATTTACATGAGTATTAGTCTGTCATAGAAATATTTAATGAAATGAAAGAAACCATCATAGTCTGAAAAATATTTTGAATACATACTAGCATCTTATTTGTAGATGAAGTGATAAGATGTGAAGAATGAAATAATACAGAGTTCTACATCCACTTTTCTGCTATACATTATGCTTATGAAAAGGAAAACACCCGGCCATGAGGTTAATTTTTCTAAGACTTTGCCATTAAACACTTTGTTTACACTCGTTAAGGAAACCAAAACACTTTGAAAAATTTTTTTATCAACTCCTTGGACCTGCATCATTTACACAGAGGAACTGGGTGGAACTGGGTGTAAAAAAATCAAAGCTAAGCTTTCGACCTAAGTCAGGATCAACCTCAAGATCCAAAGTTGAGAATGCAATAAAGTGTCCCTCTCCCTAAAGCCAGCCTTACCATCATTTAATAATTGTCAAATTATGTACATCTCTTTGAAATCAGGCATTCCCACAGGGAGTTACAATATGTTAATGTTTCCTTAAATTTTCCTTATTTTATCCTACATCAAAATATATATATATATAGACAAATATTGCTTTCTTTGTTGGAACAATGTCAAACTGTCTGAATATTGTAGGATATCATATAGCATGAATATGGATAGAAAATATGGCGTGTAAAATACTATTAGACCTGGAGTAAATTGATTTCTAATTTCTAATATCAGTATTATCTTTATCATTATTACTAGGGCTAGTTCAATATTTCTACTATAATAATATATGTCATGTGTTCAACTCTCATTACACTATTCTTATATTATTTTCTAGGTAATATTTAAAGGCTTATTGGTGATAGAAAAAAGCCTTTTGATAACCCCATGTCATCTGCTGAATATATCAGAAGTATCAAATGGTGACAGGTTAATGTCTGTATATAAATGGCACATTTATCTTATAGTGCAATAACTAATTGATGTTAGAACTTGGTGTCATGATAAACAAAAAGGGGGGGATTTCTGCTTTAAAGGAACACTCCCAAAACTTTCCATTTTTTGAATTTATCAATCAAAAACAAAAAGGGAAAAAGGTGATTTTATTTGGGCATCTCTGCTTTAAAGGAACACTCTCACGACTCAAAATGTTTAAATACTCAAATAAAATGAAAAGGAATAGGATAATTAAGGATTGAGTCAAATTAAGTGCCATGTTCACAAATAATTACTGCATAGATGCAAGAGACAGCAACCATTTGATTAGCCACTCGAAGATATTATCTCATCAACTATTGTAAAGAGAGATGTTGTTCATGTCATATTTCCAGTATAACAGCCTGTCAGCAATTCAATTTTGTACCTGCTTTGTACTCACTCCATTTTAGCGGAATCCATTGTTAGCATTGACAGCAGTCATATTGATGAGAGTTTTTATTCAATATTACTATTTTGGTCTCTATAGACTGAAGTTTAACTAGAAGCATTTATCAATAGCTCCCATCACTTAGCTATGGAATGCTACAGACCACTAGACTTGATGAAGATCTACTCTAATAAAGGATGCCAAATTCAGCTACCATTGTCACCCAAATAAATGTTATCAGGTAGTACAGTGGTGCTCCCTGTAAGCTTCAATGTGTTGAAATGAGAAAATTGCCAAACCAAAATAACCAAAGAAAAGTTAATGACCTTTTTACTCCTTTTGCAATTAAGCAGGGGTTTGAAAGTCCAGTTTGGCACATCATCATATTGAACATATTAAATCAACATCTTAATCAAGTGTCCTTCTGGAGAAAGTTAAATCTCGGTCTAGAAGACAAGTTCAGTGGAAATTAGGTTTTAAACAGGCAACATTTTTTAAATATACCTGGTATTGAGAGAACAACACTTTGAGGACCATACAATAAAGTGCACACAAGATATCCTCCTGAATATAGACTCTGTCTGTAAAACTTATCTTTATATCAAATTAATTTTTGTTTGAAATCTTTTATAGAATATCAGAGAACCATACATAACAAAGTTTAACAGTACATTAGTACTTATCAGTTTCTGATAGAATTCTCCCCAGATTGAGGTTAAAATGCAAACAAAGAAGAACACAAAACTCTCTCCTTTCAACATAGTTCTAAACAAAACCACTGACATTGTAGTGAATCTTTCATCTGGTGTAAGTGAGTAATTTGTAAATTTATTGAAATAGTAGTCGCAGGCTATAAATATACTGCATTCAGTATCGACATCCTAGTTCCAAATAGATAATTCATTCCCCTAATGAAATTAGCTCTTCAAATATGGAAAAGTGAAAACAGACACTAGTGAGATAAAGTGGTTTTTCACCTCAATGACAAGAACAAATATTACATTACAAAATAATCAAATTAACATTAATGATGGTTGTTCAATGGTCTGTATTAATCTAAATTGTAATATTTTAGCAGCATATCCTCATGTCATACAGTTGTTTAGCATTGGTAAATTCAATGCATTTTAGTCATTTACATTGTATGATTGGATCCTTCTCAATAACTGGCAAATCACAAATAAAACTACTTTGATGACCAAACATATAAATCAACTTAATCTATCAAAGTATATTAAAAGTATATCTACATAATGTAGGATACAACTACATCTTCTTAATGTAGGATACAACTACATCTTCTTAATGTAGGATACAACTACATCTTCTTAATGTAGGATACAACTACATCATCTTAATGTAGGATACAACTACATCTTCTTAATGTAGGATACAACTACATCTTCTTAATGTAGGATACAACTACATCTTCTTAATGTAGGATACAACTACATCTTCTTAATGTAGGATACAACTACATCATCTTAATGTAGGATACAACTACATCTTCTTAATGTAGGATACAACTACATCTTCTTAATGTAGGATACAACTACATCTACATAATGTAGGATACAACTACATCAGATACAACTACATCTAAATAATGTAGGATACAACTACATCAGATACAACTACATCTTCTTAATGTAGGATACAACTACATCATCTTAATGTAGGATACAACTACATCTTCTTAATGTAGGATACAACTACATCTTCTTAATGTAGGATACAACTACATCTTCTTAATGTAGGATACAACTACATCTTCTTAATGTAGGATACAACTACATCTACATAATGTAGGATACAACTACATAATGTAGGATACAACTACATAATGTAGGATACAACTACATCTTCTTAATGTAGGATACAACTACATCTTCTTAATGTAGGATACAACTACATCTACATAATGTAGGATACAACTACATCAGATACAACTACATCTACATAATGTAGGATACAACTACATCTTCTTAATGTAGGATACAACTACATCTTCTTAATGTAGGATACAACTACATCTTCTTAATGTAGGATACAACTACATCTACATAATGTAGGATACAACTACATAATGTAGGATACAACTACATCTTCTTAATGTAGGATACAACTACATCTTCTTAATGTAGGATACAACTACATCTTCTTAATGTAGGATACAACTACATCTTCTTAATGTAGGATACAACTACATCTTCTTAATGTAGGATACAACTACATCTACATAATGTAGGATACAACTACATAATGTAGGATACAACTACATCTTCTTAATGTAGGATACAACTACATCTTCTTAATGTAGGATACAACTACATCTTCTTAATGTAGGATACAACTACATCTTCTTAATGTAGGATACAACTACATCTACATAATGTAGGATACAACTGGATTTATATAATTTAGGTAAAAACTAAATCTAGGAGGGTAACAGCTAGGTTAAAATAATATATGGGTTCGGTAAGATCTACGAAAGATAGGTTACAACTACATCTGCATAAGGTAGGTAACAACTAAATCTACACAAGATAGACAATTTGACCTGCTGAAATTAAGTTAAAAGAAAAGGTGCAGTAAATGTGTAATAACAACAATAGGGAGGCAGACTACAAAAGATGACTGGATTTTATCAATTGCCACAGTATGGTAAGTTCCAGACTTTGTATCAGACGTCATAGAAAAGGAAGTGAAAATGGGAAAACTATGTTTATTGAATCAATAAGGTTGATATTTATTTCTGCTCGACCAATTATATTGACTATTCATCAAAAAATAAACATGACTTAATCATATTGAGTACATAGTCAATATAATCAGCAACTTATATAGTCTCAATTGATTCTTATAAACCTAATATACATGTCCTTATCAGAACAACTCCATCATAACAACTCGCCATAGCTTCAATTCCTTAACTCCATCAAAATAATTCCTCAACACTATCATTAAAAAGGTGTGTGCATGTGGGTAGGTGGATTATTTTCATATTATTCAGATCTTAGAACCTAACCTACTTTTCTTCCAATAAGCATTCAATTGTCTACATTTTCCATAAAGGAAGAATTTATTTCATTAAGAATTTCTCAATCACGTGACATTTGATTGACAGCTAGCGTTGAGTATATTATTAGGTAATATTTTCTTTGCAATTTGAATTACTTGAATCTATCATAATTAAGTCTCCAACAACATACTCATAACAACTCAAAATTTCTTAATTCCACAATAACAACACAAACTATTCTAGGTTAGCGAATATCAAAAAGGCTGCTCTACTTCCTATTTCCCTATCCCACAATTTGTTATCAAGAAAGGGTTATACATGCTTTGATTGGTTAAAAATATTGTCATTAAAATGGGTAGAAAACATATTAGATTACAATAGATGAAAGAAATCAGGCAGAAAAAACATGACTGTTATATAGATATTTTAAAAGTATATCCAAGCATATTACCACTCTAATAATAACTAAATTTCTTCAAGCTGATATTAGACACTTGGTAGTGTAAATTCCATGATAATAACTCTAATATAACTAGATATTAGCAGGTTAATGATGGAGGAGTAGAGAAGTTACTCCAGTGGGAATCATTACTCTACTTTCCAGCTGATAATTCAATTAAAGACATGGGCATATTTTGAATAAGATTGAAGTTCGAGACTGACAGGTTGATTCCTTGTGATATTGATCTTGGCATGTTCTGAATTGGATTTTCAATCTGAAGCTCCATATTGTAATGAATTCATTGCAAAGGGATTGGTTGCCAGACATAACAACACATGCCAACATTCAAGATATGTTAAGATAGAACTGACATTTAAAATTGTAAACAGTTTCATGTGCAATATCTTAAAGAGTGATTGTTAATTTGGTAATAAAATTCCCTACAAGCAAGACAATTCCGTTAATCAAAATTAAAAGTATGGCAAAATCGAGAGTAAAAGTAGTATTTAATACATGTACATACAAAAAAAATTCTTTCTGCTATCTATAAAATTTTTCAGAATAATGTTTCTGGTTCATGCAGATTAAATAAAAATGAATTGAAGGAAGTGAAAAACTGCATTTGAAACACTGACAGGAAATGAAGACTTTATTGGCAATACATCTTAACCTCACATTGTCATTCTGAAAAGTGAAACAGATAGCTGAATTTCAGGTGAAATTGAGATCATTTGGCCTGTAGAGAGAAAATTTAGAATACTCAATCCATCAACATTGTAAGAGTGGTATTGACTATGAATTCTGATGTCAAAAGATAAGAATAGATGTAATATTTTTAGTGATTTTAGTCATTGTAATGTTAATGAATAATTAATGTCTTAAAATAATTCTACTGATGTATAAAGCTTTCACAATTACTAAAAGTAATGTGTTAAAAATAGTGTATCATGGTATCAAAAAAACATACTTGATTTAAATACATTTACTTAAAAACCAGTGACAATTCTTTACTTCAGAGTTCAAAACTTGTTAATTTTTCTCAGTAGTTGAAAAATATCATTCATCAGTTTATCCTTGAATAACAGTAAATATTTACAAGTTTCATTCAACTACCTAGTGAAGAGGTTTTCTAAATATTTTATATTTTATGTGTACCAGGAACACCGATAGTATCAATTTGCACCATTTCAATTTTCAAACGTCTGTAATTCCTGCACAAAAACTAAGTGTTTAAGTGTTTTAGTGTTAAAGTGTTTTATTACGTCACTATTCACAAAATATGCTTTATAACATAAGGCCCTTCGTGATTAGTGACATCATCAATCACTTAGTTGTAGTAGAATTGCAGAAACCACAGACTTCTGATTGAAAATTGGAATAGTGCAAATTGATGCTATCAGTGTCTGCGATACACATAAAAAATTGCGAAAAGCTCTTTACATTTTAAGTGTTTACTTGCTAGTTAAAGACATGGATATCTTATTAAAATTGATCATGAAAAGAAGACTACTGGTAATGAAAGTAAATGACACTATCTTATTGAATGGCAAGCTTGCTCTTTATGTCCTTTTTTTTTTAACAAGTTTCATCAAAATCAGATAAAAACTATTGAATCTATTGCATTCACAAGCCATTTGAGGGTGACAGGACAAGGTTGATAAGCAGCAATGACTGGAGTGACACTAGGCATATTATGTCACCTGATACTACTTTCATTATGAAAAACATTCTCATATATGATTGATATACCTCCTCGTATGAAAAAGTTATTAACTACTATCAGTTTTCCATTTGCAGTTTGGATCATTAGTACTTTGCACTTTTTAACATAATGTAGGCTAATAAAAATCTGCAAGAAATGTGAAATTCTGAATTATTTCTAAAACCTCCGTTTTGTCAAAAATAACCAAAACTCATTATTTAGTCACTTTAATTTTGTCAGTTTAAAAGCATTTTGTCAGTTAATCAGTTTTAAGTATTTTGTCAGTCAGTCAGTCAGTTTTAAATATTTTGTCAGTCAGTCAGTCAGTTTCAAGTATTTTGTCAGTCAGTCAGTCAGTTTTAAGTATTTTGTCAGTCACTTTTAAGTATTTTGTCAGTCAGTCAGTTTAAAATATTTTTTGTGTTAGTGTTAAAGGGACATGTGGGCCATTTTAAATATAAGTAAATAGTCTTCAGAAGTACCAAATGTACGAAAATCGCATAATTCATTTAAAAATTACTTCAAACTAGGAATTGTACTCTCTTTTTCTATATATGTCTTTTCTATAAATCACAGAGTATCCTTAAATGACGTGTCGTCAATTTAACATTCATGCATAGTTAATTCTGGATACACATAGATATTAAGGCTCAAATTCCGACAGTGAGCTGTGAACATTATTATGGTTGGCTTAGCCTTAGCTAAAAAAAATTCCAGTTTCTGAGATCAAATTATGATTAGTCAAAAAAAATGATGTTTTTTGTCAGTTAGTTCGTCCTTTGTCACTATGGTAAGTTTAAAAGTCTATAAGTATTTTGTCACTTACAGTTTAAATGTGCTTCAAACTGCATTAAGCACTCAATTAGCTTTCATTCACAATTGGTTAATAATGGGAATTATTATTCAGAATGTAATATCAAGATAATTTCAAGCTCAACCCTTCACACATTCTATGTCAGTCATATTATGAATAAATGTAAAATAGCTTATAAATATTTGATTATTGTAATCAACAATCTCAACAGTGTTAAAGTAAGGTCAATAATTTTTTGTTTGCATTATGAAGCTTGAGAGATACATAGTTTATTGGGGGATAATGGACATGCTGGTTTTGAACTTTATGAGGTTTTTGTCACTATATACAATGCAATGAAAGTTACTTGTTTCAAATACTTTAATATTATTGATAATGTAGACATTAAAATCCAAATCTAGACAAAGTTGCAGTGAAACACACACTATATAAGACCAAGGACTTAGAGATGTCAGATAGGAAATAGGAAATGATACAAGTTATAAGTATTCAGGATACACTACATATGCTAGAAAACCTTTCAGTCCCTAATATCATTAATGATATAATATTTAGTATGATCCATGGTTTAACAAGTCATATTATATAGTTTATTTAGTATGTTTTAATATTTAGTATGATTTGTGTTTGACTATTTAGTATTGATTTGGTATACATTTACAATGTTTTAGTATTAAGTAGGACAGAAAAGTAATTTAAAAAGAAAAAAGGCCACAATTCATGATGTTCGTGTTATTAAAGAAAATGTCAATAAAAATGTCTACAATCTAAAAGAGGAAGTTTTCAAGAAAATATAAGTTTAAAACAAAACAGAGACCAGACAGGAAATTTGACTTAAACCAAGCTTAGCATGACAAAACTCTCCAAATATAAATTGCATCCATATGAATTAGAAAATTTATTTCATATTGTTAATACATATAATATCTAACACATTAGGACTTTTTTACAACTAAATTGATGTCCAACAATTGATACACCAATACAGCAGCAAAGTGCATGACACAAGTTGCAAAATACATAATTTCCCATTAAAATCACAGACTAATATATAATACATCTTCCAAGCAAAATATAGAGGGTCTAAATTGTTTCTGTAAATTTTATATGTTGATCTGAAACAATCAACCTTCAAATATTTCAAAAAGCCAAAAGCAGTCACCCGTTTTAAATGTTACCAATACACATAAGAATACCAAGTTTAATTTAGTATCTCATTAACATTTGTGGTCAATCAAGGAACAAGACTGTCCTGATTTAAACTCTTATTAGAACAGGGAAGAAACTTTGGATGTCTTTAAAATCTCATAATTCAGTTGCTCTGAGCAATTATTTTCTTTCATTTCAGTTTGCTCTTTAACAAAAAACAGAACATTCCCAAGGATTTTCTTTTAAGGACAGATTTACCCTTTTCATACCTTAGTGTCTAAAACAGAAATTGTTCTGCTAAACTACCTAAAAAAAACCTCAAAATTTATTTCACTGTGCATAGTGCGCACCCCTTCTGAAAGGGGCCCATTTTGGGTTAAAAAACAGTGCATTATATTCGGAAATATACAGTAATATGTTCACAGCTTACTGTCAAAATTTTATACTTCCTATTCACATTCATAATTATTCATGTTTGAAAGCTTTTTTAAATAATTTTAATGAGTCATCTTTTTAAGAGCCTCCATTTTGAAGAATTGTAAAAGACTTCATAAATCAAAAAATTATCGTACAGCAAAGTCATAGGTTTAGATAAGATAAGCTTGTAAACGAAATAAATAAATGTGAAATTTAGAGTTTGAGATATTTTTGAAAAGATAATACTATTTGCATATTTCTGAAGACTATTTACATCAAACCCAAATCAATCCATGAAAATGGCGAACCATGGCCTTTCATGTTTTTGTCCATTTGAAGTGAGCCTAACATGTTCAGTTGACCAGGTCTGTTGATTTATTAAGTTGATTTTGGTGTAAGTTTCTGGGGAATAGAAACATTTAAAAAGTTGAGTAGCTAACATTATTGATACTGGTTATTGACAAAAGTTTATATGACCAAATTGATTCTACTATATCAAGTAGAGTGTTATTATATATTACTGTGTTCTATTTCAACTGTCATGTGAATTATCATAATTTATCAAAAATTTTTACTTTGCTTGCATCCTTAGGACTATTTTTTTTTTGCTTCTTTCATATACATGTATATAGGCTAATTGATCTGATCTTTAGTTCACTAAAGGGAACATGGTTCATACCTGGTTTTCTTGAAAGATTTACAATGGAGGTTTTCTAGCCTATGGTAAATATAATTATTTGTTTGCTTGAACAGTATTTACTATAGTAAACTATCATTAATGCAATAGACTTGAAGAAGTATATTTTTCTTGTATTTTGAATATGCATTACAGATTTATTGCCTCTAAAAATGAAGACTCATAATTCCAGATGAAATAAATGTAAGTTGTGAAAAGCTCATCATGTGCTGATTCAGCACCTTGAAATGCTTAGGACTATACTTAAAAGTTTAAATGAAATGGTGTCATAAAATATTCAATATCACTTAAAAACCTTTTTGTTTAAAACCATTAAAAGCTTAATCTAGTTGGTGAACTTGAACAATTACCATTTTCATCACATACACAGGTACAAAACAATGGGAAACTTGATGTAATTCCCTTACAGGGATATAAAACTACAATTATACTATTATAACCTGCAGATAAAAGTCTGATTTGAATAGAGAATTACTGCCTGGGGTGAACACTCAGTAGGGAATTATTTCCTTAGTTGATTATTGCATAATGAGAGATATGTCCATTAACTACTATTCTTCCCTTTCAGGAGAGCACACATATTTTACTTATGTAAGAATTTATGATTCAATGTTATGCCAAAATGTATCTTTTGAGGGTTACATAGCCTTTAGTAAATTTCTTCAGAATGCATTCAGGAAATCATTTTTAGCCTTTAGCTTATATAGTGCCAAGCCCAAGTTGGATAAAGATGTTGTAAAATATGGAATCAGATTGAATCATTATATAAGACTAATGGGCTTTCAGAGAAATGTTCGGGCAAAAGTCAGCAACCTGTACTTTTTACACATTTGAGGCATGCTGAATCGAACTGATATTCTGGGTTCTTGACCTTTTAATTTGCATAACACAATGGTTACCCTAATACCTGCTGTTTTTGAAACTATATCCTAACATACATTTAAACTTTTTGCAAATGTTCTCCCGACATGCCATTTTCATACATTTAGAAAAAAAGATGATTAGTAGTAGAAAGTATCTAACAGTTTAACAATAAAATTCTTATCAAGTCATGAAAAGTCTAGTTATGTTCAATAATCACATGAATCACATCATTACTTATTTATCATGAAAGTACAGATATAAAGGATATAAACTTTAATAATATATAAAATAGACAAAAGTTTAACTTACATCACTGTCAGGTCCTTGATCCACACCAGGACATTGAAATGAGACAAATTCATGACATCTCTTATGTACTACAAAACTACACACTGTAAAAAACAAAACTTTCATTCAGTATTAAAGTTTGTAACACATAATGAGCCTTTTTTTATCAACATTTTTATATAATATATATGTATCTTTTTTACATACAACACATGTTTGAAGAAACCTCTATATAATGTATAATAGTACAAAAAATACTATTGACATACTGATTATTGATAAAATATTGACTTAATTAAATCTCAGTATATATATATATGTTGATGATCGAAGATTAACATCCAATGTTTGAAGCAATGTTCAATATAACTGCTAAATAATTCAAAACTGTAGCAATAATTCAATGATATAAATATATCATTATTTAATAATGATCAAATTTTGAAATATCAGGCACTATTTCTAGAATTATCCATAATTATAGATAGTTAATTTTAACTGTGTCGTGTAGGCCTATGATCAATTTAATTAATTTACAAGGCTTAAAGCTTATTTGAAAAAAAAAAACAATCAATTTGGAGTTTCAAATCACGAATTCACGCGCTTTGGAAAAATCTCCCGACTTTTCACCCAATCTCCAGATTTTTCAAGGCAAATCTCCAGATTTTTTTTCCTGACCTGTACACATGTATGAATTATATTAGGCTGATGATTCAAATAATCAACCTAAATCATAAATCTATAATCTCTGTTAAATTATACCTGGCTAGATTATACCTGGTTAGATTATACCTGTACCTGGCTAGATTATACCTGTACCTGGCTAGATTATACTGGCTAGATTTTACCTGTACCTGGCTAGTTTATACCGGGCTAGATTATACCTGGCTAGATTATACCTGTACCTGGCTAGATTATACTGACTAGATTATATCTGGCTAGATTATACCTGGCTAGATTGTACCTGGCTATATTATACCTGACTACCTGGCTAGATTATACCTGAACTCTCTGAAAGAGATGCCTAGTTGACAATTTAGGTTGCAAAGTGGCACCAGGTGTACAAGAAGATTAAATATGCACTGAATGTAGCAACATTTCTACAGTCCTTATTATAGTGGAAAATACAACATATGAAACAAAATATGATATATAAGGAAGTAAAATTCAAAATTGTTGTCAATGAAAAATAATAACTTATACATCAATACTTCCTGTGAATCTGATATACACCTACTATAACAGGAAATGACACATAATTGAATACAATTTATAATTCATTATTGTTTTTATCTATTACAGTTCTATTTTCGTTCTCTTTAAAACATAACATTTATTTTTATAGTCAATCTACCCAAATGTCACAATATCATCACTTTAATGTATCATGTATGGACAGTGGCACATTTAGGCATTAATTTTTTGGCATAATAGTGTGCTAGCAGCAGTTAACCACCCCCCCCCCCCCCTCTTCCCCACCCCCCTCTCATTACATTCAGAGTATCATTTAGAATTTACTTCTGGCATAATATAACATTGACAGTCTCCAGCCCATGTAGATGTCAAATGTCATAATATAAAACATCATGTCTAAAGGCATCAGACAGCTTATTTCATTTCATGACTTTTTATCAGTTCAAATCAACATATTTTCTTATACTGACATTTTCAATTTGAATCTAATTTCTAAGAATGGTTGTACAATTCTTCATACTGTTATCCAATTACTCAAAATGTTAAGTTAAAAATAAAAGCTGCTGATGTTTATTCTTTATAGTTAAAGGGACAGATGCACCATTGTGAGGGTTGATTTGACTCTTCAGAAGTACTAGAAATATACGAAAATCGCATAATAGTAATGATTGGTCAAAACAATGCGGCATATTCTGTCCCTTTAAATTATTCCAATGACATTCTGAATTTTATTTGTTGATTTGATCAAGTTTTGTAAAAGGTATTTTGATAGTTATAAACAATATTAAGGCAGTGCAATATTAACTGAATATGATATTCATAATAATGACCATTCTCATCACTAATGTTATGAATGTAATATTATATATTTTCATATATTTCCCAGTAATATACACAGAAGACTTAGCTGTATATTACATATTAGTACATAACACCACATTATTCTACAAATACCAGCATAGACAGATAACAACATTATCTTGTATACATTACAACATATATCATCACATTGTGTTACATTGTAGTAAACATAATTATCAACATACCTTGACATTGGAATCCTTGTTTTCCAAATCCCCTGAAATAAATTAAAATATACTCTATTAAATATGTTAAAGTCGTTAAGGCGACAAAACCTTATTGATGATAGAAAATAGCATCGGTGAATTCAATCTGAAGTGCTTCTCGCGTGCCATTAATAGATCATCTTCTCTATCATATACACTTTATACATACCAAATAAAATCCTTGCAATGGCTACAAAATGTAGGTTGCTTGAAAAACCTCGGCACAAATTTATGATCTTTGACTTCAAACACATTTTTATGTCGAAATCCGCCCCTACGCTGAACACCCTTAAAGGCATTAGGAGCCGATTCTTCAGCCATCTTGACAGTGATGTTAGTCCTATCTTCTGATATTAACTATCCATATTCCAGGGCCTTTCACATATTATCCTCACTATTTCATATCGTGCCGTGTGCAAAATCATTTATACAGAGGATTTAACATTTGATTTCTATCTCACTTCTATGTGTTAAAACGACTTCGCTCTTTTTTATATGACACAATTTGACGAGTTTTTTTCTCTTTAACACACGACGCCCCCATATCATTCTAATAACACTAATAATTTAAGCCTACATGTCTGAGAGGACTGAAGAAGGAATAGACAATGTTAGCCTATACAATTTTATTGAGGGTTAAATTTTTTATTGACGTTTTTGGTGGGGTAGAACACAAGATATGTTACATTCGTGTCGATGTCTTTGATAGATATTGGTTTTCCATACTAAATTTTAAAGGGATTGTGAAGAAGTTTTTCCCTGTGATAAAGCATATATTTTTCAATTAGTGTCATCAAACTCTTATAGTCTTAATGGAATTTCAGGAATCACCAATCCGCCCCCTTGCCCCCTGTAATAACGGGCCTGGATACAAGAAAGGTGATCTTCCGCTTGACGTCAGTAGGACTGTTTCTGGTCCCTTTGGAAATAGTATCGAACTGTTATAATCCAATCGTTTAGTTAATATTCTCGAGTCTCTTATAAGACGTAAACTTTAAAAATATCTTTAACTTTGTTACTTGCATACATGATATATCTTCATTTACGCTACGTCTGGCACAACAATCCCTTATCAGACACACAGGCGTATTTAGCAGTGTGGGCCATGTCCCGCTGCCTGCAGATGCTTTGAAAAGGTCAATGGGCACTTAATGAATTTTGACTTCGGAGAGACACCTTCCACCCCAACAGACATTTTCTAGATACACGTCAGATCAGATAATATTTGACTTTCACCCTATCGTTGAAATTACCTGCCAATAACCAGTTCTACAGTCGAGACGCATACAACATTTAAATTAGTGTAACTTTTACAGCAAGTAAAACCATTAGATTAAAATTTGGGAGTCAAACAACAAAAACGGTTCTTCTGGTAGGTGCTTCTGTAGTGTTTCACATGCATTCGAAGCATATTGGAAAGGCAAACTGGGTAGTAGATTATCCAAACCTACACAAGGGTTTTCAAAGACCAAAAAAGGGAAAACTGTTTTCGATGACCATCAAGGTCCAAATTTGTTTTCAAACGCCTGTTTTTATTTTACTATGTAAAGAAGAGGTCTTTCTTTAATAAAACAAGTTTAATAATATGACATTCTGTGCATTGTTGAATTTAATTCGCTAGTTTGTTTCATCTTCTGTATCAAATTTCATTCGTCAAAAAAATAAGAATAATGTTATATCATACATTTATTTAGAATAAGTTGTGAATACAGTTGTCTGAAGACATTTAACACAACCACATACTACAATATTCCTGATATATATATTGTACATGTACATATAATGGGACTGTTTATTACAGGAACTGTTCATAGAAAGATTTTGAATATAGCACAATAGTTACAGTTAAGACATTGTATAAATCTTAATTGAATCAACTCACCATAGTGTTTAGATAATGTAAGTTGAAGCTTTTGAGATTCACGAGGCCAAACATATATGAACTTCCTAGTAACCATTTGTATTTTGCAACAATTTGTATTTCAGTAGATTAGTTTAGTTAAAATCCTTGAAAACTGTTGAATTATCATCTTTAGCCACAACCAAAGTTTTCAAGAGAATCAATTCTTGTGTTTTATCACATACAGACAAAATTCTTTTTTTGATGTTGTAAGAATTTTTTCAAATAGATCAGAATCGAAAATTTTCATCTGAGGTAATCAAATGATCAAAAATTATAAATATTGTATAAACAATTCCTTTATCTCCAAAATCAATAGGGTATTTTGTTTGAATCAATATTATAAAACCTATACATAGGTAAATACAAGTAAATACTTTTTAAGTAGATATACTTGAGTAATACTAATATGGACTAAATAAAAACATTTTGATTATCAATAATATCACTTAGTATTATATACATGTAAATAACAGTACCATTCAAAAGTCATTTTATCAGTTCAATAGGATAATGATTTGATCATTAATGCTCATTGTTTAAGTACATTGTAAATAAACTAATGTTTATCAAAATTGGTTCAAATAAATATTCAAAAATTAAAATCTTATAAAACTTCAGTAAGGAGTTTTGGCAATTTCATAAATGGTACAAAACATCTGAATTTTTAGTTTAAGTAAAAAATTTCTCTTAAGTGTTAAAAATGAACTGTTATAAAAAAATCTGGCATAATTCATTGTCCTGTGGAAGGAATATGGATTTCATTATAAAATGCCTCAAACAATTAATATACATATAAAATGATTCAGCATAAAAATCAAGTCTCTTTGGATCCATAAAAAAGAATCTTGACCATTCTGTCCATAAAAAGAACACACAGAGTATCAATTACCTTTTTTTTAAAAAAGCGCCTAAAAAATTCCAAACAATAGGTATTAATTTTTCTTTCCAACTGTAAATGCCAAAAGAATTATTTGAGGAATTCCTGAGTACTCCAAAAGAATTAAAATTATCTATTATACACAATTAAAGAACATTTACACACATAATATATACAAAAAATGATTTATTTATAATGAATATTATATACAAATGAAATGAAGAGGATATAAGAGTGAAAATAATGCTTTTTTGATTACTGTATTGATTTTATGATGTATGCTCCATCAACATGATTTCATTGTAATGACAATATGGTTCAAATTCTTCTACCAGCTTTATGTCACCAATGAGTATGTAAATGATATCCAAGTATAAAAATAATCCCATGGTTTTGCATAATACTTATCATGACCTCATCTATAGGACAGACCAGCACGAGCAATGGAACAAGATCACATAAAGGATAGAAATTCGGCATCTTTAAATTGAATGTCTACTTCTTTTAGATTGAATTCTATCAAACTTGCTTTCATGAGTTCTACTGATCATTAAAAATTATTTGGTATTAAGTAAGTACAGTTTCGATTAAAATGATCTGAGCACATTTATGATGCCATTTTCAGCAGTAAGTCATTTTCCATTCTTCACTAGTAGTCTTTATTTCACTCACTATTATTAAGATTTTACTAACAAATCGCTGTTCTCACGTATTTTACCCAATGTCTTCTTTACACGTAATGCAGTAAGTCGTGCAGCAGGATTATTCGTCCAACATTCTGACATAACTTTTGATAAAACTTTTAATGCCTAAAACAGGAAATAAAATACATAATACATAAAGTTAGTAAATTGAGAATATTCCCAAATGTTCATGCTGTCACAAAATTGTTAAGCATCTCACTTGCTAGGTCATATGACATTGAACCAATTCAACCTGATTAAAAGATTTCTTTCAGATTAAGAATAATAACTTAAGTTACATGTAGAAAAGGCATAGAAAATTGTGCCCTGTTACAGACACACTTTAAACTAAATTCTGAAACGTACCCAATCACTATGCCATCTATTTGGTATATTAGGTCGTATTTTATCCACAGAAACAACTTTTCTCATATCTTCAAAACTGGGATCACTCTGTACACAATCATAGTATGGGATCTGATAGTCATCAGCTATACCTGATAAATAAACAGAATTAACAATGATCATATTGAATGTTGAAATGGACTAAATTTTAGTCATTAGATATGCAGCCAATGTAGTCTTGAGTTGCTAGTCAAAATATGCTGTACAATGATGTATCGATACACTAAAGGAACTGAATCTGCTCCACTTCCTGTCTGGAACCTAGCTTTGTATATTTGCCTTTTCTCTTTAATTTACTATTAAGAATCTCTTGGTAATCTTTATTACAGATTGACAGTGCTAAATGGTGTACAATGAGGGACATTTTGCCAGAAAAGCAGCAAAGACATTTTTAGTATACCAGTTGAAACTTACCTCCTGAAACACATCTTCTACCTATTTCCCATAAAACTAAACCAAATGAGTACATATCAGCTTGTTTAAATGAATCAAAATGATGTCTGTTTAATGTTAAATCTAAAACCTCAGGTGACATGTAACGTTTTGTTCCTTGTCTTGTATTCGGGGCTATATCAACTTCACTAGATTCACTGTAAAATATCAAATGTTGGTTTTTATGTAAGAAATAGAATATCAGAAAACACTAACATTTTTAAATTGAATCCATAAAAATCTAAAGCTGTTGCAAATGCAATTTTTAAAGCAAAGATGTTGATAAACATTAGAAGAACCCTTATGAGTCTTGAAAATATTGATAATGTATTTAAAACAAACAGAACAGTGTCTGGTTTCCTTGTGCATGACCATAAAAAAAGATCACTAGTATCAGTGAAATACTAAATCTAAAAAAAAATCTTTTGTATACCTTATGAATCGAACCGCCAAACCCAAGTCAGCAATACAACAAGTACCATTCTTTTTAACTAATATATTCTTACTCTTAATATCACGATGTGCCATTGCAGGTTTACCTAGATTAGATACAAAGAGTCAATTACCTTTACACTTAAATACAAGATTTAACTCAAGCTGTTTTTACATACTATTCATAACGACAGTCAACATACAGGCTGTATGAAAATCTAATATTCATTAATTTGTGGATTCACTAACCTAAATCTTTTTTCAGTAAAATATAACAGTTCAACAAGTAACTCACTAGCCCTGTCCCTTTTACTATATTGTTAGTAACAACAAAACTAGACATGAGCAGGATTGGTAAGCTTATCAGATATGATAAATGGAATATTATACATACCTCTAGTTCCAAATATTTCAGTGTGTAGATGTGAAATACCACATGAAGCTGAGTGAGCTAATTCGATCATTTCATTAGTATCCAATGTACGACTCTTCAAATAATCATATAAGGAACCGTTTTCATGGTAATCTGTGATCAAAAATAACTGTGTCCAAGATCCTGTTCCTTTTATATCAGCAGCAATAAAACCTAAAACAATAAAAAATAATTTCAATATCATCTAACAATACCAAGTATGATCAAGTAAGAAAGTAAAATAAAGTAAAATAACAAATAAAGTCTGTACAACTAACAAATAAAGTATGTTCAAACAAATAAAGTATGTTCAACTAACAAATAACATTTAAAGTATGCTCAAGTAACAAATGAAGGGAGAAGACTGCCAAGAAAGACAAGTAAGGGAGTTAATTCATCATAATACAACTTAGATCTCGCTCAGAAACCAGAGGATCAATGCGATGATGCAATAATTAAATTTAACTTTTACAAGTTGGAAGAATGTTGATCTGTATCTAATATGATTTCTAACTTACTTACCTAGAATATTATCATGTCTTAATAACACAGTTTGATAAAGTTCAGTTTCCCGAAACCAACTTGCTTCTTCTGTTGTGAAGAAGATTTTGACAGCAACATTTTCACCTCTCCATTTTCCTTTCCATACTTCACCATATCTACCCTTACCTACACTTTTCACTAAATTAATTTGTTTGGCAATGGTACGCTGAACCTACAAATGTTAAAAATACTTTTTCAATACTCTATGGTTGTAGTTTCCATTTCTTTGTAATTGGTTTTTATTAAGAAACATCTGTCATATTTTTTCAAAACCCACATTAGATTCAAAATAAATGCAAAATATGAAATAATAGAGTTTTACATCCTACTTTTCTGCACCATGTCAAAATATTAGACTAGAACTTACAAGTAATGGAAGACCAGAACCACTGCCTGAACTATGAGAATGCTCTATTAATTCAGATAAAGTTTCACCATTGGTTATAAAATTTTCATTTTCAGCTTCTTCTAGAATTTGTCTTCTTTCAGTTTCTCTTCTTCTGTACCTAGATTAGCAATTATATTTTTAACAAAAATTTCAGCAATACATTTATACATAAACTTTAATAAGAAAATTTGCATTTGAATTGAAAAAAAAGTGGCAAGAACAATGTTGGATTAAAAAATATCCATTTATGGACTATGTCCAAATGTTCATACATCACCGAATTATATTTTAATCCATATCAAGGAATATTTGATAAAAAGATTTACAAGGTTTTCAAAAATTATACTAACTTGAGATACACAAAAGCTACAACTACTATCAATATAATTAGACAAACAGTAATTGATATTAACAATGCTATCTGGGTAATACTTTCAAATTTTTCTGTTGGTACTGACCCTAAAATATATATTCATTAAGTCATTAAAAACCTGCATTATATTTTTTGTAAAAAATCAAACCCTTCGAAAAACAGAATCCTAATGATGGAAACCATTACAAATTTGCTTTATTCTACAATTAGAAAATATTTTCATAATCTCACAGGCACACAACACATGAACTTAAGATTTTGAACCTGACAAAAAGAACAATTTACCTGGAGCAAGTGTAGTGGAATATACAGGTAATTCTATTTCTAAATGTTTATTACAGAAATTTTCTTCACAACAAGCTATTTTTCTTGGTTCATAATGAGGTGATATATCTGCTTGACACTGAAAGTAATTAAATTTAACTTTTAATTATAAAAGGCGAAAATCATTGACTTTAGATAGTAACATTGCCTAGCTGGACTATAAAACTTACTTAGCTCATATAAGCTCACATGAAAATGATTACTAGTCCTTTGAATGGGGTAAAAGGTGCAAGTAAAGAGAGATAGAATTTCCTTTCGCTTCAAATTAGTCCAAACCATTCATTTTATATGCATAAGAATCTCGATAAGCTTACCTGTAATAAGGTACCAGCATCAGGTGCTAAACAACCAAACGTTAATCTCTCAACTTCTTCATCTTCTATATGTAATAATTCTATAGCAGCATAACATCTGCTCATAGGACTTTCTGTTATACATGTTCCATTCTGCTCTGTTTCATGGCAAGGATCACAATAACACTGTAATCCTAGACCTGTAAAAAAAGTTATAAAGCTGAGGACATAATCTCAAAAGTTGAATTCATGTAACACACACTAAAATCTCATGATCAGAAAAAAATATCATAATCAGACCTACATGACATACTTACAGCTCAAGCAGTCGACCAATAAGTTTAACATCATTGATTGAAATAATAAGCATCTTTAAAAAAAACACCAAGAAAAATGTTTTTTGAAAAGAGCTGGTAAGTACGAAAGTTATGTGCAATAAACATAGCCTGTCAAGGGTAAGCTTATAACAGCTAATGCATACAGAGGGTTCAATAACTCATCTGGAAATTTTTTAGAATACAGAAGATCACATTATTAGTAGCCGTCTGTTGGAAGCTGATATTTGCAATCATAAAAGGTCTAAACAAAAAGAGTGTGGAGACATCATTTATGTTAGCTTTTAGATCTAGTGTGTATATTTAACTAAAACATTATTTTGAATAAAACAGTATATAAATAAAGAAAGGTGCACGATGTACTACAAATGTACACTTCGTACAATATTATTGTTTTTCAGTCAGTTGAGTGTCAGTTTCTTTTCCACAACTGATGCAACTTTCTATTATAGTCACAGACATGCTTCTCATCACATACATTTTTTGACGAGAAAAAGTACTATATCGGTGTTTAAATTACCAAATGAAGCAATAATATTACCTGGTGAAAAAGCATTAAGGGCCAATAACAGTGCAATTAGGATCTGTCGATCACAAAGATCCCATTGCATTTTGGCCGCCATCTTTTTTAATAGTGACGTCACGCTATTCTTACAAATATATAACCTCCCTCGGAAAAATTTCATTTCCCCGTGAGAGGCGTTAAAAGTTATCGTTTTAGAAAAGTTTTAACTATGTTCTCTTCTATTTGCTGCACCCCCAATTCTGTCTGTAAGATTTATTAACTCCCATTAACCAGATTAAAAAAAACAAAATATCAGATATTGTGTAGACGAAGCTCCAAAAGCTTAGGCTACACAGGGATAGCGAATAGTCTACGAGAGCTTAAAGTTAACCGAACAAATGTGAAAACCTCCGGGCCATTGAGAAGTAGGGTTGGAAGTTAAGGTTAGCTAGACATTAGTAGGCGAGCGACACGGGGAAGATTAGGATTAGGCATTTGAGGTTGTAACGAAAGCAAAGACACAGGCGTAACCTCCAGTGACAGAGTATTGTTGGTGTAGTTATAATTAAATTTGAATTTAAAATGTAAATATATTTAAAGAATACTGGTATTATCTATGGAAATTATAATAAACATTTTCACTGGTGACACTTAAGTTAACTTAAAACGCCCATGAATTATGCATTTTCCTCTTAAAACATTATGCCCATTAAATAAAAAAAAAGGATCTCTGGGGAAATAATGGTGAGAAAATTACTCGATGGTAAGCTTTAACATAAATAAGCAATAACAAGTAAAGGAAATGTACTAAATCTAATAACAAATGGTATAATCTGGAAATCAACTTAGATCTTCTTTTCCAAATTCTTGAATCACTGAAGACTTTTTATTCAATATTTTTCCAGAAATTGAATGGCAAGGTATTCCTCAGTGTCTCGACTTCCATAGAAACTGGTTGAACTAAGTCCACGGGCCCTAGAAAAAAATGTAGGAGATGATATGTTAAAATAAGAGTCAATAGTTCGACCCTTGGCCTCTCTAAAACTGTCATTTAAGTCTTTTGCCTTTGTCACAGTCATTGGTAGTAATTGTAAAATAAGAGGTTTAGTCGACACTACCAGACATGTACCAAAGAAACTAAGATACACAAGAGATACAAAATTTCCTATTACACATTGACATTTTATGGGTTTTTTATATGCGAAAATGCCCTGTCAAAAGGGAATTCGATCGAAACAATATTGTCTTATGGGGTATTGCTTTAGATAACTCGAATAATAGATTCTTATCAGACAATCTAAAACAGGTTTATTTGGCTAAGGTACGACTCTATACTATCTTCACAAGTTTCTATTCCTATTTACCCAGTAATAAACATGTCGTTATACTTTAAAGATCGTGGTTGATCAAGAGGTTGGACTTTTTAGTTTAACTCGTTATCTATTTTGTTCTGTTCTCTGTAAATATTTGAGGTTTTTTATTAACATAGAAAGTCATATTTTAAAATCTCATCCATTTGGAATTGGAGTCGCATTAGCATGGTCTTTTTGTTATTCTCGAGGTCAATCAGGAGGAAATGATCTTGGTTTAATAGAAAGACTAAATTTGAATATCTGGTAGGCATGGATTTTCTGGTCTGATTCTGTAAGATGAGGACAGTTTTGTTCGAAAACCAGGCCAATTGGTCAACAACAAAAAGAAACGCTCGGGGCAGGATTCCTGAACCTCCGGGTGTTAGGACGCCAAAAAAACACTGTAACCAGAACCTAAAAATTGTGTAGCAACAATGTAAAATGTCCAAAAAGTGACGGACACGAGATTTTATTAGAAGTTGGGTTTTGAGATGACAATAGCAATAGCATATCGAAATTTTACACGTGAGTCCAATTCTTCAAATTTCACGTGGGTAGAACGTGGATTTTAAGGCCGGAAAGGCCTGTATATTGCAATAGAAGAAATAAGACAAACAAGAAAGATGGCTTGACAGGTAATACACTTCCACTGGCAGCTTTGATTTAGAACAAAAAAAACTTTGGCAGTATAGTAACAATCACCAGTATGAATTTAACTTTCAGAAAAATATTTAGTACGAGTTATTGCCCATGTTCATGAAAACGCGTTCAACTTTCAGCTCATAAATAATTACAGGCACGATTCTTGTCGGCTTTTGAAAAAACTTGTAATATCGTTCCATATGGCATGTAGGGGTTTCCTCCCTTTACAAGTTCATCCCTAGTGGTTTCCCCCCAGTGGTTTCCACCTCTTTTTAATCCTACTGGTTTCCTCCCCTAATTAACAATTACAAACCTGTTAATCTTCATCAATTATTATGATGGATTAACATAATATCAGGAAACCATTGGAATAAATTACATTGTTATTCTTAGATAGATATAACATTTTATCTAACTCTATTCAAATTTGACTTGTTCTACGTTGCTGATTTGTGTTGAAATTGCAATATTCTTGTAAGACCAAGGCATGCCATGATTTGAGGTGAAAAAAAAACGTCATAGACAATGTGATACAGGTGTATTGATAGTTATTTATTTTATATAATTTCAATATAATCTAATACGGCTTTGCAACAAAATTGAATCTTTTCATTAAATTAGTTTAATTCATCACAAATTAGAGATTAGGTGGTTGAAAGACAACAAGTTATTCTTCAACAGAAGTCACTGACACAGGATGAAGTACTTTTTACATAGACCTGTCACAAATTAAAGTGAGGTAAAACCAGTTCTCATGTAAAGTGTGAGAAAAGAAAGACTATGTGGAGGTACCTCCTTTCATACACCTAATTAATCATTAATCTTTTAATTACAATAATTTACAGTTATCAACTTTTTTAAT
>NW_008710662.1:3890333-3891505 GCF_000327385.1 Lottia gigantea
AATCCAATACACAAGTTAATATCCAGTTGAAATTGAACATAAGACCAAACCAATAATGATTGCCTAAAAAAATTAACTCTTTACTTGTTTCAGGCAATCGTGTATACAACACATATAATTATTAAATAATATAGAAAAAAAAATAATTTGAATTAGGGAAAATATAACTACAGACTTTTATATTTAAAATGAAATAAAATATGTTATTAAATCAAATTCTCATTCTTTACTTACCCAAAGCTTACATATAGGGGAGGAAACCACTGGGGGGGAACCACTAGGATGGAAATTGTAAAGGGGGAAACCACTATGGTAGGAACTTGTAAAGGGGGGAAACCACTGTAAGCCATATAGGACTCACCCCACTAATTCATTTGCCATCTCTTCCCATGTTAAAACAGGAAATTCAACCTTCTATAACTTTTTCCAGAAATCTCGTTGAAAGCTTTCCAACATGTCGAATGAAAGCCTGACCAATCCCAATGTCTCCTAAAAAATTCATTATATGATGACCATGAAAATTTTGAGCTACTAAAATTGAAGTAGACTACTACCAGTTATACTCATCTGCTAGAGTTTGGCACTTCACAAAACGACTATTTTTAGAATTGGCCTTCCGCCTTTAGGTCTCTCATCATCTCCCCAAATCTGAAAGATAATGCAATTTCAGACATCAAATTCCAAATCTAAACCAAATTTTACCCAAAAATAGGCATGCAAAAACCCCAAAAGGGAGGGAGAAAGAAGATTTCTAAAAATAGCCTGGACTACATCATTTGCATAAAATGTTTTAGTGGAGTGAGTCCATACTTGGACAAGAAACAACATATGATCATTCCTACCTAACCCTTAACAAGTCACAAAACTTCATATTTGACTCTGAAAAGATCGAATATAAGGCATTTTGAATCTTCTATAGAAAGCAGATTTTGATAAGTCACCCTACTGAAAATAGTCATCACGTCTTTTGAACTTTTTGGGATGATATGGAACATTTTCTGCAGTCTTACGACTGTTTTAAATTAAGAAATGTGAGGGCCCTTGCCTTATTTTGAAAATTTTACCAATTTTGACTATTGGGAAAGATGTCTTAGGCTCAAAACCCCATTTCCCCCCATCATCCCAAAAAGTTCAAAAGACGTGTATGACTATTTTCGGTAGGGAGACTTTTA
>NW_008710662.1:3893113-4041162 GCF_000327385.1 Lottia gigantea
TAAGATCAGATAGAGATTGCAGCCTCTATCGTGCATACAAGCCAAATTCAACGACGTTTTTACTAAGTCAAGGGCAATAACTCTGAAACCGTTCAACCGATTATTACCAATTTCGTTCTTGACCGAGATCTTATCAATATATACATGCAAACCAAGTTCCATCAAGATCAGACAAAAACTGTAGCCTCTATCGTGCATACAACAAATGTGGATGGACGGACCGAAGGATGGACGGCCGGACGGACAGGTGCGACGGCAATATACGTCCACATTCCATGTGGGCGTATAAAAATGATTATGTACCGGAAGAAGTTATGTTCCCTTACCATTCGAGATCATTTATGGTGGAATGATCGCTCGATCCCATTTCTCTTTTTGGTTTTATTTCAGATGTCACCGAATGGAAAGAATAGTGTATTACTTTGCTACATTTTCATAAACAGAAAATATGAGGACGAAGTTATCGAAGTATAAAATCGGGGATGAGGTATTGGCATTAAGGCCTCCTAACGGTGAATGGTACAGGGCTAAAATCATAAGAATAAATAAGAAAACCATCTCCGTGAGATACACAGAAGATAACATAACACAACGCTTGTCCTTACATCAATTGTCTCCTCTTGAGCCAGACCTGCCTCCCTATACGGTAGCTGAAGGAGATACGACAAACGGAACTTCTTTTAATACTTTACCGGATGGAGAAACTAGATATAGTGTTTTACCTGCGAGATATACTACCAACATAACTGCATGCCATACCTTACCTGAGGGAGATACTTCTAACCCAACTCTACGTAAGACTTTACTTGATGGAGACAAATATCACCTCATACTTTACCAGAGAGGGATACTACCAACATAACAGGTAATACTTTACCCAAGAGATCTACTACCAACATAACAACAGGTAATACTTTATCAGAGAGGGATACTACCAACATTACAGGTAATACTCTACCCAAGAGATCTACTACCAACATAACAGCAGGTAATACTTTACCAGAGGGAGATACTACCAGCATAACAACAGGTAATACTTTACCTGAGAGAGATTCTACCAACATAACTTCATGTAATACTTTACCTGAGAGAGATACTACCAACATAACTTCATGTAATACTTTACCTGAGAGAGATACTACCAACATAACTTCATGTAATACTTTACCTGAGAGATCTACTACGAACACAACTTCATGTAATACCTTACCTGAGAGATCTACTACCAACATAACTTCATGTAATACTTTACCTGGGGGAGATACAACCACCTCGTCTTCAGAAAACACACAGAGAGAAAAGTAAAGACGTCATTCCAGCTTTCAGATGAAGACGATTCATCGGATGAAGAGTCAGATGATTCATCAGAAACAGAATACAAATCAGACGAATCAGACAATTCGTATGTTTCTGACTCCTACAATTCGGTAAAATCCGCTTTAATACCCATGAAACAGTTCATGCAGCATTCACCAGAAATACAAAATACAACCAATAACGATGGAAACATTACAAAATTGGATAAAAAACTCTTTTGCTACTTTCAGTTGGGTTCCAAAGAGTTGATTTTGAGGGTTATGCCTAATTTTGAGGCTAAATTTCAAACGGATCCAAGGTATAGTTCTGACATTTTTTTGCTAGGAGTTGGATAGTTTTATTATGTCTTATGCCAATAACACGGAAATAACATGATTTAATACGGAACGACAAGTGTCAGGTCGTATGCACTGCGGATAAACAGCGGTTATATGTAAAGATTAGTACAAATAAGAACGGTCTTCAGTCATTCTGCAGCTGCATGCTATAGGACAATTAACATGGAAATGAGAGCGAAAGGGACTTTACCATTACCCTGTCGCTAATGGTTATAAAAGTAATTCTTGAGCGGTTAATAATTTGTGTCATTAGTTATCTCCCTTGAACTTTTTAAATTGGCCAGCCAAGTCTCTATACCCCACAGTAGTCAATGAGAAGAGAAACTAAATAATCTAATCTTGAGTGATATTGAATCATAGAATTATCTAGTAATTTCAGGTTTTTATAACATTATTACAGTAAGAAATACCTAATATTACTTCTTTGACATTTGAAAATGCCTCATGTCTTCCATTTGTATTAATGGAGAATCTATATATATTTTGCAAACTACGTTACTCCTGTTGTAAAATATTTTATCAGGAACTTGTACCCAGGTCCATGATCCTCCTTGTTGGAAACGATGGAAACATTACAAAATTGGATAAAAAATTATTTTGCTACTTCTGTTCAACTGCTGTGACGAAACTGTCTAAACATTTCAGTAGTCATCATTCTTCCGAGTCTGACGTGGAAAAATCGATGGCAGAAAAGGATCCGAAAAAAAGATCTGATATTTTATACAAACTAAGGAACTTGGGGAACCAACTCCGAAGTAATACGTCAAAATAAGGGATTTTTAATAGTGCGCTATCGTCCACAAAATGGTTATGTTAATCCAGACGACTTCGGCCTCTGTTCCTATTGTTATGGATACTTCGTTCGACAGGACTTGTGGAGACACAGATATCCACAGAAACCTGTTTCTAAACGTAAACGATCCAGCGACGATGGCGAAGAAAGTACCAAACGCCCACGCCTCAAGGAAAAAAAAAGTTTTTTCCTAAATCCTGCTGCGAATTCAATCTTCGAACAATTTGCTTACATTCGTACTAAACTAAGAGAGCTCAGAAGACTCTTGCTCCAGTTACGATTAAATACACAACAGCCAAATGTTAATCTCCATCAATTCATAGCTCCTACCGAAGTTAGTACCGTACGCTTATCATTACTGTCCAAAAGGTTGCCTTTAAAACCCCATCTTTGCCGCTGAAATTGGGGCATTCTCCTTAGAAATGTGCTCTTATCAGAGGTCTTGGATAATTTCATCAAGCTTTGTGAAATAAAACAGAAATGAGTAACCATGCATTACGCACTCTGTATCAGAACAAACGAAATAATCCAGAGGTTTTACCGGCGATGGCGAATGTTGTCAGTCTCACTAAATACCTTGAGATGACAGGTGATGTTCAAAAAGCAGAACTTGATATTGCTAGGAGTTGGATAGTTTTATTATGTCTTATGCTCAGGTCACACATTCACGGATCAACTAGCCGTTTGGGGAGGGAGTGACATGGAAATAAAATGATTTAATACGGAACGACAAGTGTCAGGTCGTATGCACTGCGGGTGAACAGCAGTTATATGTAAAGATTAGTACAAATAAGAACGGTCTTCAGTCATTCTGCAGCTGCATGCTATAGGACAGTTAACATGGAAATGAGAGCGAAAGGGACTTTACCATTACCCTGTCGCTAATGGTTATAAAAGTAATTCTTGAGCGGTTAATAATTTGTGTCATTAGTTATCTCCCTTGAACTTTTTAAATTGGCCAGCCAAGTCTCTATACCCCACAGTAGTCGAAGAGAAGAGAAACTAACTAATCTTGAGTGATATTGAATCATAGAATTATCTAGTAATTTCAGGTTTTTTATAACATTATTACAGTAAGAAATACCTAATATTACTTCTTTGACATTTGAAAATGCCTCATGTCTTCCATTTGTATTAATGGAGAATCTATATATATTTTGCGAACTACGTTACTCCTGTTGTAAAATATTTTATCAGGAACTTGTAGCCAGGTCCATGATCCTCCTTGTCGGCACATTGCACTAACCTCAATGTCATTATCTGTAAATTGTACAATCCAGGAAAGAAATTATTATTATTATTATTTTGAGCAGTAAACTTATCTACATCTGGTATGGCACTATCAGCCGAATCTCTTATATTGTGTGTGATAAGGTTACCAGTTGCAACCATGGAAACTTTAATTAATCATCACAAGATCGACATAACTTCATGACCTGATTACGTTCCAGGTATCGGTTACCCGGATGAAAGATGGGTCAGTTATAATTATCTTCCGCACTATCAACATGTTCTCCACAAAAGATCGTATGCCACATCAATCTCTTTACAGTAACCCCCTTCCCATGCGATGTGGCAAAATACTGCCACGTAACAGACTTCTCGAACATTTTTATAGAATTCTATTAAATATTCTGCAGAATGGAAGATATAAATTTATGCACTGCATATAATATTTGCCATGCCTTTGGTCAATCCACTTTTAAACATTGCATTGCTTATTGACCCAATGAGACTATTGTATTTGATTATGATCTTTGATAAAGGTATGGATCAAGGATTGTATTTATTTAGATTTAAAGTACGAAATTCAGTTGGAACAGAAGGGCATGTAAAAGAAAATTAATATTTTTATGGATTATTGTAACAATATGGGAAGGTCTGAAGCTACAGAATTTTGATAGAGATAATATATGATTCTCATTTTCTTTCAAAAACAACTGATGTGCCTCTTTTAAGGAATAGAGCATATATTTTTTTTTGAGAAGTCTTATTTGCCTTATTGTCCCTGGTTATTACATTGTCTCAAGTGTCTTTTTGTCGAGGAGATTTCGGTAGTGTAGGCCTACTTGGTTTGTCAGTTTTGACTTCATGTATTAATTTCCGATATCATCTGTTGTCTTTTCTTGTAGGTATATGCAATAATATGTGTAATGTCATAATCTATTTATACATAATGCTTATGTATGGTTCCTGGAAATGTTTTCTATATATTTTGTCACACTGTTTCCTGAGAAAAACACTATTCTTACACTTTCTTTTAACCATTATGATTGACAATTATCTTGTTTAACAAAAACAATTGTCTTCATTGCGTGTATATATAGAAGCTGAGAACAATATGAACATCACTCTATGCCTGAAGAAAGGTTCTATTTCCGAAATCGCGATCGCATACTTTTGAGGAGCCCCCTTATTTAATATATATTATATTCATTTTGTAAGTTGTTTTTGTTTTCTTTACATTAAAATTTTATCTTTTACTTTACTTTGTCTTCACCAATAATGGATTCTATCATCATCGTCCAAAGCAGCATGGCAATAAATATAGTTTTTGAAAAATTAAGAGAGAGAGAGGGGGTATTCTAAACGATTTCTGCGTAAAATTAAAAATGAAACTCTTTTGAAAAATAAAAAGCTAAGCGACACCCCTCCTCCCTCTGCCGGTTTTGGCTCAATACAATGCGTAGTTACAGCATGTCGCACCTGTAAACATTCTGATACCACCTATTTTTTCAAAAACAAGATTTAATGGTCATCGCTATGACATAGTAGCCTACAATGGCGCAATCATTGTTAAACTATTTTTCTCTGAACTCGAATCTATCTACCTACAGGTATGCTAAACGAATTGTTGTTGCATTTAAAAGAAACAAAAGCAATTTCTCAAAGATAGATTAGGTGATATTTTTCCTGGTGCTGATTTACTTAATACTTGTTCTGCCGAAGATGTTGAAGACCAGTATTCTCAAATACAATCTAGCTCACCATATCTTCAAATGTAAAACACAAAACTCATACGATTTCCAACCAAGTTTTTGTTATCTTTATGATCCTATACTTTCTAATCTAGTATGGAGTCCTGGGATATGGTAGAGTGAGTCGATAAATAGATACTATACTATAAAAAGCCTTAGTCCATTTTTCAGTGTGATAATTTTTTTTAATGGATTTTGGTTTAGATACAAGTTCTTCACTAAACGTTAATGAAAGGTGCATTTCTTGCTGTTTAACTACAGCCAAAATCGACAAATCAATATACTTTCCATTAGAATTTTTATTTTTTGTCGATTTACTCCCTTTCAGCGTGCGTCTGGTATGTTTGTACATGTTCTGATCAAAACATTAGCTGGTGAAAAATGTTGTTCAGAATCGGAGCTATTGCTGGAAAATTGTACTCCTAAAAAATTCAATGTGATGACCATGAAAATTTTGAGCTTCTAAAATTGAAAGTAGACTACTACCGGTTATACTCATCTGCTAGAATTTGGCAGTTAACAAAACGACTATTTTTAGAATTATCCTTCCGTCTTAAAGTTTCTCATCATCTCACGAAATCTTAAAGATAATGCAATTTCCGACATCAAATTCTAAATCTAGACCAATAAATACTTTAAAATAAGCATGCAAATCCCCAAAAGGGAGAGAGAAAGAAGATTTCTAAAAATAGCCTGGACTACATTCGCAGAAGTATAAAATGTTTTAGTGGAGTGAGTCCAAAGGCATTTTTACGCACTTAAATTTGATTCGATTACCCTAATCAGAATGACGTCACAAATCGAATCTGATTTATACTGCAGAATAAATGAACGAGTGCCTATATTGTTTGTAGAACTTGACAGAATGTTCGTAGAGCTTTCTGAAAGGTTAAGTTATTGTTGTTGATATCTAGTTTTGTCATTTGTTCTAGAACCCCCCTGGATGTTATTGAGCATTCTTGATAATACGTTACAGGTTCCTTTTATTGTTTACTTGTGGGGAAGTGAGGATTGTGGATAGTGACTGATGCTCGATCGAATTACTATGACTTTGGTACATTTTTAAGTGATGGTGCAATATTTTTTCTATGTGCTGAGGGGATTTTCTTTTCACAATTTCCTGACCATACCCCAATTTTTGTAGACGTAAAATGAGCAGGCCAATGCCGCTGTCCTGGCACCTTACATGGCCTTGTCCGTCATGGTGCAGAAAAGTAGGACATAAAACCCTATTCATTTCATAGCAACCAAAAATTCCATACAAGACCTGTTGCATAATTTTACCGATCAAAAAAAATATGTCACAGAGGGGCTATGGCTTTGACTGAACAATGAGTCATGAAAATTACATTATTTTGTATATTAATATTTTCGATATTGCAACGGAGCTGTTTGTCGGGTTCTACTTGCAAACTGCAAGATAGATTATTCTTACAAACTGTATAGTTGTTTGTAAGAGACTGGATACGGACTTCCAATTGAGATAACAGCTAAGATATTAACAACGTTTTATTTACACTATATTCAAACTAACAAGAGGTCTACACTAAATCTGAAGAATCCACCCGAGATCTTCTTCCTCTTAGCACGACGTGATACTAACCCTTGATAACGAATGAATCCTATGTCCTTCCTCCTTCCTTGCCAAATCGAGCGTTCACCAAAATATGTTTTCGCCCTATATATATCCTCCGATAGGTGTCGCTCTGAACAAAGAAAATAATTTGAATTTCCCTCCAAATTTGGGCCGACATCTGGAGACACTAGTCTATTTTCTATTGTTACCAAGTACAAGTAGTAAGTACTTATAGGTAACAATAGACCTGTCCAGATAATTCTAAAGTATAGTAAATGCTACTATACCCTTTTGTTCCATTACGACCCCAGGAGGTAATAGCATTAGCGGTGACATCTTTGTCTCCAGTCCAGGCAACTTTTTACAACATACAAGAAGGCTACAATATTAATAGTTCGGTTGAGTATCTGACAATTTCTTTCAACAAATCTCATCATGTTGGACTTTGCCGCGTTTAACTTTCTTTTATTCCTTTGGATCAACTTTATTTTACGTGAGCATAAAAATATATTCTACTTCAATCCTAATACGTTCACCCACTTACCTCAATAAGTAGCCTATTCAATATGCTTCGCACTTCTTTCAAATACAAAAGATTAACCAACATCACGTGCTATATACATCGGACCTGTGTTCTACTAAACCTTACCACCAACGAATCTCCAACCATCTACTAAACAAAACAAGTTATATCCCACCACATTACCTATCTACCTTTAATCCATCTATCCCTACCATAGATAATCACCGACTAAGACAACATCCGAAACGACCACCAGCTGAAAGATGCCAACTAGTGCTTACATAGAAGGAAGAATCTCGGAAAAGGCGTTTTACAGTTCTTCAATCACTTAGCAATCCTTACCCTCCAGATGAAGGTGTATGAGATGGGATACTTTTATTCGTCTGACAATGAAAAGCACAACTGTCGACGAGAATATTAGATCCCTCAGCTGGACATGCTTATTTACGGTAAAGCAGGTTTGGATCGATCACTAACGAACCACCCTTTAAGGAAAAGCTCACAACAATCCATATCAACATTTTTTTTAGAAATTTGTTAGTGAAAAGACTAAAATAAATAAAAAAATAAAGTTACATGTTTAACAAAATAGATACATATATCTATGTCCATTTTTATACAATTTATACAATACAACCAACCAAAAGGCTGTGTAATTTATAGCGAATTTTTTTATTTCCGGTCTACATTTCAACCACGGTTTCGTTGCCAAATACAATACAAATACAACCAGGATTTCTTAGACATTCCTTTCATCTGCTGTTTATCTTTCCATGAATGAATGAAGTAAGAAGTTGTAAATAAAAGAAAGAGTGTATCTGTACACTGGAAGAAATTGTGACAAACCAGAACGAGTTCTTAGTTGTTCCTTCATATAACAATGAATACCAATATATTTAGTTTGTTTTGTAGAAAAGAGTTAATTTGGATTCTGAAATAAAGCTTTTCTGTAAGTGAGACAGAATTTCTCTTAGAAACATTCTTTAAAACACCAGATGGTCAAGTGTAGTGATTAAACTTTTATAATTTCATGAGAGCATTGTACAAAGCCTATTTTTAATACAGTAACAGCTTAAATTCTTCAAGCTGCCAAAATAAATGATGAATATATAAAGATTATTTGTACTGTGTAACCAATTGAAGGGAAGACATTCAAGAAATAAACCAAGTTGTCAGTCCTATCTATTCCATTCCGGAAATTAAATAAGAACTTCTAAAAATAACTTGGAGATAATAATTTCAAATTTCGGACACGAATACAGCGGGATAAGATGCGGTCAACTAAGATATGAAGTAGCTCAACTTTGAGGACTGCGTCTAAGGTAGGAGAACTTTAAGGGAGGTGTACAGCTTTCAGGACCACGTCCTAGGTAGTGGAACCGATTGCAAACCAGCAATAGATTATGTTGCTCACTTCAAAGATCAAGGCCAGGAGGTCTTATTGACCATCTCTAGATACCAAGACCCGGAGCTTGTTGATTTAGCTCCTATGCCTCTTTTGGGCTTTAATATTGTTATTTTATGATCCTTATAGACTGTCCTAGATATCGTAGACTAAGACCTAGTCCACATACCTGCCTGGTTTAATCTCAGCCAGAATCTTCTTTCTTCCCTTTAGTGATCAATGATCAAAAGTTAATTATTTGGTTACATAAATTATAAACACTTTGTTAATCAGTATGTTAAATGGTGAAATTATAAGACTATAATTTGTGATAAAATTAGGTTTGTACAATGTTTTCTTCTAAACCCAAATGTCAACTACATCTAAGCCTATATGGTCGGTTCTAAAGATATGAATCTTAGATTTATTCAGCTCAATAACTTAAAACCCCATTTTAAAATTCAAGTGAACTGAAATCTTCAAGACAAAGTAAATAGATTGGTATCAAGGAATTATCTTTATCAACGATGGAATCGTTGAACTCATTTCATTACGCCACTGGAAAGACAGACAGAAATAATGAAGTAATGAATGAATGAATGAATCTTTTATGTTGTATAAGCTCCGGAAACTGAATCTCTCAAGAGTTTTACCGACTCAGAACATATTAAAAACAACATGACTAGATTAAGCCATTTCTATCGATGAATCAGAATTTTTAAGGATTTCCCAAAACTGTTCCATCAAAAATGTCAACACAATCGAAACTTTGGTAATAACGCTGAATGTAAAATCATTATTAGGCAAATTTCCTCTTCAGGTCTGTGTGAATCTGGATCCAACAAAAAAAAGTTGAGATTAAATTGGGGATAGCCCACTCTTAGGCAGGAAATAATGCTTTCTACAGCAGGCTGTGATTATTGACTTGGTCCGGATGGCAATGAACTTTTCCTGAAGGGAACTCAAACCTTGGGTCAACTTTGTGAGTTGAGGGATCTTAATATCCTAAACTCAAGAGGCTATTATTGCAGAACGGATGAAAATATCCAACTCAGACCTTGTGCTTAAAGGTGAAAGTAGTAGACATTTTCTTCTGGAGTTTAAGGGTTGCCAAGTGATGGAGCACTCAGAACATCTTAAAGGCCTCTTTCTCATTCCGAGTAGGATCTGACTGGTGTCTACGACCTGCTGGTCCATTCTGATCGACGATTATTGTTGCATGAGTAGGATGAGGTAAGCAAGAAGGCGATGGGATGGAACATAACTTAGTTTGGTAGCTGGTTGGAGATTCGTGGATGGCAGATAAAAAATACAGCGTTCCATAACTTGCCATTTGTTGATGTAGGTATAGGCGGACAGAGCATGATGAAAAATTCAAATACAAATACAGTCGAAATTTTAATGTCGGTGTATAATGTTTTAGCAATTTGAAGTATTTGGTTATGAATGACTGTATAATTGGGTATACTCTATTGGGTTTGGGATATATGTATAATGTATAAGAATTGTATAATGTATTAGGTTTATGATATGTATAATGTATAGGGTCTGTTTAATAAACTATGTTTAAGATATGTATAATGTATAAAGGTTGTATAATGTATAGGGGTTGTATACTCTATTAAGGGTTTAGGATATGTATAATGTATAAGAATTGTATAATGTATTAGGTTTATGATATGTATAATGTATAGGGTCTGTTTAATAAACTTTGTTTAGGATATGTATAATGTATAAAGGTTGTATAATGTATTGGGTTTTGGGATATGTATAATGTATAGGGTCTGTTTACTAAACTTTGTTTAAGATATGTATAATGTATAAAGGTTGTATAATGTATAGGGGTTGTATACTCTATTAAGGGTTTGGGATATGTATAATGTATAAGAATTGTATACTGTATTAGGTTTATGATATGTATAATGTATTGGGGCTGTTTAATAAACTAGGTTTAGGATATGTATAATGTATAAAGGTTGTATAATGTATTGGGTTTTGGGATATGTATAATGTATAGGGTCTGTTTAATAAACTTTGTTTAGGATATGTATAATGTATAAAGGTTGTATAATGTATTGGGTTTTGGGATATGTATAATGTATAGGGTCTGTTTAATAAACTTTGTTTAGGATATGTATAATGTATAAAGGTTGTATAATGTATAGGGGTTGTATACTCTATTAAGGGTTTGGGATATGTATAATGTATAAGAATTGTATAATGTATTAGGTTTATGATATGTATAATGTATAGGGTCTGTTTAATAAACTATGTTTAAGATATGTATAATGTATAAAGGTTGTATAATGTATAGGGGTTGTATACTCTATTAAGGGTTTGGGATATGTATAATGTATAAGAATTGTATAATGTATTAGGTTTATGATATGTATAATGTATAGGGTCTGTTTAATAAACTATGTTTAAGATATGTATAATGTATAAAGGTTGTATAATGTATAGGGGTTGTATACTCTATTAAGGGTTTGGGATATGTATAATATATAAGAATTGTATAATGTATTAGGTTTATTTATGATATGTATAATGTATAGGGTCTGTTTAATAAACTAGGTTTAGGATATGTATAATAAATAAGAATTGTACAATGTATTAGGTATGGGATATAGGGCATATTATAATGTATATTTGTTTGAAGATTTTCACGACTTATCTGCTTCTTCAAATTCTGTTTATTTTCTGTAATTCTAACAACATTCAAATGTTTTAACATATTCTCTTTGATACTGTCCGTTAAGGTCAGATACGATTTGTTGATGACAAGTTAACCTCTTTTTCCAGCTAAAATGAAAACATTTTTTTAACTTTAATAATTAATTAGAGATCACATCGTTTTATTTTCTGGCATTTTTAATGTAAAACTGACATGTCCACTTTCCAAACAATGTCTGAAATTCCTAATAGTCACAGAATAAGACATCTTAATCCCAACAGCTAATTAGACATTTGCAAGCAACAAAGTTTAATGTCCCACTGTTCTGTACTTTATTGGCCAAATGAAAAGCAGCACAGTCTAAGGTTCCACTGTTCTTTACATACCTATGGCAAATGAACAGCAACAAATGTATCTGTTCTTATTAGGCAAATGTCTCACTGTTCTGAAACTTCTTGGCCAACTGCAATAAAATCGAGATAAAAGTGTCATTTGCTAAAAATTTGGTGTGACTTTTCCGTTCCCTAAATATAATATACTTAAATAGGATACAAAATGGATTGGCTAACAGGCTAACTTACGTATTGTTTCATTCTCCGAGTTGTCTATTTTATGTTTCATTTTTATGAATAATCAGCTCTCTCTTCTTTCAATACTTCTCGTTTTGCTCCATTATTTGCGTTGATATGAAAATAAAAATGATTGAATAGTACAGTTAAAATGAAATTCGACTTCCAACTCGCATGCATCTTATTGTACTGAAAATGACCAGTTACATTATACAGTGAATAAGAAGGGAAAACTTCATGTGGCACAAATTGGTGGAAATTATTTCTTTATTAGGCCTTACGTATAGTAATAATGTTCAAATGAACTTAATGTAAGTTAAAGAATTCAAATGTAATTGTTTGATTTTAAATTCATGAAGTATAATCATCAAAAACCTACCATATTTCAAATAATGTGTAAATTCCCTGAGCAGCAAAAGATAAAGATTTGAATTTGTTGAAACACAACAATGTGTGAAAAGTGTTCAAGTATAGTTCACCCGTACTGTTGAGGAATTGGTACGATTGACGATTGGTGTTCAGAGGGCCTGTTTGATTCTCAAGAAACGATTTTGATATATTATGGTTTGAAAACCAAACTTTTGATTGGTTTGTTTGAATTTTGATCCAATCAGAATGAAAGTATAAAAGTTCGGTTTGATAATTGAAGCCATCAAACACCCTGTACTGAAGAAATGAATGGTGAACATTGTTCAGATTAGACTGTTGAATCAACAAGGCACATTTATCCCAAAGCGAAACAGTCCTAGTAGTACATCTATAACTATACGATTAATTCTGATGAAATAATAAACCATATTAAATATATATATCTGGTCTTTAAAATTCTTGTGCAGAAAAGTTTACATTCTTAATTTTTGTAGGACTATTTTGTTAAAAATGTAGATAAAAAAAAATAGTAACACGTACAAAATAGGTTGGTGACATTTGGAATCCGTCACCATGTTTTTTTCCCAGCTTATTACCAAGGTTTAAGAGCAGCTAATTATAAGCGGTATCGCATCGCAGTTTGGGATACAATTTTAGGCAAATTGCAGTTTAATTTTTGCGATACATAATAATGTATTCTATAATAAAAAATAAAACATTGAGCCGAAAAATTTGTCACATCAAATATCTCGAGGACTTAGATTCGACCTTAAATGAAATTTCAAACTGCTACATATTTGGTCTAAGCACAAATTTGTGTTACCTCTAAATGTTTTAACTAAAGCAAATTGATATTAGCTAGATGCTATAAGGATTATAAGCTCTGCGGTTTTTTATGATGATTATGAGGCTCAAAACTGCACTGATAAATATAAGATTGTGAGAAAAGAAAATAGTATTCATCTGATTTCCTATTCTTGACTTTGTGACCGAGAAATTACCAATTCTGAATGAAATATTGTTATGATAGTTGCTGTGACGGAAATCTACGAGTAGAAGTCAAGTATGAGGAAGGAAATGGGTAGCCTTGAGGTCCACCCGATATTTTTATTTTCAATTATCTACACGTTAATCAGTGACAATGTATGGCTTTTTAAGTTACTTATTTTGGCTAGTGGTAGCCCTCTCCTTTATATGTAAGTTTCATTTTAGTTATTATGATAATGCATAATTAAACGATGCACACTTATAGTGTTTTGGTATGTTGAATATTTCAAATATGTATTTGTCAAAAACAAATGTCATGCAGATATATCTGTGATTAGTAAGGAAATGTGAAAACAACAACTGTTATTAATGCATAGTGAATGTCAACTTAACGTGGTTTTGTACTTTTTTATATGCCAATTAAAAGATATAACTGATTTTTATTTTATCACCACAATGATCACTTTTATAAACCGTTTACTTTTCCAAATATGATAATATTATATCTAATAATAATAACTTTTCTGCTTGAGATTCCTGAAAATATATTCTTCCTGTTCAATTATTCCTGTGATACCCCAAGAAGTATAGTAATCAATAAACAGATGCGTAATAATTTCAATTTGTATCAATTGTTTATAAGTGTAAACGGTAACGGTAAAGTGACGGTAACGGTGAAAACTATTCCAATTTACTGTGTTTCGTTCTAGGTTCAAAATGTTTGAATGAGAAACTAACAAGGAAAAGAAGAGTTGTAGGGGGAGCACCATTGGTACCTGGCGAGTGGCCATGGCTTGTATCACTCCATTTCAGACCAACACATCCTTTCACTAATCGTACAAAGATGAGGCATCTATGCACTGGTGCCCTCATTGATCCACAATGGGTTTTAACAGCTGGACACTGTATGGAGTAAGTAGACTAATTTCTCAACATGCAGGGAAAAAAGACAACAAATTCTTATTTTTAAAATATAGTTAAAGCTATCACAAATATATAGTACGGCAAATACAAAGTTCCATAAACTATGGTAACACAAAAAGGAAAATATTTCCATGCGCTGAAATAATTCAACTTGTAGGCCTACATTCAAATAGGCTAGTTTTGGAAGCAAAAATTCTTAAATATGTAATATTTGATTCGTCGATTATTAGGTCTACCCTTCCTTTATAATAATGATAATTCTAAAAAAAGATGTACTGTTTATATCATCTGCTATCCTGCTTGACATTCAAACGTCACAACAGTATGGATTGATTTCAGTGGTAATGAGTTTAAAGGATTAAATAAGAAGAGTAATTGGGTGATAGTATTAGGAGAATATAACCAATATCGACGAGAATCGTGGGAACAAAGAAATAGAATAAAAAAATATTTCAAACATCCACAATATTCAGGTTAGTCCAAAACATTAGAAGAGGATAGAGCTGTAGTTTAAGCAGATTGGATGTCCTCGTGATATCCTTATATATAACATTGTCAAATAGAGTGAGTTTGATTCTTGCTCGCTAACCACGGTTCAATCTCGACAAATGTGGAGATGATACTTTCCTTTTTTTTTCGATTCGGTTTACCCTTGTCAATGTTAAGGGCTGAAAAAAAAAAGCGTCCAGTCGTTCGGATGGGACAATAAACCGTGTGCCAGAAGCTGTGCACGTTAAAGATCCCTCGAAGTTAAAGAGCAGGCTGACGCCATTGTCTTCCTATTATACCCTGCATGGCGCTGCCCGTCTTCATTAGTCCACAAAAACTCCATTCATTTCATTTCAAGCTCGTCCCCTGTTACGTGATTTGACACTAATAAAATTAAAGAGAAGAGCTACTATCAACGAGAAAGTCAAAGCAATCAATATAGATAGTACTGGTGAATGTACAGTTAAAGGAACGCCAGTATCTGTTGCCGGTTGGGGTCAAATATCTTACAGTAAGGTTTTTTGGTATTCTCATAAATCTTCTATTCTGTTTTGATTGTATAACTGTCTACTCCAACGAAAATATCGCATTTCAGTAACTAAATGGAAAAATATAACCGACTTTATGCCTCTATCGTTATCCACATATTGAAGTCCTAAAGCAGGCAGAGTAGTTTTCTGGTCCGCATCACGAGATTATTGTCAAAGATCTGTTTCATTCAGATGTTTCATCATTTATGGTTGATATTCTTCCTCATGCTAAAATTATACCAGCTGCTACCATTGTTATTTGGATTTCGGTTTGTGTTTTGTGTTTCGGGTAGTTAGTATAACTTGGTTTATTTATTTCACCTATGATATGATTAGTTTTTTATTCATAGTGTTATTATATAATTCTATTTCTAATATAATTTACAGTTCAATAATGCCAAGATGTTGTGATCCGGATGTAAATTCAATATCTCATCTCTCTATATTCAGGTCCATTTGGGTATGGTAATTTCCTCCCATTAAAAACGAGTTTATCAATATCCAATAAGACACAATGTGTTGAGAATTATTCTATAGTACCAGATAATGATCCCGATAAAGCCTTTTATGATCCTGAAGATGAAGGTGTACTTTGTGCTGGTGCTTCTGGTGGTAAAGATGCCTGTTTGGTAAGTAATGTTTTTTTTACTGAATCATGATATCACTGCAACGATTACACCTGTATAATACTACCCAGATGAAGAAGCAAAAAAAAAATCCGTGACTTAAGTTTTTTCATGTAGCTTATTTAGCAACTTATTGAACCATCAAAGGTCGTTGAATCTAAAGCAATCCCACGCAAAGATGCATATCAAGGTACGATATCAAGAGGCTCTATTGGCGACTGATCGGTTGATGTTTTCATTTTTGTTACGCATTCGAAGGATTATTAGATTTTTATTGCAAATATACTTGATCGATCTCTATTTTCTATATAGGGTGACTCTGGGGGACCACTCGCCTGTGAACGTGGCGATGAATGGAAACTAACGGGTGTTGTATCAACGGGTTATGATTGTGGTAATGCAACTTTTCCTGGTTTGTACACAAGAGTTGATTTGTACTCTCAATGGATACGAGATACTATTGCAAACAATTAAAAACTGTAATATTGCTCAAATAAATACCTCACTTTTCGTTTACATATTTACAACATTGTATTTTTTTCACATTAAAGTGATACAACGTCTTAGAATAAACATAAAATTTAAAAATTTTAAATTGGCCAAAAAGAGCATATATTCATCAGTAGATATACCTGGTGTCATAAATAACATAACAGGATCCTTATAAAATCCGATAAATCTAAAAATCTTAATAAAAATGCAATTAACTATTGAAAAACGCTTAATATTATGATTAAGCGTTTTTCAATATTTACTTAGTTTTATGAATTTTCCAATTTTCCAGATTTTACAGGGATTCTTATTAAACGAGGTAAGTTCACTGATGAATATATACTCATATTGACCATTCTTGAGAATTAAATTTTATGTTTATTCTAAGACGTAGTGTCACTTTAAGGGAGGTAACTCAATTACTACTATAGTAATTTTTTATTAGCAAGGTAATAATTCTGCTCCGTGTATATGTTTATTCAGAGGCTCGATATATAACCACCAATGTTACATATTTGTTGGTGAATTACGTCATGATGGGGGTATTTCATTAATTGCCAAAATCCAAACTTGGAGTCAACTCCGGAAAAATAACTTCTGTAGACTATAGAAGGTATCAACATTGATAATCGTCGATTGAAATATCTTTTTTCCAATCTCATGATACATGGAAATTGAAAAACAATACAAAACTGAAATAATCTACCTTTGTGCTGAGGATAATGGCAATAACCAAAATAGTACGCTTTGTTTTCCACATAATATAATGGGTCATACAATTCGATTGTCATCTAAAGAGCAAGTCTAAAGTAGTAAAAAGTACAGAGACAACAAAGAATAAAATCAACTAAGCTCTGATTTAAATAACTTTATCTATCATTACAATTCATGAATATAAATTCTAATATTTATTTTCTATACTTTCTTCTATCTATTTATATAGTATATATTGATGAGTAAAATAAAGAAGCATTGATTTAAAATAAACATGATGCGCATAATAAAATATAAATTAAACAATATTGCACTTATTGAATGACTAGATTGTGTACTTATATACTAGTATATAACATATGTAATCATCCATTTCATAATGTGATTTTTCTGGGGTCGTTTGTAGAGAACAGGTTAGAAAAGAGTGCATGTGTATCCCATTTTGAGATATCACATAGCTACTACATACTCTTATCAGGATTTTCATTCCATATCTGCAACATTCACTTTGCTATAATCAACATTATCAAATCAATGATTGCATATGTAAAAATTTCGAAACTGAATAACTCATTACCACTCTAAGTTCTGTGAAAAAAAATTCATAGAAATTTCAGAAAATGTTGAATAAATGTGATAATTGAGCATTTGAAATGAATACCACATTATAAATAAATTGTTGTACAACAAAATCACATCACAGATCAATAGAAAGTATACGAAAAGAACAGTAGGTCTACATTCATACTGAACATCATGATAACTGTTTTCTTATCAAAGCAGCAAACCTTTAAATCAGTTCACAACTACCAAAAATCCTGAGAGGCACTTTTCTGTTCTCAATTTTATGTTAACATTCACAACTTGTTGTTTTGATGTTCAGTACATTTAATTAACTTTGTAAGTACTTTTGGTCCTGGTTTATAAAGCATAACAATAATAATACAACATATTGCTAAAATACACAAAATATTTATCCTAGACTAAATTCAATATTTGATTCAGAAATTTAAAATAGAGTACTCTTAATAGGTATATCAAGGTATCTCTAGTCAATGACTAGAATATGACAATAACATTTCCTGTTACTCCTTCTGAGAGACAATATATTTTGTTTATTTCTATCACTGGTTCCCAATCTAAAATGAACTTCATGAAGGTATCTGGTAAGTTTTCTTATGATAATTAGAGATTGATACAGACCCTCGAGTTTCATTATGTCAAGGTCTTGAGAATTTAACTTGAGCTATTTGTTTTCAAACAGGAAAAAGGGGAATGAAGATAAATATTAGGAACCAGAGGTAAAAGATACTTAAATAAATGAAATAAAAGGGAGGCAATAATAAAGATAAAGGTGCCATATATATCATCAAAACATGATATACTGGTACTGATATGTATCATTTAATCACCATAAAACATGATATGTTTTGATATGTTTCATCATATATATTATGATAAACAATAAACAATATACAATAAATAATACTATATATTTGATATGTATTAGTATAATATTTGATATGTATTTGTATAAATCACATGATTTGATATGCATCTCTTCTGAATTAGACATAATTTGTGTTTTCTGCATCAAACAACATGAACACAAGACGTATACACATTTTACACATTTGTGTAACTGTGTATGGAAATGGCATGAATTCCACTTTATATTTACTAATAAACGAAGCTGATTTGATTTTTAAATATCATTCACAATGAAAGGCCTTTTTTTGTAAATTTCTCCGTAATTATTTGCTTTAGTAGCACATGAAATTAATTCTGTTCTATTAAATAATGTCAATGTCAAAGTATCATTATCCTCTCTCTTTTGGATTATTTTTAGTAGTGTTCAGAATGATGGTTGATACATATAGAACTCAAGATTTGAGTACATCAGTATTCAGATGTAAATTAAATCTAATGATAATTTTAAGTGGGGGTATGTGCTGATTTATTTGGTATATTTTGAAATACCTATTGGTATAGTATTGTCTCAAAACAGAATTAAAACTCTTTTATGGTAAAAGACTTGAAAAACTTTTATAAGAAAGCAAAACAATGATACTCCATTGACATTAATGGAAAAAACCAAGAATGATTTATATTTAAACTCAAATGATAAATCTATATCCAGAAAGAGATTCAATTTTTGAACAATGTTTTTTTAATTTCAAGCTTCTAATACTCCTTCTTTAAAGCAAAGATATATATAATTATCACATTATAATTGATATGTATTGATATTATTTACAATTAATTATATTAATTAACTTAAATACAAACTATAATTTTACTTGACTTCTATATATATTGATAATGTTTATCTATTAAATGAATAAAATGTAATTTTAAATATCAAGTAATTCATTAATATATAATTTTTGTCAGCTATATTCAAAACAATATGTAATAAATTCTGTTATTCATAATATATTCAAATGAAATTTAGATTCAATGAAATCAAAAAATGTTTGAAATTAAATTTCGAATTAAACTGACATTTTGTTAGCCTCTATCATCCAGTCCCTAATTGTCTACATATAGCTTCTACAAGATAGGTCTGAGTGTCAGAGACTAACGTTACTTGTATGCTGTATATCAACAATATTTATAATCATCTGCTATGATTAAACTATATGACAATATTATATCACAATATAATAAAAACACAATTCTTCAGAATTATAATCTAAAACACATTTTAAAAATAAATAAACTATGCATCTGATGATCTATAAATGCATAAAAACTATAAATTGCACCAAAAATGCATCCTAAGGGCATAAATATATAAGAACAATGATATGTATTGAACACAAGATGTGTTCTGATATGTTTAATATAATGCACATAATAACAACAATTTGATATGTATTAATTCAATAACTCTTAGATTTAACGTAGGACACATACCTGTGATAGCACACTAAATAGTATCTATTATGAAGTTACCCCACATAAATCATGGGGAACAATTTGTAAAAAATTGTGATTTTGATGTACAGATGACATGGTGCCATATCAACCTCTCCACCATCAGGGATCAATAACAAAATAGTGTATTGTCAATATTGACAATATCGTATACGCACTCCTAGTTTGGCAAACCTTTTCAAGGTAAAAACTGCTCACTATACATACAAATATACTGTATTTGTAAAATGTATAGCAATAAGGCATCTGTATATTTCTAAGGAAATTCACTATTTTAGACTTCTATCACAGGCATGTAGTAATCATAAATTTCACAACATTCACCATAATTTTGATAGAGCTAACATTAGTCTCATTAGTTCACAATTTATATAACTAATAACAATATCACTAAGCAAATTCAGTCACTTACTCACATTCAAACAAATATAACTAAAGGGACTTCATTAACTGGCATTTAGTTGGGTCAATTATGTGTATGCACACAAGTATGTATTTCCTTTTTTTTTGCCATTTTGTGATGTCTGAGAATGGACAATTTTGATAGTCCAATAAGGTTTCTAGCAGGTGGCCCCCCAAAAAAAGGGATTTAGATAAAGTATCAAAGACCATAATATTAACATCTTTTCACAAAATTAAATGGTGACCTCTCTCGCCATGGTTACAGTTTTATTTGTTATAATGTTTTAGCCACTCAAATTCTGCCAATCTTCAAATTCTAATAACTGATGAAAATAATATATCAAGTATATCTATCAAGTTTTATAACATGTATTAATTATTTAGAGACAAAAACCTTGACAGGCTGTCTTAAAAGTAGAATAAGTAGTAATTGAACAATTGCTTGTCAGACTTGTAGTATTAAAGGAATACCAACTCAAAGTCAAATTCAAACTTGGTAAATAAATGTATGTATTCATCAATTGGACTTACCTGGTGTCATGAATCAAAGATAGAATCTCTATATAAGATTATTCATCCATTAAACTAAATAATTATTGATGAACAGTTCCAAGCATGCAGTTTTATAGATTTATTGGATCATAGATTCTGTTGTATAGTTATGACACCAGGTAGATCCATTGATGATCAAAGACTCTTATTGGCCATCTTTTGGTCATCCTAAAAGGTAGTATACCCTTAATTATGATATTTGTATGTGCATAAATATTGTTGACCAACTATTACTTGAGCAATAAACATATGTCCAAAACTTTTCATTAACATGATGTACTCTAAAATAACATGAGGGTTTTCCTAAATAATTTTGATAATGTATATGCACTTCATCTAAAATTTAATGGTATACAACTGTCATGTATTTTGGTACTCTATCATCCAGGTGTTTAAACAACTCCTATCAGTAATGACAACAAACATTGCTTTTAAAAGTTGTATACAATAATATTTTGACTACTTATTAACTGTATTTTGATATGTTATAGTTTATTACCAAAACCAATATTCTTAACAAACCAATCCTTAGAATACTTTTTTTTCAAACAGATACATCCTTTATGTGTTGTCTTTGAAATCACCCATCTTACTCCTTGTCTTCTGATAGTGAATACTTATATTCATCAGCTGGGGTTATAATAGATGCTTCATCTGCTAATAAATCATCATTAGAGAACTTTAAAGCTGGATTGATCTTTCCGTTACTTTCCTTATATTGGGCAATAGAGGTCATTTCATTTGGTGGCTCTCGTCTTGATAGTATAATACTTTCTTCAGGTATATTAACAACACATAGAAATATATCGTAACGTGGCGGCAATTTACCACTGATAAATAGTTCCTTAAAGAAACGAGATACAGCAGTAATAACCAGCAATGTTATCAACATAGACAATGTCTTAAAGGGGAATAACTGAAGCTTATTAACCTCATCATACCAAGGATATTTAATAATAGGATCAATTCTCAATGCAGCTTCTCCTCCCGCCAATCTAAAGAACATTCCAATAATATATCCAGCTAATGATCCATAGGTATTAGTATCCACATATAAAACACACACCAATTGTGGAAATAATATAACATAGACTAAATCAGCACACAGAAACCATAATTCATAGATTGATGTTACCACTATAGCCATAACAGTAGCTAGTACTCCTACACCAAATATAGCAACTCTCATTACCCACAAGATTTCATTTTCTGATGCCTGCAATGAAAAAAACCTTGATAAGTATAGCACATATAAGTAACCAAATTTGAGTGAAATAGACCCAAATCAACATCCCTGGTTCGGATCCAGGTAAGTTAGAGTTAGGTTACTAGGTAGGTAGTAGGGAATGAAATCCAACATCAGGCTACCTTTATAAGCAATGGATTTGACCTTAGAACAGTGGTTACTGAACTATTTCAGCCTTCACAACCCTGGAGCAATCACCTGGACCTTTCACACCCCAAAAATTTTGTTTCATCCTCATTTGCAGCACGTGATAAAGTTAGGTGGTCTCTCTCAACTTCTTCTCCTACACCAGTTGGCCACACCCCTGACACCCTAGTCCAACACCCCCAGTGGGTGAAAACGGCCCAGGTTCGGAACCAGGGCCTTAGAACCTAACAGACAAAAATCCAACTCAGCAGGGTATGGGTTCCATTACTATTGACACATCATTTGATCATACCTCTTTGAAATGGTACATGCCCTTATTACTAGTCTTGGTAATAGATTGAAGTTGTTTCACAGAGAATAAGTTACACAAGATTTTGAATTTTAAGGATGCTCAAAAAACTGGCATGTTGAAGCTACCTTTTGTCTAAAGATGAGTTTGTAGATATTTCTAGCAAACATAGAACTTGCTGATAAAATAGATGAATCAGCTGATGACATGACTGCTGCAGACACTGCTCCTAAACCAATAAATGATACCCATCCTGGACATAAAAACTGTAAACACATGGGTAATATCAGGTTAAGTTTATCTTCAGGTATTGGCAGGACACCATCATAAGTTGTTTCATTCCAATCTGAAAACAGAGTAACATGTATCTCTATATCAAACATTATAATATATAGAACTGATGTTTTGCCATATATAATCACTATGTCTGTGGGCTAGTGATGTGGTGTGGCAGAATATAGCCTGTATAATGGAAATGGATGTTAATGACAATTTTCCCAGTCGTTGCAAGCAAATGACATGCTCATAAAATCTATTCATACAAAATATTGGAATGAAGAATGACAAAATCTTGACATAAAACAAATAAAGATCATTCCCACATTTCCTGTTCGAATTTGATAGACAGGTACTTAAAAAATTATTATTCAGCCAACTGTTCAAAGTCTTGATGAACTAATTTACTGACCTGTAGATTCAGCAATAGCACCAAAAATAACGGCAGGTAAGGCCATTATTACACAACCAAAGGATGCTATATAGGATAATATCTGGGCACTTCTGGCAGATTTAGAGGATAATACTCGTTGAAAATATACCTAAAATAAGAGATTTCGCTGTTATCATAACTTGTTTTTCCTTTAATCTGATATTCCTTTTGCAATGATATTTTACATTAGTCTGACTGACATTAAGATTGATGTAAAATTCAAGTGCTGCTTCGAAAAGTGAATAATGGTTTAAAGTTTGTATTATGAAGAATTCTCAGAAAACAGCCTGGGCTCAGTCCATTCTCATTCTCAGTCTCAGCTGTAATTGCGTACCGATAATCTGACAAAGGTTTAGATGGTAGAAAAGATGTCTGTGAACCTATTATCCTTGTTAAAATGATTGTTACTGTCAGCCAATGTCAGCTCAACAAATCAACAATAAAATGTTCAGGTAAGCACAAACAATGTACAAAATAAATGGCACAGACCACAAAAGAATAAAAAGACAGAAAAAAAAATTGAAAAATAGGAACAAAAAGTTATAATATTTACCTGCCAAGGTATCCCACCAAATATCAACAATAGAAAACTGTCAATATATACACCTGTAGCCTGGGGTTCTACAGTTTTAATCCAGTCGGTAGAGTTTACTGTGATTGGTGAGACTGCTTCATTTGTTAAAGCAAATGGAACACTTATCCACTGAAATTAGTCAAAGGATATAATGATGGTATACAATATTCAATAGCTGTACTATGAGGGCTGTACGATTTCAAAATTCTATTTTGCCCCCTATTTGTACTCCCAGTTCCACTAAGCTGCTTCCACTGCACATTAACACATGAAGAGATTAGGCTTCAAGCTAAATTTTCATATACATTCTCTCAAAAAGCCATACATGGACATGGGTCAAGAGTGCTTTGATGTTTCAGATCTTATCCATATCAATACTGAGTTTTTAAGAATCATTACCTTTAATTAAGTCATAAGTTTATCTATTGATATATATCCAATTTCCTTCATAATTTTGAAGATTTGATATTAATATTAATAAATAAATTACTTTACTTACCAGTCCTATAAATATACAGAATAATTGTACCACATCTGTATAAGCTACAGAATATAATCCACCAGTTAATGTATAAAATAAAGCGATACATGATGATACAATTATAGATGTATTGGTATCAATATCAACAATAACTGATAATGTAGCACCTGTAATTAAAAAAAATAGATATTTGAATTTCAACAAATGAGGTCATAAACATTTGCCAATTTAAGAAAGCCAACTTGGGAAATTATTTTAAGTGCAAGAATAACCATTCTATTTTTTTGTTTAACAGACGATATGTTTCAATAATCTGTAGACAAAACTGTTTCATTTTCCAAACTCCACTTCTCAGCTGCACTTTCAGTTTTGATGCTAACATATGGTATCAAAACAAATCAAAACAAAATTATACTTTGTTTAGAAGTTCTCCTATAATCTAATTCAGCATGTTTAGGTTAAAATATCATTACCTAAAGCTGCAAGTACAGCAGCAGTCCAAAAGACTTCACCTAATAAAGCTGGTATATACAATAACCCTCCCATTCTTTCACCATATCTTATCTGGAACGGATCTAACATGGTCACATAACCTTCTGTTCTCATCTTATTGGCAAAAAATAATCCCCCTGAAAAGAATAGTAATTCCACATCCTATATGTTGTTAAAGCAATAGGATCATTTAGTACAGTACACTAGCATATTATGACCTTTCTGAAGAGTATGAATTTCATAAACTATGAAGGTACTTTTAGCACTTTGGAATCTGCAATTTGGAATTGTTCTATGGCTACCTTCATACACAAAATAGATTGACAGGATCAGATTATTTAAAACATTGTGGTCTCATAAAAATGACTTACCAAACACTAAACTTATAGCATAACCAAAAGGTGCTTGACACCACACTAAACCAAATCTTACTATCATTTCTGCTGTACCATTTATATAAGCTCCACCAACCCATGTTGCTGAAATATATAATTAATTTTGAAATGAATTATTCAAACTTTAATCAGTCAGTTTTCAACATTAAAAAACAATTCAAGAATTACAATTAAAAATAATTTTTTTAAGCAAGATAAACTCAGAAAAGGAGCCCTACCAACTAAGGTAGTTGCTTTACTTAGCAAGTCTATTAATGATCAAGTCAATCCAATTAAGGATTTTCTTCACCGCAACAAGATTCTGACAAATTTGTAGGAAACAATTTACAGACAAACCTGAACATTTGATGGAACAGACAGATCTAATTATCTTGACACTATGTTAAGACATGCTAACATTGTAGGATGTTTCCATTTGATATCCACTTTATAACATTCTCTTAAAATACTTTCTTTATTGACTCTTTTTTACTGTGGCTTAACTAAATGAGTGGGTACCAGTGGATGTAAGTGGGTTGTCTCTCTTCCTCTGGGATTTTGGTTCTCAATTTAATGACTGTTAATGGAAGATTTGTGGATTTGTTTCAAAAGTCCCCATGGTAGTTGAGCCACTTTTCTTTTCTAACTGATTTAAAAGTAGTTTTAGATAATAGTCTTCATAGACATAAAGTTTGATCATTTTGGATTAACAAATTTAACTTTAACCAAATGGTCCTCTGGAAGTCAGACTGACCCTAGATTCCATAGTTACAGTTCCTTTTGTTTTGGAATAAATAATGTAGTTATTTCAAATATCTCCACTTAAACTTAAACAATTAAACCATTGTCCTCATTGACCTCAATGTTCAATTAACAAACCATTTCTGAACTAAACCCTTATAATCTCTTATACTCATTTCACAATGTAGGGATATATATATTTTTCTTTTGTAAATTCTCTGTCATATTATCTGGTATTAATTGTATGAGTACTGGTAAATGAAGGATATAAGAAAAGTTGAAATAAATAAATCAGGTAGTACCAATCCAAGTTGAAAAACAAAACACAAAATCCAAAACAACTTGAGACATTAGTAGAAGCTAATGAACTTTTCACATGAGGAAGTATACCAATCATAAGTAAGAAAGTATTTCATAATGAAAAGTGGTATCAGGTGTCTAAAAGAGTAAACATATCCTGAGAAGGGTGTAAGTGAGTAAGTGATATCAAGTATTTATGACTAAGTGTATTGTAGTAGAAATATCGACAACATCAAACCCTCACTTAATGACTTAATCCAAACCAATTTAAGGCATTAATTTTCTAGTCGTGTGACTTCAATTCTATTAACTTAGTTTAGTGGAGAGAGAAGGCAGAAAATACCATTTAATCACTAAGCTAAGCCTATTTTAGGTTTGGTATTAACATCCAATGTAATTTCTATCTGACACGGAGAGCAAATATCTCATTGATTTCTGCTTAGAATTGCCTAGCTTCTTCTAAAATCAATGAAATAGAGAAAATGTAGTAATACTATAAGACTAGATTTTAGGACAAACTATCTGTCTTCTCTCCATTCATATTGAAAAAATTATGTCACGTTTACAGCTATCAGATCTGATACTTTCTTAATGTCCAATGACGCTAAGCATCTAGCTGTCATAGATATCTAAGATTTTTATATCTCAACATTTTCAACCATATACATAGAGGAAACAAAACAATTTACATTTTATATCCATTATAGATCTTGTTAAAAACCAGAGACAAAATGATATTAGATTAGATTATAGATATAATATCATAGATCTATGTATTATAGACAAAATTCCATCTAATTGATATTGGCACATGTCTACTTGTATTAAATCTAATACAAATTTCCAACCAAGATGATGTCTGAATAAGACATTTCTGGAAAAAAACTAAATTGAAAATAAACACATTTCCTTTCCAGATAATGCACATCAATACTATTTTTATATTGACTAAAAATTCCTCTCAGTAACATTACATTTTCAAACTTGTTTTTTTTATGGACATTTTTATCATATTAAAGAGAATATTATAAGACTCTCAGTAAAATGTTCAAGTTGATATTTCAATATATATATAAAATAATAAGTCTGAAACCATTGTTGTCCAAATTCAATGAGTTTTCTCTTTCACAAACCTAACTAGTATTATTCAAGGAATTTGTCAAATGTTTTTAAACAACATAATACAGTTTTTTCAAACATGATTACATGTTGGCGTATAAAAACATTTCAAGAATTCCAATATTTCTTGGAGAGCTTTGGAATCTTCAATAATGGTAATGGACAAAGTGTTCAAGCATGAGTAAGTTAGTATCAGTTGACAGTTATATTTATATCTAGTTGATAGACCTTAGATGTCATGAATGTAAAAAAAAATCATTGATCTTTAAAACATTTTAAAATTCCATGTTACTTAAAATTATTTTCATATTGAAATTTCTTGACTATCTTCCTATATATAAAGTAAAAAAGTAAGTGTAACATAATCTGTATCATGTAACATAATATAACAAGTTAAATTAAAACATATAATTAGATGATAATAAGATAAATAAAGAGATAATATATGATATGATAATTTTATTAATGTTTATCAAGTAGTTATCTAGGATTATCTGAAATCAAATATATTTTATTTTTTTCAAAATCCTTGACATCAATAATCCCTTCACAAAGCAACTGCTTTATTACCAATACATCCAAAAATAATAAACTCAGAACTTGGGTCATTTTCCAAATCAAACTGGCCTTGATTTATTCTATGGTTTATTCTTGGTAGGAATAACACAGGTTATATGACATTTTATTTAACACAATTTTTCTTACAAATATTTCAATAAGCTAGAAAAATCTATCTAAATCTCTAAAAAGAATAGTTGACAATGGAACTAAACTATTATATTATTTGGTCATGTAAGAAATTAGACTGGATTGTGATTACTTTCATCTCAAACAATCATTGTATTAATAGTATGTAGCTGTTTACAGTCAAATACAGCTCATATCATAAATAATAACTTTTAATAAAAAACATTTGGTACAATTGAAAAACTGAAAAGTAACTTAAAGTTCCAGACATTGTAATGTATAATAACAAGTTTTTATCATGTACAAAGGTAAGAAAATGATCATAATCATGATTCACTATAGCTTCAAGAACTATGATTGCGAAATTCACCCCCCACAATCTTCAGAACATCAATTTAAGCTTCCTCCACACGTTTTTCCTCGGCACCCCATGTAGAAGTGTAAATTGTCCAGTAGTAATAGTGTGTGTTGATAGATGATATAGACATATTTCTAGTATAAATAGAGAAAATCAATGTGAGAACTAGTGGTATAATTGATTAGAATGTAAAGAACATCAATCATGTCTTAACTATTACACCTTTACTAGATTCCTTTTAGACACACCACATCACAGTACACAATACACATGCTCATCCCATTAGAGTTTACTTAAAAACAAAACTCCCCAAAAACAAATGCTGATCAGAATAGGGTACTGACATTAAAGAGGGTTGTAAAGGAAGTTGTTTGTTTATGTGTATAAGGAATACTCATTTACGCTATTCCAACATTCAGTCAAACAACTGTGTTTCTTGCAATTCCACTTAAACTAGGTGTTTTATGAAGTCACTATTGCTTTAAGGTACTCATATATCTGCGATGGTGATGTAAAAAAATTGCAAATGCCACAGATGCCTGACTGAAAATTGAATGGCGCAAATTGATGATATCAGTGTCCTTGATACGCATAAACCTGGATACAACCACCAATGAAAGTCGTAGAACTTTGTTTGGTATCAATGCTCTCATCACCGGCCAACTTTGTTTCACTCTTTACAATTTCTTCAAGTCCAAGACTTTGATGCATCTGATTCAATTTCTTATACAAAATTATAAAATATATCTATTGTATCTTCTAGACTATTCATTTCCATTAATATCTGTTGTTAAAATAGTCTGCGAAATGAGCTTTATCTGGAAGCAGACATTAATATGTCATCTACCAACCAAGCTGTTGTCAAAGCAAAAATTCTCAATTCTTTTAGTCTTTCTGCTGGCTATTTCTTTGACAGATTACAAGCAGACATGAATATAGTATAAACAATGAGATCAAGGAATAGTTGAGATTCTCCTTCGATATTTCAATAAGATAGATTTATTTGAATTCCATCACACTGTATGTAAGTGATGAAGCCTTCTTAGATTTTCTTTTATTTTGACGAGTCCCTCTACATTGATTGGTATTGTGTGTGATAGAAAATAGCAGGCTTAAGCAACAAGATCATGATTTAGTTGTGGTCTGCAAGTCATATGACCATTGCCTTTCAGATTGCTATATAGCAACAATGAAAGTATTCAATACAGATTTTTCTTCAAGAAATATAAGACATATCACATTAACTGATGTCTCCAAGTGATGCTTCTCAATGATAACAAAATCAATGAAAAAACCATAAATACATCAAAATGTCGTCTGTTCATTAAAATGTGGTCTTTCTTCCTTCAATTCATCACTCTAAAAGTCACAACTTTCTTAGTATAAATTTGTTTTCTTTGCTCTATCAATTATAATCAGTCCATCTAATATCATCAAAATGCACCACAATATACCTGTTTATATCACAGTGAGTCACTTTACAACATAAAGAGAGTCAGTTTATATCACAGTGAGTCACTTTACAACATAAAGAGAGTCAGTTTATATCACAGTGAGTCACTTTACATCATAGTGAGAGTCAGTTTATATCACAATGAGTCAGTTTACAATAAAGTGAGAGTCAGTTTTTGTCATAGTGAGTAAGTTTGTATCACAGTGAGTCAGTTATATCATAGTGAGTCAGTTTTTAGTGATCGTTTAACAGTGAGTAAGTTTATATCACAGTGAGTCAGTTTATATAACAGTGAGTCAGTTTATATCATAGCGAGTCAGTTTATATCACAGCAAGAGACAGTTTACACTGAAAACCAGATTGAAGCTGACAGTTTGCATTGAGGTTAGTCTACATTGCAGTGAGAATCTTTTTGGAATATTAGAGTGAGTGAAAAAAAATACCGATTTGACAAACTTTGAAACCTCAGGTTCATTGAAGGTCAGAGTACTTATGTGCCATCTAAATCATTTACCTTTCCTTACATGAAACCTTTCATATTACCAACCTATAACAATTAGAAAGACTAAAAATAATCTTCTAGATGTTCATAAATAAACTTTACAAATGAGTTCTGTAAAACTGGGTTTTATTTTCAATACCAATTAATTTGTAATTTCTCAAGCCCATTAAAACCCAATATCTACCGTGAAACATAAAGAGACTAACGTTCCTGAAGGGTATTTTTCTCTGCTTTTAGTTTGATGGAGCATGTAAACATTATCATGTGATTAATAGAAAATGTCTCCAGGCTTGAATTGTATTTTATACTGGAATTTTCTCACTAGTAATGTACTGATAATCAGAATAAGTTGATCAGGAAGGAAAAGGGATTAGTAGACTTGTTAAGGTGATTACAGTACAACAAAACCACCTAAATAGCATCTTTATTTATTGTATTTTTATATAAGAGGACAACCTCCTATTTCAAATACCAAACAAACATTTTAATCCTTGAATCTTACAGACAAAACACTTTCAAATTCCAATTTATATGCAGATACTGATCCTGAACATTTCAAAAGCAACATGGAACTTTTTAACGTGCTTCTGAGAGTCAGACCATTGTTGGCTTATACCTAATAGATCTGTTTCAATATGGAAAACAAATATGCTAAAAGTAATTTCAATATATTTGCCGAGCAAGAGAAAGATATGCTCCATGTTCAATTTCAAATTTATCAAAGTTATGTTCAGTTTCATATTTATTGAGAACTCAGTGACTTTAAACAATGAGGATCAAGAGACAGACAAATAATAATAAAGTTGAAACAGAATATCATTATTATTATTTCTGGACTATTAAATTTTCTACTTAAAATCCCTTCAGGGAATAATAATCATATTGAGCTGAAAGCTATTTTGAGAAGTTGCGAAACTGTCTGGGCCTATCATTCTATACTGAATATCTAATAACATACTCTTTCACAATATATACAGCTAAGGCATGGCGAAAGGTGGCCAAATTAAGAAAATTCAATAGTTTTCAAGAAACTGTTTCCCCACGGGACTAGGTTTATTTTGGTCTTGGCGTAGTAAACTGCTGCTTGTTTTAATTGGGAAGTTTGATTGATTGGGGTAAACTGTCGTGATAGATGAACATAGTGGTTGGAATTGGAAAGGAGATTGAAAAATCAATGAATGGTTTGGGTGTAAAATCTATTCTATTGTCACATAACATATATTACACAATCACTAGTATTCTTATAGTATGTAAAATAAGATATGTTGATACAGATTGTGTACTACATCAAGATTTATTAATTCTTTATAATTGTATAGCATTATTATAACCACCAGTCAGTCCAATATTATTATATTCAACTAACAGTAGTTATTTAACCTTCAAATGTCCTCTCTACATGAAATTATCGTGTTTATCGAGCTAGGAGATTGTGACATGATAGGAGTGAGCCACCAATGATTTCAATTGTCATCATTTATTGGCCACAAATAGCATAGTTGTTGTATAAAAAAAGCTCTTAAGTGTTCGAACTTTTTGCTCAGTGTATATAACAGTGAACAATGGAGTGTACCTTGACTTAATCACAAAACAGTTTAGCCAATTCCTACTGAAGACATATATCAAGAAGTTGATTTTGGATGTGCTGATTTGGTGGGGGGCGAAATATCTGAGGTTGCCCGAATTTCTAACCCAGTTATGAGATTTTTGCCCTCTGCTCCCCTTTGGCTCCGCCACTGGGTAATGCAAATTTTCACTTCATATTCCGTTACAAGATAAGTAGTAAGTTTTTGCATAAGAATTAATGACCCAGACAGAGAATTTATTTCTGACAATTTTGGGGTGCCAAAAACATATCAAAATCTATATCTTTTTGATTTGGTACAATGGCACTGTAAACGAATAAATCTCTGCTGAACTGATGAAGGTTTTGCTGGGGTTTAATTCTCACTTGCTGACCCCACGGGGTCTGGGTCACTCTCTCAAAAAATCTAATATGGATGCTCAACTTTCACTCTACTTACATTCCAACATGTTGAAAAGAATAATTAGTGTTAATGCCTGGTTATTTTTATTGTGAAATCAGATGGAGTTTATTTGTTTTGATAATCTCTCAAGATTCTTGTAAAATTTGTGATGCATTCATCTCGTTAGTAGAAGAATTCAAGTGTTTCTATATGTATCTTTTCTCAAAGACATTAATTGTTTTAATAATGAACAAATAAAGGAATGTTTTTCAAGGGGAAATCTTATTTAATCATTCATCTATTCATATGTGTATAAATATCTTTAATAAAAAAGTTTCGAGAACTATAAGATGATATTCAGAATCTATTCACACCGATGGTTGAATATATATATTTTTCATGGTCACACACCTATTAAAGATTAAATTTGCAAAATGTGTGCCAGAATTGTTGATTTAGTTTTGACTAAATTTGCAAGCATATATTCCATATATAGTTCAGATATTAAAATACATTATACTGGTAAAGCATGTTTATTATATACTTTATCTTAAAAAAGAAAAAAAAAGTTTGATTTTATATCAAATGTTTACCCGTACAGAATTTCAACAAGAAATCTCAAAATAAAAAGGACTCCAATCATGTGATCCACATTTGTGCATAAATTATACTAACAGAATTGTACTCAGGAGGAAAGAAAATAACCCTAGAATATTGTAGTATGTGCATAGGGCACAGAGACATCATAGAATATTCAGTGACTTTGCAAAGGACACATTAATGTTTCCACTTTGTAAAGATACTTTTAAGTTATGACAAATTTGGTTTTTGTCATGGTGAAAATTTTCTTTAAGTAGCAATCCAAAATGGATTTGGCTCAACTGCTGTACAAAGACATTTTAGGTCTGACCAAATCACATTGCATATGAGCAGGTAGGCCCAGATTTCTAAGGCTGTAAGGTAGTTTGCTTAGAAAGAGAGCTGTAAATACAAAATCCTCATCAGGTCAGTTAGTATGTTGTTTTTGATTTTGAGACATGTGGTTTTGTACATACCTGTCATAGTAAATATCCCTATTAAAACACCTATATTTCTCCCTGCTAACATCACATCTTCACTGTCAGCTGTAACACCAGTTTGTTTGGACTTTCTTCCTGCCCATAATCCTACTGCTAGAATTAGTCCATAGAATAAAACTATAGCTATAATCCCTGGTATATGTACCGACATCTTCTCTTTCTGTCTCTTATACCTACAAATACAAATTATATTATGTTCAGGTCAAAAAAGGATGTTTCAAGGCTCCAAAGAGGCTTTTGGATCTATGTGGACTGAAGTTGTGACTAAAATATTGTGGATGAAAACTGAAAAATGACCACAAAGATAGGTTTAAGCAAAAATAAATGATCATTAAAGGTAATGGTATTATAACAGTATCTTTGTAGATGCTCTGAAGGTATACTGAGTTGACCAAAAATCAAAGTCTGCCTTTGATAACTATACAAATCATTAATCATGAAGCACAATTTTGTTTTATTTTCATCATTATTTTCCTCAAGCATTTCAAGACTAATTCTTAGCTTAAAGAAATGTTTCAGATCAATTTTCTTAAACTTGTTCCTACTAATAGGAAGAAGAATATGCAGATTTCTGATAGATAAATTATAGATATAAGAAAGATAGAGACAATGGTACATTATAATCAATAGAAGTTATGAATAATAAAATTCACAAAGATAAGAAATCAATCTTTATCTATTTATTGATGAAGAATTTCAATGTAAGAATTGATTTAATCTATTTTTACTAATTTTCTTTACAATTTAAAACATTCTTCAGGACCTAAATACATGTTATACAGTAGGCTTATCCAGTTTGATTATATTCAGGATCAAGATACATGTTTTTTGTAGGTTATTACTCTGTACCAGTCATGGTTTGACAAAATTCTTCTTTGACTTTGACTAAATTTATGATGTATCAAAAGATTTCTTAATTTAAATGAACCAATCAAATACACTGTTTTAAATAGGATTAAATACAAAATGTAACATTTAGATTTGCATTTTAATCATTTTGAATTTCATCTAATTGCATCTACACATTGTGAACGTCAATATTGCTATACCAAAATAGTATTTATACACTCTCTATCTTAAATAACACAAAAGTGTAACAAAACAAATGAAATGAACGGAGTTTTACGCCCAGAACAATATAACATGTAGGCAACAACAACAGAATTTTCATTTAAAAATAATATATAAAATATATAATGTGATGTAACAGCTTTACAAAAGAATGACACCTACGACCCCTCACCCAAACTGTGCTTTCGTAACATTGCTTAACCGCAATGTTACAACCTAAAATTCCAAACAGGATGTTTGCTTCACGGAAAAAAATCTTTTCGACATCGATTTCTGACGGCCTCAGTTTATTTGCCACAAGAAAAGACACAAGGATTGATGAACTATGTTATATCTATATTTAGAGGCAGCCATACAATCTGAGAATAAATCTTTTCCTCAATGGGAATTTTCCATCTTAATGAGTAATTTGATTACTGAGTGATAATTCCGAGTTGGTCAATGATTTCGATTGTATTTCATAGTAAATATTATGTCTAGGTACAGTCTTCAACTTTCCTTAGACTAGAATCAATATAGCTTCTAGCTACCAGACTACATTTTAACATTGGTATTACTAAATTATCATATATCTTAGTGTGAAACATTTTCTAAATGGAACCAGAGCCAATGAATCACAAAAATCAGTATGAATACATTTATTTCAAATGACACCAAAGCTATAAAATCAATATATTATGCTCAAACATGATAGAGATGAATTGCAAGAAGTCTGTCCGACAGCAGAATAAAAAGCAGAAAGTATCAGAAAAATTCACATATAAACTTGTACTGCATGACTGTTCAAGGAAAGAAAACAGACACATATACCAGTCAGCCAAAAACTTTCCTTCCGTATTAGGGGATGGCTCTTCCAAGTGAGGATTGGTTTGCAATGGGCATCAGATCATGGTGCAATGACCACAGGACTTGAGTCAGCTATATCAGTTCAGGTTTAGTATAATTAAGACTGTATGACTCTGGTCTGACATCACTTAGTTCAAAGAATGCAACTAGTCTGTAATCATCTTATCAAGAAATTGGCCTGTTAATTCGGGTGTATATTTATCTTTTAGCATGTATATCTTAAAACTATTTAAAAAAACATCTTGTTTATTTGATTCACTATGTGGCAGTAAGATAAAATTTGTAATGCCTCTGTTTGTAACTGATAAATCATTTCAGATAGTTACCGCATTTAAATTGTATAATTTATATATTGTATCTATAATTCTGGTAAATACACTAGACAACTAAAAAATTCATATGCCACAACTTTTACAGTTTTATCTCCTGCTTGGGTATTTACAACAGAAAAAAAAATATGTGATAAAAATCTATACAGGCCGGACAATTCTGTTAATCAAAATCTCATCCAAAGTATGGTGAAATCATAGTAAAAGTTGGATATTAGTGGACTCCTTCAGAGTAAGCACTGAAATGTAGCAAATCACACACTTAAATTTCAGTTATGACGAAGTGAAAACTTTAAAAACTATATTTTAAATATTATAAACATTGGGAGGTTATATTGACTTTAACAATCTCCACAAAATCTTGAAACTCTTAGATACACCCTAGTGGAAATTTAAACAAGATAAGATTTGTCTTGAAGACAAATTAATTTTTGAAGTATGTAGAATAAAAATTCAATACAAATTCCTGCTTCAAAGAGACTTACAATATCAAACAACTGTTTTAGATTACAGACCAGTTCTTCATTTAAAAGACATACTTTCCTTATTTTTACTTTACAGACTGAAAGAGCTCAATTCAAGAATTCTATTCACCTGGATTCAACTAAAAGCAATGTAAAAGTTTAGATAGTTCTCACTGCCATAATGGTTTAATTATTTCAGATCATCTCCATCGGTCAAACGTGCAAACTTACCGGACTGCTAAAACCCCTAACTTCCATGATACATTTCTAAAATTGAACATTACACGGACAATATTTAGTAAGATGTATTTTACAAAGTTTTTACTACCATAAGATTGGTCATTGTCATGTTATGTATGTGTCATGATTATATGTTATAAAACTAGTTAAATAAAGAAAAGACTAAGTATTAACAATCGAAAACCTTAAATCCAAAATAACAGTTTGGCAGCTAATGCACTTTTCATATGAGGAAGTATATCAATCATAAGGAAATACTTTATAATGAAAAGTGGTATCAGGTGTCTGGAACAGTAAGGGTACCCTACCTCAACTGCCCTTGCTCAAACTTCAACTTACATGATAGGAGAACAGTTTAATTTTGAATCAATTAAAATGGACACAGAGTAAGTAGTTGTCTTATAATAACATTCCTAATGTCTTACAAATATTCAATGACAAAAAAGACAAAATGGTTAAATCATTACAAACAAACTAATAACTACAAAGTTCAGATAATCATCAGGTGAAACCTACCTTGTTGAATGAAAGAGAGGAAAGGAAAGAAGAAATTAAATCAATGGAATTTTTAACACAAGTTTTTGTTGTATTGATAATAAAACTGGGGGTGGTAGGAGGACCAATATGTCAGTTCAGAACTTGTCAGGAGTTCAATTATTGGAATAGAAATAAAAGGAGTGTTTTCCAACATGTTATCCACTAACTTGCAGACCTATTGATTTATCGTCTCTAGAATAGTAGAAATTATACCTTATCTGTAATAATGTGTAGGTTAGGCCTTTATACCATCCCTTCACTATTCTCTTATATTCTCATATCAGATTGAAAATTAGAATGAACTAGAGTGGGAGATTTCCTCTTCTTAATAAAACCTATGTCTGTCTCAACTACTGCTCTTGAAACAAGCATGACTAGAATAATATCAATACATTCTTTTCCCATTCTAACATTACACCATGTCCAACTTTAAATGAATCTGAACTAAAAGACATTAAATCTGAAAGACATGTAAATCTTCTATTTTTAAGGAATAATATCCAATAATCAAAGGAAAGAGAACGTGAAGACTATTGCAACTTCTTACTCAATCAAGAATCAGACATCTCTAATTTACTCCCAACATCAATTGCTCTGTTAGCTGCCATGGCAACGAATAATCAAAAAGGAAAATATAGAAATTTATAGGAAAGTTCCACCAATAAATTCATTGATTTCTTCTAATTTAAACAAGTTCAATACTTTAGCCTTATCTTTATCAACTAGCAACTAAAATAGTATCAATAACATATTTTATTCTCTTCTAATCTTTATTATATGTCCTACATATAAAATTAATATTAATTAATGAGTTTAAGTTTTTTACAGTAACATTATACAGAATAGAATCCAAAAATCTGGAACTCAAGTATAGTCTTTCTGTTTCTGATTTTTTCTAATCCAGGCATAATCCTGTCATTCTGTTTCTTAACAAAATACTTGCTACCATGATGCAGTTCATGTATAGTTCTTTCATTCTGTTTCTGATTAAAGAGATCATCCCTGATTCCAGTTCATGTATAGTCATTCTATATCTGATTAAAGAATATTATCATGATTCCAGTTGAAGTATTGTCTGTCATTCTGTTTCTGATTACAGAACATTAGGTAACATCATTCTAGTTTGAGTATAATACTATCAATCTGAAAACAGAACACTACCATGGGTTAAGTATAGATATGTTGAACAATACCAAGTTTAGAACAGTTTTGCTATTCTGCATCATGGTTTTAGGTTATATACACTCTGCTTCTAATTACAGAACAATGGTTTCAGGTGAATGTTTACTTTTTGTTCATTTGCAGAATTATATTAGTTACTGGTACATCAATAAAAGCATAAGAAAAATAAATTATTTGGATTAAAAATATAACTAACAGTATTATTAAAACATAAGTTAAGACTTGAACTATCTCTTATAAAAGGTATATATTGATTAGGTACATAGAACTAGAAGAAATATAAATAAGATAAGGGAAATAAGTTTGTTATAGAGAGGAAATAATGTATGATTCTTATCTTCACTTTAACACTAGCTACTCAATTTACATTGTTTATTAAGTACAATACTTACAGAGTTCTCGCTAATTAATTATGTTGGCTCTCTTCTTCACAATATATTATTTATTTTTTATATAAACTAAAAACACCTACATACTTATTCAACATGTTTTTAACCATATAGAATATTTTTAATAACATATAAAATATTTTGAAAGAAATTGATTAAATAATGCAATGCAGAAATATAGAGTCAAGTTGGCATTTAGACTAATTACAATTTCTATTTGTATGTGATAAAGTCAGAAGAGCCCAGTACACCAGCCAATGATCTGTCAAAATCATTTTTGGCATAAATCAGCAAGGATAACTGGAATCTCTCCACTTCTAAATGTCTTTGGAATCTTATTTGAGAAAAACATGTCAAAATTAAATTTGATAAATGTCGCCATGTAGCACAGATATAAAAATCTAATCAATACCCATAAGCATACAATTTTACACTTTTGTTACCTTCACAAGCGCATTTCTAGGGTATTAACATACAATCTGTTCATGAAACACGCTGAAAATTAAACTCAGTTAAATAGACTTATTCCATCCAGCATTTTGAATACGTCATTACCATTTACTCAAATTATTTAAAATATCACAGCAATATTGATATCAGCTCAGATTGACAAAAATAAAAGGAAATTCCATCATCTCTGTTGCATTTATTATAGATCTCTGGAAGGACTAACAGGATGAAGACTATTATGTCTATTATTTTAGCGTATAATGTACCAGTAGATCATGTCACTAGCAAACTAAATTACGTGATTATAAAACAGATAGAAATTGCGTGTGGAATGAAGATATCAGTAACTAGAAACTGATCAATAGACTATTTATAATTTCTAGTAATTATTTATTTAATTAACTTTATCTTAGATTAGTATTGTTAGTTTTACATGCTACATTTCATTTTATACTTTACTTAATCCCTTCAGATCAGATTCAACTTCTTACTTAATCTAATATTTATAGAAACAAATTACTTTCTATAAAACTACCATCTAGTTTCCTTTCTTACTAGGAGGTTAAATTAGAAAAACAGTTAAAGATCACACTTAGTCTAAGCTTTATACAATAAATATTGAAAACTATATTGAAACAAATTAAGTAACTACCGGTACCAAAGAAACAGCAGTTGGTCAAAAGGCTTATTTATCCATACACTAGCTTAAATCTTGTAAATAGGATTTCTGATCTATATCAACTTCAAATATGCAAAAACCTAGACAACAATTTTCATCAAAAAATCATTCATACCCAAGGTCATAGCAAAAAACTCAAAAAAATATTGTAAGTGGAAGTCAATTTGAGATCTCATTTATATATATATATCAGAGCCATAAGTCATGATGAATTTGACAAAAAAACTTAAATAAAAAATACATTTCATATAAAAAAATTTAAAATATAATGATGTCATCAGAAAATGTGGTTACTGTAGGAGGCCGGCAGATAAAAGGATTTTTGCCTCACAGAAAAAGACCCTAGTTAACGCCCTGTATACATAAGCTTAGCAAATCTGATCAAAACTGTACTCTCCCTACACAAGAATACTTTGATGGGAAATACCTCAAAAAACCTTCGTCAATAATTTGAATCATATGAGATTTCATAAAATTACACTCAGTTTTCTCAAAAATTGTCACCCAATTGTCAACCAAAAGACAACCAGACGGAGTTGACATAAACTCATGTCAATTTTATATTGTGGGTGTATAAAAATCATTTCAAAGAATTATTCACTATTCTGATAGCTTATAAATTTTACATTTTTAAATTGGTTATTTTATTGTTATTATATAACTTTAACATTATTGACAGATTTTATGATTTTTAACTAAAAATACAACTCATTTAATCTTCTTACCCTATTTCTAATATTCAAACCTTCTGATCTTTAGAAAGGAGACTCTTGTTCAGTGACTAAGCTTCCTTATGCTTCATAGGCATAAAGTCTAGCCTAACCCTCAAAACTGGTTGTTTAGTGAGCATTGTGTATCCAAACTATGTCACAGCAGCAAATCAGTTGAATATATTATTAACAATGATTGAAGGAGATTTATAGATCATTCATGCCCAAAGCTGGACTTAAAACAGAAGATGAACCTTGATTAGTGAAAGACATAAAATCAACTTACTTTTAACTGAGATTGTGTGGGCCTACCCAACCTTCCTCTTTTCACTACTTGATTTTAATATAAGTTTACTAGTTCCAAATGCATCAGAGTTTATGAAAATAGTGGAATCAAACCAAAGGATTTAAGAGATTTGACATATGGATAAAATAGGTGGCACAATAAAATGTCAAGGTCATTAAGCAACATGAAAGCAGTGATTGAGTCCAATAACGAAGCTATTAATCTTAAACACAATGACTAATAATTATCTACAAGATTCCAATTGGTAAAACTAGGAAGTCATTCAGTAGAATAGATGACTAGTTTAAAATAATAGGACTAGGTACAAACAATAATCAATAAATATAATAAGGAATCGAGGTTCTGGAATTCAATATATCTCATTCTAATTATAGTCTCCACAATGACCTTTTCTGTATGGATGCCATTTTGCTTTTACCATCATTCATAAGCCTCCAGAAATACATTTTATCATGAAGAATATTGAATTAGAAATAATAAACTTGTCAGAATATGACCATAACTTAATTTGATATGCCTGTTATAGAATAACAATAAATTTACACAAATCACCTTCAACTCTGACTTTCTGACACAGAATCAGGAATAACATGTCAAGTTAAGAGAACTTTTATCTGCATTATAATATAATTTCCAATAAAGAAATTGCCAAATATTTTCTTTTTTTTTCAAATATATAGGCCTACATTTTTTTTCTTAAAGATCCATGCAATCAATACCATGACATCTAATCACCTAAAAAATCTAGAATAGACTTTAGATGCATTTTTGAAGAGTCTCAGAAGGTAACAGATACAGAAATAAAATCAAATGAATGGAGTTTTAAGTCTTACTACTTTTCTGCACCTGATGGGCTATTGAAAATGGGCATGTGCAATGTGTAATAAGAGAAATTATTTAAGGACATCAACAAATGCATATACTCTTTGATTTCCATCTGACCCTGGAACCCGAATTGTTTAGAGGAGAGCATATGATGAGGCTTCAGTTAAACACAATGTTTTTCATGTCATAATGCTGATTTTTCTTTTTTGCAATATTTTTTTTTACTTTAGAGGTTATCTTAAGGACTAAATGACTAAAATGTATCATATATGCAGTAGTATGATTAAATTTTCTCAATCTGTTACATGCAAATTTTCAAAATTTTACAAAATATGCTTAAATCATTTTGATTTTGGGACAATCATTAACAGTCAGAGACAGACTACCTATATTTCTTATTTGTGTCCAAGAAAGAATTAGTTTAATTTAATAAGTCTCATTTATATGGACATTTCTACACATACTAAGATGGTGTAAGTAATATATAATGATAGCCTAAAAACATAAAACTACCATTTGCACACACCATATATTTCCATTGAAATCATTCTATCTTTCCAGATGTTTCAAAATGACCAAATTATGATATCTTTATCCTTAAAACCATTGAGTTTCCCCATTACACATATGGAGAATAAAAAGCCTCTTTTTATTACTTTTTAAAAAAGCCTATAAAGTATCTATTTATCCTAAATTTCAAGATGAATTCAAAGTAAAGTAAATAATTATAACTCACCGAAAACTCTTTTAAATGTCTTGAAAAATTCGAAAATCACCACAATTACTCCATTTTATAAGAGGAAATACTCCAAAGAATAACAGCAACCTTTAAACAGAAAATAGAACCATTTTAAAGAAACTATAATCGTCAAACCTGTAATATAGTGTGATTATCTGCTGGTGTATTCAAGAGATATAATTTACATACTGACGCTATGGAGATTATGGTGAAACTGAATGGTTGACGTCTGTACTGTAGGAATCGTGTCCAATTACTGGTGAAATATATCAATACTACCAGACTAGGTAGTAAACACCATAGCGTTATTGAACCGTTATCTGCCTACTACATCTACAACTAGCACCATAAAATCTTGTGGGTTGGCAAGATGGGAACAAAGCCTGTATTGAATTCAAGACAACTAATATTATAATAACGAACCCAATAACCCTGTGTATAAATCTGAAGAAGGGGCAAAACTAAATTAAAATTCCTCAGCTTGGATGAGACAAGTGGCCACAAATAAATTATTGATGTAAACCTACTATTTTACTACACCTACATGCTAACAACAAGATAACCAAAAACTTTAAATTTCAATGGATGGACACACAGTCTGGACGAATGGATGAATCTGCAATACTGGTATTTTGTGTGTGGGTGTATAAAAAACCTCACAAATAGGAGAAATTTCATTTTCTAATTTCTTCACAATACACAGAATTCTCTTACATATCAAGAACAAGAATTTCATTTCAAATTTCCTTCTTTTTCCAGTCAATCAATGTTTAGTACAGTTTTATAACAGAATTAAAAAATCAAGAGTGTAAGACTGACTATTGAGGCTAAGAACACGTAAATTGGCTCAGACAAGAAGAGATATATTGATCTTAAATACCACAACTCAAGTCCAATCTTTAGCAGAGATTTCTACCCTATCCTCTCAGTATAGATTATATCACTTACTAACCCTTTATCTGACTTCAGGTATGTCATCAATTAGTGCTTAGGAGGATCATCTTATCTTTAATTAATTCCAATAATCTAAATACTATATTATCAAATGTAATTTCAATGTTTTTAGTTTGACTGTCCAAATCTTTTATTTCAGCAGTTGCTACTACTAGGTTAGACCAAAACATCTGTCTCTATTCCAGCCTCTGATAGCTATTTTGACAGATGCCGGTTAGATTAGAAACAGCAAAATTTTAAATAGGGACTTCCCGCATATCTGAAGGTGCAGGGGTTTAAACTTATTTCGATATCCCGGAAATGCAAAACTCAAAATTGAATATTATGTTAGAAAAAAAGGCATCTCTGAAGGTGTGTAAAATGCCCTTTTCACAGGACCTTTTTCTTCTGACTCTTCTCCGATATCAGGACAACCCTTTATGTCATTCTAAATTGATGACTATGTGTAGAGTGCCCATCTTTATTAGTCCAATCTGGTGTAGAAAAGCAGGACACAAACTCTCACTGCTAATTGAGCTCCCTGTATTCCTTTTCAGAATGAAAATCAAGACTAAAGATTTTCAAAAAATTGTGTGTATCTTGACCATCATTATTCAGGCCATACTCATTTGTAGTTCATATTCATATTGATAAGATAATTACATTTCCCTTCAAAAAAAAATGAAATGAATGGAGTTTTACGTCCTACTTACATTTCCCTTTAGATAACAGTTATAATTCCAACAATTTTACTAGAAGAACAACATAATCCATGTAAACCAATTGTATGCTTACCAACAAAAATATACAACAGATCTCACAGACAAGACAATACTATTGAAAGAAAAGGCTGAGTTCATGAAAACTAATTTTCTCTGGATAGGAAAGATTTCTCTTTAAGCAGGTTTAGTTATTCACTTTTTTAAGAATTATCATTCTGTTTTATGGCATATTGATAGATGATGAAGAATTTTGAAAACTACTTTCTATATAAGGATTGGGTAATAACAGTTTATTCTGTCTATAATTGGAAAATACATTACCATTCTATCATTTTATAGATAAATACCAGAAATTATCAGATATGTTTCAGACATACAATGTTATTTTTCAATTTACACATTTTTTTATAGTCAGTTTATATTATAAATGGAGAAAATCAATAATTCCAAGATTTATGGAAATTGATCAAATATAGCAAGAAGACAATTTTCCAGCAATAATCAATGTTCATGTTTAAAGGAAGAAGTGTTTTTCAAAGGTGTTTCTGAATAATTAATGAATAAATTTCAAATGCTAAATTTTTATCATTGGAATCTTTGACAAACCATTTTTTAGCTTGAATAAGAATTCTGAAACATTGAAAACATTGTAAAACAGTAAACATATTGGATATTTCTTACAAGACAATTATAATTAATTGGGGTAATTAAAAGATTGTTAGATGTCACTAAATCTACAGGTATTAACTAATCAATATAAATATTTATTATGAATAGGAGCAATTATCATTATTGACCACACATCTGATACACCCACCTCCACATGCAGTTAAAGCCTAGTTTCATTTTATTATATAGTCTACTACAAACATATCCAGTTTCAAAGGCCTACAGAATCGAATTTGCCAATCATTTTCGTATGAATTGAAATATCACCTACAACATACTAATGCGAGTTAAAGTTTGCCTTGAGTTGATGAAAAATGTTATTAATCTTTCTTTAGTCTGAAAAGTAAATCATTTTGACATTTTTTGAATTTTGGCTAGATCAAACATTATTGGTATGATTGAAACAATGTTTATTTACTTCCACACATCTTAGAGAGAATAGATTGGTCAATATAAGAAAATTACCTGCTGCATTATGCTTGCCAGAGTTGCCCAAAATGTCACCCCATTCATATTAATGAAATCAGATTACTCCTTTTAAGACTCATTAGGCTTTAAATTCTTCCCTGTATGTTGCTTTAGTATTGCACCTTAAACCTAAAAATGTGCTTGTTACCTACTTAAACATAATAAAATTCATGTTCAGTCAGTGTAAAATAAGAATAAAATAAAATCTTATTAGATGTAGTGGGGGGAGGGGTGGCAAGTAAAGTTTCACAGAATTGTCAAAGGGGTTTTGGAGGGGTAAGTAGTAGGTTGGCTCACAGCCAATTTCTGTCCCAATGTAAAATGATAAACTCAGTGATAGGTACTCATGTAACAACCTAGAAAGAAATTTTATGATGCATAATTTATTGAATATTTCTTTTTCTTCTGAACATAGTAAAGGGAGGTAACATACGGCTCTGATGATTGATCACAACATCTGATTGTGGTCTGTATTAATACATATCATGAATATTCAACAAAACTTCAGACACTAGTTAAGTAATAAACAGAACAGATCTACGAAAGTTAAAATATTGTTTGAACCAAAAATAAATGGGTCGATTGAAAGTGATAGGTATTCGTTTTCTCTAATTAACTAAATAAGAAATTAGCTTCAATAAGTTTTTCTGAAGATGCTACATTCCAGAGATGAAAGGTTTCGCCGCCTGATCTATCACCCAAATTGAGCCCATGGTACAATGTTGAACCCTACTGTGCAGAGGAAGCTTTATACATAATCATTATTTTGAGATTTGCAAAGAGGGCTCAATCCATATTGCAGATTGGATTGGATTAATTTCCAAATTAGCCATTTTTCCTACGGAGCAAAGGCAAAAATAATTACCAAATGTAACCAAACTGACCAAGTTTCAAACTCTGCCAATTCTTGTTACCCAATCGTACGATGCTATTTTAGGTAATATTTTTTGTTTCATAATTATGGTGACAAGAAACCATCTCTGACCTGAACAAATGACTCTTTCTGGGTATGTTTTGATGCCATTTGCTCAATGGTTAAGATTTGATCGACTAATTTGAATTCAATTTAGGTTATATGGTAGCAGACAGTTTTATTTTAGCTCAATCTGATTTAAAACCTTTTCAAATCATGATTTGTCTTGTATCTTTTCTATGGGTGAACAACTTAATCCTATAAGTCAGCAGCTAGGGCCAGTTTGGTACTAATTACGAAGCACATGATCATGTTGGCATATAGGGCGGGTTAAGAACTGGACGTTAACCCTCTGACACACCTGAAGGAATGTGGAATGGTCAATAATACCAGACAATACCCGTTGCATTATACCCACCGGACACGTCCAAAAATTTACTCCACCCCGTGTTTAGTCATATTGACCCGTATATATAAAGAACCGAAAGTACTGATTGAAAATATTGACACATTGTCTGCTGCACTACACACAATGGCGTAATATTTTGGTTTGATCCAACCCAGTGCCGATGGTGGTCAAAAAATGATCACGGCAAGTACAATGTCTTCTGCAACAGCTAAAACACGCCACAATGCCTTTGTTTAAGATTATCTGGGCCAATCCTTTTGTGAGGATGTGTATTTTTGTGAGAATATTTTATAACCAAAATGTATTGAAATCATTGGCAAAGGGTCCAAAAAAGGCAGTTTGCGTTGTGGCGTTTGGAGAGATTAGTCAGTTACAACAACAACACAAAACAAGAACAACAAAAGATACAGTAAATACGATACAGTAACTCGAAATTCAAAGTCAAAAGAAAGAGACTAAGTCAGTCAAATATTATAATAGATCTACAGGTTATGCGGGTGTGGGTAATCAAACTTCATGCAAGTCAACATTATGTAAACTAGTCAAAATATACATTCATCACATAGCACCATCTCATTTCCAGTTCAAATTCAGTCATTATCATCTCAAGATACATTTCAATATACCATGGGGTTATAAATTTAGAACCTTACACGGCCCCACACTCGTATCTCTAACATCCCTATTGTTATCCCTAACATGGTCTTACCAAGCTTGAGTAAAATCAACAAAAAGAAACCAATAGAAATCATTTGCTGGCCAGCATTCTAAATGACAATTATGCCTAACAAGAAACCTAACTTGATAGAAAACCGAGTGTGGGAGTGTGTAAGCGATAGCTACACTAGAGCGACCATATCTTTATACCCTATAATCTAATTGAAGTTGCTCTTGCTGCTCTTGTCAAAATATTTGCTTTTTCAGATGGATGAATGAATTCGAGATATCATTCACAAAGAATGCAAATACGTCTGACATAACGTCATAACTCCATTCTCCCATCGGATGCAATTTTCACAGATGATGTTTAAATATCTTCATTTACAGTTGAAATATTATATTTGACAGTAACCACTGTTTCTTTCTTAATCTTCATTGGTCAGTGACTGGATAACGTTTTTCATGAGACTTGGTCTCTTAATTCATTCTTGGTTTACCATTTAGTCTAGGATAACTTTTTGTTTATGTTTGAATTCACCATAAAGTATTACTTCTTAACTTGGCCACCTTAAAAATTATTTTACAAAAGTCATCTTGATTTATCAAGAGAACGAGTCGATAGACGGACGCTCTTGACAAATCAAGATGGTAAAGTTTTCTGATAAAGAATATAAATTACATATACTCATGTACAATGAAATTTGACTGAAACAAATACGGGAATTTTGGTGTTAACGTTAGATTGTTTGGGTTAATGTTAGTATTTGGCTACCACCACAAAGTAATAATGCAGGGAAAAAAAGAAATAAGAAAGAGTTAAATTCCCGTTTTTTAATAGACTTTTTTGAACAAAGTTACTGCCAGAGAATATCAAATGAAATGTAAGCATATGAATTTATTGCAATGATAATTTTGTTAACAATTTTATTGGCTCGCATTCATATGCAAATATGTTTACAGAACAATCAATATTCCAAGGAAGAAATTTCAAATCAAAGACACTTTTACAATTGCTAACAATACAATATAAAGGTGGAAGTGAAACCCGGTACATTTCAGGTCCACGTGCATTTAAGGCAAGATTAAACTTACCAAACATAAGTTGACTCTTCACCAAGTAACCGGACATAGTGATTAACATTAAGATACATAGATTCAAGTCGCCTGGATTGTCCTCAACCAAATAGAGCTACCATGACTATAGGTACTACAGATACCAGTCTAATCCTGTTCCGTTTCGAGGCGTTTTTTATTCGTCCTGCCATTCGTGCCCAGGGGTTAAGCAAGTATTGGATTCAGAGTGCTCAGATCGAACATCCTCTTCCAATACCTCCTTCTCTCCTTCGCTTACTTCCGGGTTGGACTCTTGAGTCATAAGCCGTTGTGTTTGAGTTCTTCGGCTTTAGATGCGCACCAGTTCTATATGAATTTGGAGTTGATGGCATCGAAAGGATGCGACCTCTGTTGGCCGTTCTGACGTACTTGACAGCTGATCTGCTGTTGTGTCGTGGGTCAGGGTCTCAGGAGACGATTCAGGACTTCCTCGTGCTCCCTTTTTCCTTTTTCGGGAAACGTTCGTTTGGCTACTAGCTGGGATGGAGAGCTCTTTAAAGTTCTCAACAGAGTTTTTGACAGCCTGAATGATCTTCGAGCCAACCCTATGCCTATCATACCCTTCGCCGGAGTTGGCAGCTGTTGCAGCAATTTCTGCAACGTCCAGCATCAAGTTTAAAAAACTCTCCGCATCCCGGAACACTGGTGTGAAACCGGACCCCTTAGACACTATTGGCGGGACACTTGTTTCCAATACTGGATTCGACTTCTTTGGCTTTAGTGTGTGTTTGATTTTCTTCAACTTAGGACAAGTTGGGTCACCTGCCATGTGCCTTTCATTACAGTTGGCACATTTTGAATCCAGTGCCTTGCATGCCTACGTAAAATGCACGCCTCCACATTTGACGCATTTAGCAGCCGCGGACCCTGTCCACGTAAGGGTAGGTATTCCGGATCAGGTAGACGATTCCGATCTGTCTTGGAATATGCCCTTTCGGGAACGATTATACTACCGTTCCGTCTTCGGCTCCTTAACTTTGAATCGACGTACACTAGATACGTTATACCCCCTTTCATGAGGGTCCTCTAACAATTCCTTCTCGGAGTAAGCGGACGGAATCTGATACACAATGCATCGATCTGAGCTGACCGATTGCGGTAACCCCATCCTCGACTTTCTACCGAGTAGGCTGTCCTTTGTAAGTGCGATGTCCGCGCTTTCTCTCGCCTGGAAAGCTAAGCGAACCGATCCATTGCCTAAGATCTTGACCATTGGGATTCCGGCAATCCCCTAAGATCTAATTTCCCGACCGATTGCTGTTGCCTTACCTCCTTTGAATGTAAGTCCCTCCTCTGGCGTGACTTTGGGGAAGGTTTTTGAAGTTGGAGTACTCATAAAAAACTTCAGCCATAGTACGAGCATCAGTTTTGGGACTTTCCATTTTACCGACTAGAGTAATAGAAACGGTAGTTAAATATTATGACTGACTAGAGAGTAGAATTGAGTATAATCTTGCTGCGATCCGGGCGGATTTAACGACCAAAAATAGTATGATTTCAAAGAAATCAGTTGTGAAATAATTCACAAAAACAATTCACTAAATCACTAAGAATAATTTAACACAAAGCGGCTATCCAAATAATTAGTAGTAGTAATCACTTAAATCCAAAGAAATCAGCAACCTGAAATATGCAAGATGAATTAATAAATTCAACTCAAAAAATCACAAATAACTAAACACTACTAAGTCCAGCATAGAACAGCTATCCTAATATCGAGTAGTAATTCAACACTTGTAAGTGACAATAATGACACTAATTAGTGGAGTAGATAATTAGTCTTTACACTTTGAGTGCTCAACCAATTGAATAGAACAAAGTATATCAGCTAATCTACTTCACCGGTAGAAGTTTTTAGCAGAACTTAAACCTCATGCAGCTGACTTGAGAAAACACCTTAAAAGGAAATACCAATCATACTTCTGCCATCTGATTGAGAACCCATTCAGAGTAAATATAAAATGAGACCTACACATGCCTTGACATTTATTTTATTGACATCCAAAACCAATTACGAGATCCTTTCTAAACCTTTAATTAAACCATCAGAACTTTCGGCAACTTGGTCTTGAATATCAACCCTATTATAGATTAGATCTGAAAAGAAAGATATTTTTTATAGAATATAATGACAATGATAATTTTGTTGACAATTTTATTGGCTCGCATTCATATGCAAATATGTTAACAGAACAATCAATATTCCAAGGAAGAAATTTCAAATCAAAGACACTTTTACAATTGCTCACATTACAATATAAAGGTGGAAAGGAAACCCGGTACATTTCAGGTCCATGTGCATTTAAGGCAAGATTAAACTTACCAAACATATGTTGACTCTTCACCAAGTAACCGGACATAGTGATTAACATTAAGATACATAGATTCAAGTCGCCTGGATTGTCCTCAACCAAATAGAGCTAACATGAATGTGAGATGTTGGTTGAATTGTCCACATTAATACCACATCTGTCCAGAAATTAGGTTATAGAACGATTGACGATTTGAGTTCCGTTTCAAATTGGTCACCTGCAAAATACAACACATTCGATCAGAATAATGGAAAAAAGAAAACGACCTATTCAAACTTTGCAATTAAAAGGAACATGAAAGTCCAGTTGTAATTTTTCACGATAAATGACTTTGTAGTATATTTGCGAGCATGATAGCATACCTTTTAAGAGCTGAAGTCTCGTCCAATACAAGCAACAAGAGGTTCTGTAGCCGGGGACCTCCGTTTGAAAAGTGACTTTAATTAGTTGACACATGCAGTAAACTTAGTATCTTAGTAACCCCTGATTTCTGCTCACCTACGGTGTGAAACCAGTGGATTTAGTTTGATCAATGTTTTTCATACGACACTGAGTAGAATTAAGTACTAATTTAAACTTGAAACAAAGTTTGTTAGCTCTGGCGTGGTTAATGAACACGATGGGGTGAGGTGAGGCTATTTGTGTTGTCCTCACTTTTGTTGGTAAATCGAATTCCAATTATTAGCCCACTTTATGTGAACTGGAATATCAGCTTTACAATTATATAGCCTACTACTGATACTCTTAAAATTGTTTTTACATTGATATAAATATGAAGTTGTTGTAATACACTTTTCATCGCGAATTATCAACTGAAAATGTCTAAAAGTTTGGCTAAATCTTCTCTCTATAAACAAATCTCATAAAATTTTGAGGAACTTGAAATGCACATGTGTATCAGTCAGATGAATCCGATTTACAGTACTGTTCGTTGAAGAGTTAATAAATGCACTTGATATAACAAATTGGCCCTGAGAAGAAGTATTAATCAAACGTACTTAGTTCATTTATCAAATGGTCATCTGGTCTTATACATAAGTTGTCGTCTGCGGGGGTCTCCAAAGGACAAACGCCGTCGTATTTTGTTATGCCCCATCATTCTCTACGTGATCCTGTACTCAAGAGTTGGTTCCAAGTTCTATTGACTAACTGCTCCTTGCTGCAAGTTTCAGATTCTTCTCTATACGCTGCATAAAAAGTAGTAAAACTAAATATGAATGGTGAAAGTCAGATGAACCATGGTCCATGATATAACCTGCGCTCTGATAGCTATCGATCTATTTTGTCTATCAAGAGTCTGAAAACAGAATCAATTTTCTGAGTTTTCCGCGGGTTTATAGGCTATTCTGACTTGAGAGTTTAAGATATTTGTAAATTTACGTTGGCCTGTTATTATCAGAGATTATGCATACTTGGGGGCATTTGGTTCACCTTGATTTCACCAGCATTATACATAATATAATATCATGAAGATGTGTGTAGGTAATAAGACTAGATATGACTATTCTAGTATATAGGTTGATATTCATAATGACAATAATATAATCTGTCAGAATCAGTGACAACTATCATCCTTCAACCACTAACTATTAATTAAACAGAGAGAAACCATTGTTTATATATTGTACCACTCGTCTATTACCTACCTACATAATGTTCTCATTATCATTAATATCTTCCTTGGCATTTATTCACGAGTCGACTTCGGCTGTTTCCGTATTATGTACGTACAACTGTGATAAATGAGTTAGGTTTCAACGAGCTTTAGACTAAATCTGTAGAGCTACAGTATTTAAGCATATAATATTAGTGCGTTGTTATTTTTACACATTCAAGTTTTTTGTTTTTCTGACTAAAATGGCGGATGACATTGTATCAGTGACTATGAGAAGGAAAAATACTGCCACACCATGGGGATTCAATATGCAAGGTGGAATAGATTTAGGGTGTTGTGTATATATTCAAAAGGTAAGGCATCAAAGATTATGACACAGTTTATATGCAATTTACCTGTAAAATACATATATTTAGCTGGCATCGGCTGTAATCTGATATGGAGTTTTTAGGGACAAACCTGTTTCATAATATAGACCTACTTTGCGCTGGCATTATAATATAAATTAACACTTTAAATGTAGTGTGCTACAAACTCTTTGAAGTTTTTCTACTTCAGCTTCAACTCCAATTGATTAGTAATTATGTAGTTGTTAATAAGAATTAAATAGCATCAGTTAACGCAATTTATGTGCACTTTAACGAGGACCTTGATTCTTATTGCGATATGCACCTTGGTATGCAGGTGTAATTTTATCAGAACATCTAGAACGCACTTTATCATCAAGTTGTCTACTTGATAAATGTATAATAATTTCAAACATCACAGACAAACGGAAACTGCTTAATATAATGTCAGGATGGGAGCGAGTGAGATGACAGAAAACTATATGACTAACTGACATTCTGTGACCAAATGCCCTCCCAAAACTCCCCAAATCACCCACACAAATTCAAATGCTCAATGCAAACGGTAATTGAAGATTTCATTTTTTTTTAGTTTGAAAGGAAGGTGCATCACAAGACAGAAATTTATCATTATGGTCGTATCTATGCGTGCCTTATACTTCTAGAACTGAAATCTGATCAAGTATAGGACTATACTTATATTGTATAATAATATGTTGATGTGTAAGAAACATGTGATAACTATAAGAGAAACCTGGTTTACATCTGACATAGTGTAGACAATAACATGTAGTTCCTTATCTTAAATAATACAAATACTAACTAAATAGTTCACTCTACTCTCTACTTTTACAGGACGTAATAAAACAGCGATATCATACAAATATCATTTCAATCTGATTCATAGGACAGTGGATAGGCGCATTATATTCTTTAAATAAAAAAAAAAGATTTTCATTCGCCTTATGCTAAGTAGAATAACATTCGAGAGAATTAATAAGAGATAAACGTTTCCTGTCCATTACAGAGATAATATTAATAATTCAACAACAATTTACTTTTAAAGGTTATTGTTTCAAATGTTCAGTTATTGAAGTTTGGTAGAAAGATTTATCTTCATGATACTCACAATACAAATATATTTAACAAGGGTAAGAATTAGTTACTTGGAGTGTCATGGTCCTGTAGCAATTATGACAATGTTGCCAAAACAGAGTACGGAGTAGCCCTCCAGTGATACCCTTGACCGCTGATCTTTGAATATGACATACTTGCCATGACAGTCAACCATAGAAAAAGGACAGTACTCTTTCCTACTTTTGGGATTTGTAAGTAGCACATAGTACTAAACTATTTCCATTATATTTTACCTGTAAACGTATTAAACTGGGTTAATATCTAATTTTATCATTCAGTCTAAAATTGTGAATTAGAATGATTACATGTGCTGTAGTAATTTTCACTAGTAGCCAGAAGTAGAAATATATTTTGAAAAAAAGTTCATCTGGAAAAGTGAGTAATTAGGAACAATAAGTGTTTTATATTTATTTTCCTTTTCTCTAGACAAATGGGTCATTTTTACAAGTTAAAGGCGTTTTTAATTAAAGGAAACGTTGTTAAGGAAAGAGTACATTGACACTAAAATTTGGTCTTTTAATAATATTTATCTCTTAAACTGTACTTATCTACCTAGAGAAAACCACATGGGAAAACAAACAGCATTGAAGAACACACGAACATATTATTAGGCCTGCTAATACTTTTTATTATAACATTATAGATAGTGAACATTCCCTTCATTGTGTAATTTCAAGGTTGTACTTACATGTCTTTCTTCTGGCAAGTGAGAAAATATAAATTTTGATAACTAAGCTTTCATTATGAACCAGGAGACAGGCGTTTATCCATTCTTACATTAAATTTATATTCTAGTGTATCACAACTATCATTTGTAAACTTATTTGTTTATATACTTGTTAATCTGAACCGACATTATAAACATGTCTGTCTGGACTGTTTGTTTTATATAAATTTGTTTACTAGTAAAGTCATTATAAACTTGTTTATCTAGATTATCATGTACGAATGTGTTTATCTAGATTATTATTCATGAATATGTCTAACCAGACTGTCATTTATAAAGGTGTCTTTTGTGAACATGTTTATCCAGATTGTCATTTATTAACATGTTTATCTTAACTTTCATTAATAAATGGGTTTAGCTAGACTGTTATTTATAAGCTTTTTTTTTTTTTTATCTAGACTGTCATTTGTAAACTTGTTTATCTGGACTGTCATTTGTAAACTTGTTTATCTGGACTGTCATTTGTAAACTTGTTTATCTGGACTGTCATTTGTAAACTTGTTTATCTGGACTGTCATTTGTAAACTTGTTTATCTGGATTGTTATCTAATTTTTAAATTTGCTTACCTAGTCTTTCATTTATAAATTTGTCAAACTTACTCTCACTTATAAATGGTCTGATTGGAGAGTCATTTATAAATAGGTTTATCTAGACTTTCAGATATAAACATGTTTATCTAGACTGTCATTTATTAACTTGTTTATCTGGACCTTCATTTATAAACTCTCAATTAATGACTTCTTTTAAGGAGTAGTTATTTTGCCTATAATTTTAATCCTTTAAAAAACTGACCTCATGCCAATCTATAACAGCTGACTGAAGAACTAACCTAATATTTCAAGGCTATTCGTGCTTATTTTTTCTTTAACATAGTCTTCAGTAGTAGGTGGTTACAGTGTAAAGAACAGTGCTAAACGAATTTACTGGCACAAAATATGAACTGAACTAGATAGAAGCACGCGTTCTGTAGGTAAACCATATCATGTTACATCCTTCTACCTCTAAATCACCTGTTTACCATTTTATTATTTCAATATACGGCGAGATCAGAAGTTCATTCTGTTATTTCCGTAAACATGAGAAATACCACTGAAGACCGCTTTTAAATTAACTAAAATTTGAAATTCAACCAATAGTTATCTTTATCGTTAATCAAAGCCGAATGAAAGGCAGAAAATGGGAGAAAAACAACAAATTTAAATTGAAGTTATTTTCAAAATGTTATCACAGATTTTTACCTCTATTCATCTACGTGTCATAAGTCCTTAGTTCCCTATATGTTAAATGATATCTTTAATATATAAGTTGAACTTCGTTTTTGAAACGATAACCAAAATGGTAGTTTACTGCTCGGGCTCAGGTCGACATGTGACTGGCAGAATCGGAGAGTAGCTGAGGTTGATTATTCGACCTGGGAGCACTGGCAACTGAACAGTCTCTTTTGTCATCAGTTGCTCACGGTTTACTTTCTACAAGGAGATGGATCTTGTTGTGATTCGCAACCACCCACCTTAATATTATAGATTTACAAACCGTTTGTCTGAATGTCTTCTCCTTATCATTAGACGTCATACAAATGAGAATCAGCCCTAGTTTCTTTAGTATGAATACATTCTCTGTAGATTATCTTAGTAAATATGATTTCTAACCTTTTAATATAGTCTCCCCAAAGACACCCAAGTGGGTGGGAAAAACGTAGTAACCTACCACCCTTATTATGTTGTTCTGACTTTTATCTGATGTATATTGATAGAACAGTTTGGAGTTCTATTTACTGGTAAAATAATTAGTATTATAAAAACATTCTTGCCTATCATAATTTCTTATAGTTGATATCTATAGTCTAATGGATTCTTTCCAAAATAATACTCGTTCTGGCTCTTATCAATTACCGAACGCTTTTAAGATAATACTATATCTAAGATGCAGTGACCTTGGCCAAGAACATGTTCTTCTATTTGAATTGAAATAGGACACATTGCAGTATTGCAGCAGCATAAATATATCTTGATTGCATATGCTAAGTTCTAGTCTGATGCAACAAACTTATCATTTACCCTATATTATCATTTGTTAAAGTGAATTCTATATTAAACCATTGTGTATTATTTTGTAGGTAAATCCAAGGGGTATAGCTTATAAAAGTGGGGTTCGACCTGGTGATGCTATTTTACAGATTGGTAATACACCAGCCCAATACTTATCTCACCAAAGTGCTAAAATGGAAATAATTAGAAGTGGAAATGATTTAGACCTAATTGTTCAGAGGTAAGTTAAAACTATATTTGTTATTGCATTTGCAACCCTCTCTGAATTTCCTCTGTGATTGCTTATATCGTTCCAAGGTGGTACATACGAGGTTCAGATTTGGTCATGGACGCAGTGAATATTGAACCATCGAACAACTATCGCACACAGGATGCACATGAAAGGAGATACACGCATTGTAACTGTTGTAAAAGGAAGGTTTCATGGTTGCCGGGTTGATATTGCGCTTCGCTGCTAATATGACCGTATGTGTGCATCGAACGAATAATTTATTGATCGCTGTGTGCCAAATCGCTTCTGTCGGCACAGAGCAGTCTCATCATGTGGAATTATTTTGTATATATGAACCTGATATTTATCGAATTTATATTTTATAAGAAATGTTGTAACTCATGGAATAGTAAGTGTACAAGAATCTCGTAGTTCAGTTGAAGAAGAACCATCACCATTTCGTGGTTTCCAAAATCCTACAGTCCAGTCTCGTTCCTTTAAAATCATACAGAAATGTTTAAATTATGAAGATAGTAAGTAGTATAGACCGCTGTTTTTCTACGAAAATCAATCAAAACGTGTGGAAATCATAAAACTCGTTTGAGATCTTACCCAAATTGATAAGCATTTATAGTTATTGTCTACTCTTGCGACAACATAAGAATCAAAAATACGTTGTCTATAGATCTTGCATTGATCTCTCTTTTTTATATTGATGTAACACTTTGTTAAACGTGAGAGAGTTTATTTTAATCATTGAATATCCCATGCATCAATATAAACATGCACATAAAAGCAAGATCCACAGAAATGTATTTTAAACAAAGCATTAACTTTCTCTGATAAGAGGGTTGGTTGAAAAGGTCTAATGCTGGGGAGGATATTTCTATCGGGATGAAACTAAGTTCTACCACCATTAAGTTCAATCATTTAATTACATACGAACTGTTTGGAATTAAACTGTAGTTTTAATTGTTTTTGTACCTGACCATTTCGTGAACCTAACCATTAAAATCGCAATAAATGTTTTAAAAAAGGACAAAGTGGAGTTATCAAGACCCTCTACTGTATTGGCAAACTGCGATGACTTGTCTTCACGTTAGGGTAGCAACCATTCCAGGAAATATGACCCGGGTGCATTGCTGATCGATGATTGCCAGTGGTGTGAGCATTCTCTCAAACCATTTGGGAATAACAAAATTGTCTGCATTGCAGCATAGCATGAAAAGTGTCAAAACCTGGAAAGAGACTATGTCGAGAAAGAATGAAGACCATCGACTTTATTGAAACTTTCATTATTTTCAATGGTAACATGAACTATTTTCTGCTTTCTAGGCTATGAAGATTAGATGAAAAATAGTTTGCTTTCTTTGCCGAATATGACTAAATGAAAAACCAAGAAAGGATTCAGAAGATTTAAATTTGCCAAAGCTTCAAAGAGACCATGAACTTTTTTTTTGAGGAATATTATGTTTATATTGACTCTCTAACTTTGATTCTTTACTTTCTTTAAGATTCCGGAGTATTAAAAAGGGCTTGTTTGTATTCCAAACGTGTTGACAGTCAATTGATATATTGAAAGATAATAAAAGAATGTAAATAATAACGACTGTACATGTTTATCCACTGTAATAATTATTGTTGTTTGTATCTAATACCAACCAGTATTGTTGTTTATATTAATATATATGTTGGGTTGTTTTCTTCCGAATATTTTATACCATTGGTCAAAATAAAGTGTTGTTTTTTTTTACTTAATGTATTAATGCCATTTGAATCCTTGGGATGGCTTTTCATTCTAGGTATTCGGTGGGTTAAGATGCACAGATTGTCAAAGGGAAATATCACAGCTGTCCAACCGTTGGCTGCAAGACGATCAGAGATGTAAAGTTCGAAAAGAAATTTCAAGTTTTTACCAAGAATAGACTGCCCACTACAGCACTTTTACTCTAGAACACTTTTTACTAATAGAAATTGAATTCAAAAAATAGAAGTGTCGCTTCAAAGTCGTTTTTCACCACAGTTTGAAAAAATCACAATTTTCTGTTTTGGTTCAACTGAAATAGAAGCAAGGTATAATAAGTTTTCTTTGAAACAAAAATGATAATATTGGACCACATTTCATAACAATTCTTGATAGGCAAAAGTATCATGCACGGCTTTTTATATAATAGCCCTATATTCTAGAAGAAACCTAACTTCCGGTTAAATGGAAACAACAAAAGTTACGTTAGTTACTAAAGATAGACAATTCGGAAATACACATACAATTATATAACATATATACACAAATTCCCTACACTGCATTAATCGGTACAGGCGAGTGTCATACTCCTTCCCCATACTAAAATGGCTATAATTTGGCCAATTTTGACTCTAGAGGTATGATTTTTGTCCCAAACGAAAAGTTTATTACGTCCTACGTCTATTTCAGTCCAAAACTCAAAATTGGAATTTTTCAAAATTTCGAGAAAATCGACTATGCACGGTAGGGACTTGAAATTTAGAATATGATAACTTCAGATCCCAGCCCATATTTCCAAAGTCCAACATTACATCTCTGATAGTCAACTTGACCGCAGTAATCGGTAGAGGCTGGTGTCAGATCCTTTACCCATACTAAAATGGCCATAACTCGTGCAGTTTAACTCTAGAGGTATGATTTTTGTCGCAAACGAAAGTTTATTATGTTCTGTGTCTTTTTCAGTCCAAGCCACAAAATCATAATATTTTCAAATTTTCGAGAAAATCGACTTTCACGCATCACCATTAATTCAAAGAGTAAAATCACATTCAAAGTTACTTGCTGTAAGTATCTTGGAGTAAAAGTGCTGTAACGTAAAGACTATGCACGGTAGGGATTTGAAATTTGGAAGAGAACCATTTACGATCTATGCCAACATGCAGTCTAAATCCAACTGTGCATCTCTGATAGTTTTCGAATGGCAGCCTGTCGAAGTTCAGGTTTTAAACTCGACCTGTACAACTTGACTGCAGTAAACGGCACAGGCTGGTGTCGGACCCTTTCCCTATACTAAAACTAGAATTTCCAACTTTTGAAAAATCGACTTTGAAGTATTACCCGAATTTCTATAACGAAAATCCCTAGAAAGCTGCTTGCTGTAAGTGAGTGTAATGGAGTAAAAGTGCTGCTGTGGGCAGACTATACACGGTAGGGACGTGGAATGTAGAAGCTAACAACTTCAGATCTGTGCCAATATACATCTCTGTTAGTTTCCGAATAGCAGCCTGTCAAATTTTTGGTGTTTACCTCGTACAACTTTACTACATTAAACGGTAGAAGCTGGGGTCAGATCCCTTCCCCGTACTAAAATAGACAAAACTCGGCCAATTTTGACTCTAGAGATATGATTTTTGTCGCAAATAAAAGTTTTTTATATCCTGCGTCTATTGCTGTCCAATAGGAATTTTTCAATTTTTCGAGAAATTTAACATTGATGTATCATCCTTATTTATAAGAGGAAAATCACTCCAAAGCTGCTTGCTGTAAGTATACTGGAGTAAAAGTGCTGTAGCGGACAGACTATACAAGGTAGGGACATGGAATTTAGAGGAGAACAACTTCAGATCTGTGCCTATATGCAGTCTAAATTCCAACTTTACATCTCTGATAGTTGTTGAATAGAATTCTGTCAATATTTTGGTTTTTACCTCGACAAATGCAACTAGACTGTAGTAAACGGTAGAGGCTGGTGTCAGATTCCTTCCCCATACTAAAATAGAGGTAAAATTTTTGTCGCAAACGAAAGTTTATTATGTTCTGCGTCTATTTCAGTCCAAAGCACAAAATGAGAATTTTTTCCAAATTTTCGAGAAAAACAACCAGTGAGTATCACCCTTATTTCTAAGAGGAAAATCACTCCAAAGCTGCTTGCTGTGTAAGTATCTTGGAATAAAAGTGCTGTAGCGGACAGACTATACACGGCAGGGACACGAAATTTGGAAGAGAATAACTTCAGACCACTGCCCACATGAAGTCCAAATTCCAACTTAACATCTCTGATAGTTTTCGAAGAGCAGCCTGTCAAAGTTCTGGTTTTTACCTCGACCTGTTTCTCAAACATTTGAACAACCCGAGTAAAGGCCTAACATACGGAGCACGGTTTGCGCTGCGACGTCCTGTCCACGGTTGCGATCATAAGGACGGGACAGCGGCGTGCCTTTTAGTCGTTTAATATGATCCAGCAAAACAGGCACGGTTTTCTCGAAAACGAAATCACACTACAAAATTTCAGCTATTCGCAAAATATCACTTCGTGGACATATCCGTTCAATATCTCCAACTTACCTGTCATTCCAACTCATAAACTAATATGCTTCTATACATCACGTTTTTAACTGGATCTTTGTAATCTTGTTCTGTTGTATAATACAGATCATGGGTTTTCTTGTAGCCTACTTCTGAAAATATTTTTTTAAGTTATCTCCATCATAGTATCGTGTTTGCAACTAGAGATGGTCATGGGTCTTTCTAAAAGATCAATTGGGTTGAATTTGAATGTATGGATGTTAATAACTCGATTAAAAACTGGTTGCTGATTGTCCAAGACCCATCCAGCATTGTATAAATGGATGAAAACACTTTGAAGCAATCAGTTCGGAAAAAAAAACAGTCCAACGTATTCCAGCATTAGAAGATTTACTCATGTCGGAGTATTTCTTAAGGGCAAGCGGTCATTGATATATTGAGTCGCGTATCGGCTACTCCCTTTTGGAAGGTTACCAACCCGACAGTCAACACCCAGCTGATCCATCAAGCACGAGAACCCACTGGGAGCAAGAGCTCAAGCACCTGATCTTATTGATTCCGTGTACGCCGACCATTTGAAGATCTACACCGATGGTGCCAAGAGTAGTACAGCAACAGTTTACGGTTTGTGCATCCCAGTAAAAGGCATCCGCATTAGTAAAAGGATCCCCCCGCACTGTTCAGTGTTCACAGAAGAACTTCTTGCCATTAGGGACGCGGTAGCATGGCTAACCGTCAATCACACGGAGCATGCCGCGATTCTATCCGACTCGCTAAGCAGCCTCCAATCTATTTTTCTCACCACAACTACCAAACCAACAGCGACCACAAGATTGAATTAGTATGGGTCAAAATGCACGTCTCCATTCCTGGCAATGATCAAGCAGACCGTTGTGCCAAGGAAAGTCTGAGTCTGGAGGATATCGAGCTTGTAGAATACTTATATTCAACCAGAAATGGGCCGACATGCTACGGAACCTCGACATCGCAAGATACCTGAGAATTTTTTTGCCTTATCTTTCTATTACCCCTTTCAGGATCGTTGATCGATTTCATAACCCCCTTTCACCTAAAAATCCTACTACTTTGTGATTTTCCTTTCCATTTTGGAGAATACAGTCTTACTGAAAGGAAAAGCTTAATTTATAATTGTCCTAAAATTTTGTCCTAAAATTTTGTGCAAGATTACAACCCGCCTCTTAACCGCCCAATAGTTTTATAAATACCCCAAGGTTGAAAACCCCTGACTTAATGAATAGCATACACATGAAATACACGGATATGGACGGCCATGTTATTATGTTGTGAATTTTACCCAATGTCAACCTGTCCAGTTACCCTCATTTTCAATCAAGCGTATAATAAAGTGAGAAAATACAAAGAAAGGGATTGGACTGAAGGTGACAATTTATAGTTGAATGGATGAGAATTTGTAGATTAACTGCGTAAATCGTCTCCTGCACATTCAAAGACATATTTCACAGTAAGTTATATAATTATATTGTATACAATCATTAGCAAGGCATCTAGAGGTATCAAGTCTAGAAAGGTTTCTATAAGGTTATAAAATGTCATAAATTTATTGAACTAAATTAGTGACTTTATTTCTTTGGCTCATTTTTGCTACTTACTTTCAAAAATATTTCGAAGTATAGATTGGGGGTATATATTGTATGGATTATCTCATTATTAGGGAATTCACACACTTATACCTTCAAAATACTACTATAAACAAATAATACGAAAGTAGGCCATGGTTTGATGTGGGGCTATATTTATATTCTACACAATAGATATATAATGTCCAAAGTAAATACTTTACCTTACCTTTACCTGAATTTTCTCAGTGAGTGATAATGGATTTATCACCGGATAGATTATGTCTAATTTACATTGAAATTTAATTTAAATGTCTGTCAGAGGATGGAAAAAGTGGATTTGACTTATGTGTTTGTTTATTCATATTTTTTTCAAAGCCTATAAATATTCCATCATTTTAATAAAAGAAATAAAACAGCATCAGGGCATAATTAAAATGCAGATAGGTTATAATATCGTTAAAATGAGGGATAACAACGCCCTAATGGCATCAGATCAATGTGTCATAGATAGCTAAAACTGGTGATCATTTAGTGACTATAATATAATCCTTTCAGTGAATTTGTCATCTACCAACCGTAATATATTCAAAAAGTCATCCCTTATTTGCTTAAATTTAACAGTTTATTAATATAATGTTATGTGACTATACTAGCCACCTTCGACTTTTTTATGTTTTTCAAATTCAAATGAATAATTCAAAGATGAATCATAGCATAGATACCGTAACTATTCAACCATATCCGAAATATAATGGGGATTAATACAGATTTCAATAATAAAACTGTGGTCTTGTCCACATTTTCTTGGGCTTATAGAAAACAACTGGTAACTAAATTAAGTATTAAATGTATAAAATATTTTAAAATTCACCAATTTAGCAGACGTGCACGGCAAAGAAAGGAGCTTCTTGCATTCTAAATAGCCTATACGTTTCTAATCTGATGAAAATGTTGACGTACAAGTATATTGTTATGGCAGATGTCCACTCGTCTGTCCGATCATCCACATGCATTGTTAGCACGATAGGAGCATCTATCTGTTCATGTGAATTCACGAGGGCACAAAATTCTAGTTTACGATATTTCGGTAGGCAGTTTTTAGTTTATACTGATTTTTCATTAGATTTTTGTTCATATGTTTGACAAGATCAAAATTGTCGAATATTACCTTACCTTATCTCTCACACAGAGTTCTGTGAGCGGATAAAGACTGAAACTGGTATAAGAAAATGACAGTCATATAAACAGGATGATTCTTAACTTTTCAATAATTAGAACTGGTGATTTAATTTTGAGGTAAAAGACATTTCCGAAGATCGTTAAAATGGCAGTTAGCATTGGTGGTGTCATATCACTAGTAGTGTTTTATCTGCTCATATTGGCTTTTGGTATCTGGGCAGCATGGAGAAATAAGAGAGGTAAAAAGGCTGATAGTGAAGATACGATGCTTGCAGGGAGAAGTATTGGATTATTTGTTGGAGTGTTTACCATGACAGGTTTGTATATCATTCTTTGAACAGCAATTCGAATCATATTGATTTCATATTAAGTTTGAGTCTTGCACTGAATGTCTATTACGTATAATTTGTCAACCAGTCTGCTGAGTGTTTCAGTATAAAACTGTATTCTTTTAGATCATATTTTATAGTACAAGATACATTTTGATAAAAGTAGTTTGGGTATGTCATTAAAGAATATAAACCTTCATGAGAAGATAATATAAAGAATTGTAAATATGGTATTTTAATTAAATGATATCATTTTAAGCTACATGGGTTGGAGGTGGTTATATTAATGGATCTGCTGAAATTGTTGCTGATTATGGATTGTGGTGGTGTCAGGCTCCTGTAGGATATACTATAGCACTCTGTCTAGGTAAAAATCTCTTTTAACACTTTAAAGAACATTTTTAAAGTTGGAAACACAAACGTACTGTACTATATATATATATGGACAATTTACAAGATTGTACTATTTGAATGGAAATGCGTCATAGTTGAAACTGTTCAACTCATTCGCTTTTCATGATTTCTATGACATTCTTGCACTTCCATCAACATTTTTTATAAACGCAACAGAAGCTACAAGAAACTTGGTTAGAACTTTACTATTTTATCTTTAACGTTTTTGGTTTATAACTTATTGCCTTCACTTAGTCAACATGATGGATGCCTAAATTAATGCCATAGACGAATGTTACAGGCCTACCCCGTGACACCTTCCATAAACTACTGTATGGTGAATCAGGAATCCCAGCACTAAAGATACGCAGATATCAGCATAGGCTCACTGTCTTCTTTAAAATGATACACAAATTAACACCCTTATCTAAATATTCTTGTCCCGCCTACAGTTGCTGAAATGAACCCATATCCAAGCCGTAATGGAAATGACATCAGAACCATCCATACAAACAACAATTACTACCATGATTCCTTTCTACCCTTATCAATCCGTGACTGGAACAATCTCCCCTCTACCATTAAGGATACTACTAGCATCTCTTCTTTCAAATCTAGACTTTCATCCTTCCTACAAATCCCTCACATTCAAGATTACTTGAAGTCAGCTAAAGTATCATTAACCATATAGGTGAAGATCCTTCCTGTTCATGTGGTCATCAAATGGAAGACTCCTCTCATTATCTCTTGATTTGCAGAAACTACACTCTTCAACGAAATCAGTCAATCCACACCCTGCCTCCTGGCCTTAGAAGCACGAATATTCTCCTAAACGGAACAAATACTGCGGATAACAAAACCAACAGCCATATCTTTTCAGTGGTCCAGTCATTATAACAATAAGCGGTTTAAATAAATCTCTTTTACCTATTTGCCATCCAATCTAATATCACAAAGTGATCTCACGAACCTTTAAGCCATGTACGCCTCTAATGGTGTAATGTTTTGTACTACTCCAACCTTTCCCAAATAGCTTTGGTGATCACGCAGCAGATATGTATAGCATCTGAACACTGTCTTCTTCCTCGAACCCAGGCCAAAATCATTGTTCTCTTCTTCACTTTTCTGCACTATATTGACATAACAATATCATAAAAATGTAATTAAATTATAATTTGTAATTGTATATTTGAATGTTAAATTGATTGGTAACGGATTAGTATAAGCTTCGGCTTGTTTCTGAAACCATTGCTCATATTATGTAATTATCCATTGTAAATCATGAATAAATATTGTTTAAAAAAAAGAATGTTACGTTGTCTGGCAAGCTTTCTCATTGGTTATCAAACTCTTTTTTTTAAAGGAGGGTTGTTTTTTGCATCTGAACTGAGAACAAAAGAATATGCCACCATGTTGGACCCTTATCAAAGAAAGTATGGTGAAGTGATGGCGGCGATACTGTTTATACCTGCTTTATTAGGGGAAACATTTTGGTCTGCAGCCATATTAAACGCATTGGGTATGTTTTATTTTTCAAAATTGACCAGTTTAACATCTTAACCGCAGTAGTTTAGTTTCACCAGTAAAACGGTGGTAGATAAATCAACAAAAGACGATTTTTCATGCTTGTTCAATGCATAAAAATAGTGGTACATCAAGAATGGCTATAACAGTAAATTTTGAATGATGGAATGACTCCCTTCTATCAGTACCATCTGCAGGTTGGCGAGCAAGTGACTTAAAGAGATGGGATAGACGGTTTAATATGTTAATTCGTGATTTAAAACTATCGGCAATAAAATGTCGCTTTTTACTTTCTGTATTGATATTTTTATCATTTCCTTTTATTTCAATAGGAGGATCTCTATCAGTAATATTAGAATTGGATTCTAAAATAGCGGTTATTGTGTCGGCGGCTGTTGCTTTATTATACACCTTAGTTGGGGGATTATACTCTGTAGCTTACACAGATGTCTTACAGCTTATTTGTATGTTCCTAGGATTGGTACGTATAGATTCAATCTAATTCCACGCCCTTATAAATGAATAAACTCCACAATCATACTCTTTGTCTTAATTTACGCCCATTGTCGATGTTGTGATTTTTTTGAAACAGACTTATGGGATATGCCAAGCGCTAAAGAGCTCTGTAGATTGTTTTATGCAGTATTTTTCTTCTGTGTATCTCCTAACTGTATCTTACTGTATCTTACTGTAAACCGGTCTTTTATTAAGCTTGTAGACTTCTTGACCACCATATATAAGAGTCTAAAAAATTCACGTACTATCGTGAGATACGAATGTCATATGGAGTGCGCATTTTTATACATGTAATTAATTGTGTTCGTTTCACAGGTTATAGTCTATAGATGAAATTTTTCAGGGTCGTTTTTCCATGCCAAGTTTAGATTAGATTTAAAGTTGTTTAAAGATTTTGAATTGACCACATAGCTAGGTAATGAGTTCCAACTGTCAATGGCACGAACTGAAAAGTAGTTTATTCTGACATCCAATCTTGTGTGTGGCTTGTTCAGTTTAAGATTATGGCCTCTGGTGTTACTGTAGGTTGATATCGAGAACATGTTTTTGTCTACCAGTGTGTCTATGTTGTTTAAAAATCTGTATATCTGGATAACATCAGCACGTTTTCTTCTGTATTTAAGAGTGGGTAAACCTAGAGCTTTGAGTCTTTCAGGGTAGGTAAGATCTCTTAAGTGGGGAAGTATCTTTGTCGCTCTTCGTTGGACATTTTCAACAGATAGGCTGTCTTTTTTAACATTGGGCACCAAACTGTTGCAGCATATTCCAGATGGGGTCTGATTAGGCTTTTGTACAGGGGCAAAAACATATATTTGTCCATGTTAATGAAGGTTCTTCTTGTCAGTCCTATTAACCTGTTAGCTTTCTTTACACAATGAGATACATGTTCACTGAATTTAAGAGTGTTGTCTATTGTGATACCAAGGTCCTTTTCTGTACTGTCTTGTTGTAGTGGTTCAAATTTGGTATTGTTTTTCATGTGGTATTGGTGTCTTGAATTATTATATCCAAAATGGATTGATTTGCATTTGTCGATGTTAAATTGCATTTGCCAGGTTTCTGTCCATTCAACCAAATTGTCTAAATCATCTTGTAATTGCTCTCTATCGTGTATTGTCAGACTAGGGCCAAATAGTTTGGTATCGTCAGCAAACAGTTTCACAAAGGATCTAACAGCACTGGGGGTGTCGTTGATAAAGATGATAAATAATACTGGACCAAGGACACTACCTTGTGGTACTCCACTTTCAACACTTGACCAGGTAGATGCTACGTTGTTTAAAACTACACGTTGTTTTCTATTGCTCAGGAAGTTTTCAATCCATTTAATGAGGTTTCCTCCTATACCTATCTTCTGTAGTTTCATCAATAATCGTTGGTGCGGTACTTTGTCGAAAGCTTTAGAAAAGTCTAAATATATCACGTCTGTAGGTGTTTGTTTGTCCATGGCATCAGTTAAATAGTCTAGGAATTCTAGTAACTGTGTTGTAGTAGATCGGCCTCTTCTAAAACCATACTGTTCATCACAAAGAAGATTGTTGTTCTCTAGATGTTCCATAAGTTTGTCCTTTACTATCGATTCCAAAGTCTTGACAATCAAACCGGTGAGGCTAATTGGTCTGTAATTTGATGCAAATTTTTTATCACCTTTTTTAAAGATTGGGGTTATGTTTCCTTCTTTCCATTGATCAGGAAGTAAACCTTCTTGTAGTGAGCTGTTGAAAATGATTTCTAGTGGTGTTCCAAGTTCACAGCTGAGCTTTAAGGACTTTAGGGTGTATTCCGTCCGGGCCAGCAGATTTGGTGATCTTTAGTTTTTCGAGTTTAGCAGATACCTGTTCCTTAGTTACGGTAACATCATTTAGTTTGGGTCAATTGTCGTTGGTTTGATAAGCAGTTGGTCTATTGGTGTCTTCGACTGTGAATACACTGGTGAAGAAAGAATTTAGTTCTGTTGCCTTGTTCATATCATCGGTAAGTGTCTCGCCACTTTCTGTAGTAATAGATACGATTTGGTTACGAGTTTTGGTCTTAGAGTTTACATATCTCCAGAACTTCTTTGGGTTGTGTCGTATATCCGAGGCTATTTCTCTTTCAAATTTATGTCGGGATTTGATCTGAATAGCAGAGGCTTTGTTCCTGGCACTTCTATAATTCGCGTAATTGGTAGTGGTTTTGTTTCTACAGTATTTGTTCCATGTCTTTCTTTTGATTTTAAGGGCGTTTATAACATCTCTGCTAAACCATAGCTTGTTACTTTTTCTGTTTGGTAGATTTCGGATTTTTGGTACATACTGTGTGATCAAGTAATCAAAGATGTTTTTTAAGTAGGTCCATTTTTCGCATGTTGTTGTTAGGTTAATCATTTCATTCCAGTTGATTTTACCTGTAGTAAGTCTCATTTGATCATAGTTACCAGCATAGTATCTATATCTAGTTTGGGAAGGGTTGTCTATTGATGCTTTAGTCTTCATGTCAAAAATAAACACCATGTGGTCACTTTTACCTAGGGGAGGGTGGCTTACTACATTGTGGATATCATCTTCATTCTTGGAAAAAAACTAGATCAAGAATTGAGGGTCTTTCGTTGTTTCTGATTCTGGTAGGTTCGGTAATATGTTGGTAGAGGAAATTGTCTTGTATACATTTTAAGAACTTGTAGGTAGTGGATCTGGGTTGACAGGATGTGGATTCATCAGACCAGTTGATGTCTCGATAGTTAAAATCTCCCAGCAATAGTAAATTATTATATTTATCACAGGCGTCAGTTATTAATGTGTTTAGCTTTGAGGAGTTTTCTCGGCTGCTGTGGGGACTTCTATAGAGGCATCCAATTACCAGAGGGTCGTCGTTGGCTACGCTGATCTTGCACCATACCATTTCTTCAAACTCTGTATTGTCAAAGTCATCTACCCTATCCGCTTTCAGTTTGGTCTTTGTGTACTGTAGAACTCCTCTGCCATGAGTTAATCTGTTGTAATGTACATCATAGTTGTCTAGTTTGAATTCGACTTCATCCAATTCCCCTTTGTTAAACTTTGGCAGGACTTCAGTTAAGGCAATGACATCGGCTTCTGTTTCATTAATCAATACATCTAGTTCCAATCGTTTGTTTAAAAGGCTGTCGACATTGGTATATACAATTTTAAGCTCGTCGGTATCTGTGTTATGTACATGTGTGTGCTGAATAAAACTAGTTTCTCATTTTTGGTAGACTTCATCCATAATATAGCTTTCACTGTATATCATGGTCTCTTCATCTGTATGTACTGAATCATTATTAAGGTCCCCACTGCAAGAAATCAGTCTCTTTCTCTCTTGCATAATGGGATGTTTATTTTTACTTCTGGTAGCCAGTGGTGTGCTTGTTGTAGAGGGATTACTCAAGGATGGAGTTTGTATGATACGCTTTGGGAGTTGTATGGGATTCTGTACTTCTTCTGTGGGTCTTGCAGATCGCGCCTCACGTAAGTTTGCATACACAATCTCTCCGCCTCTGATCATGACATTTTCTCCAGTTTCGAGTCTTCTAGTTAATTCACTTCTTAGTTTCTTATAGTCATCACGCTGCTTAGGAGTATAGTCCCTTGACAGTGTCACATTGTTGTACAATCTGTGTTTACTTAAGATGTCCCTTCTATTACGATAGCCATTGAAGATTTCTCTTCGTTCTTTTGAGCTGTTTAGAATAACTTTGATTGGTCTAGTGTGGTTTGTAGCTGGTTTTCCGACTCTAATAACTGTTGTCAATTTGATATCTTTTAAACCTATAACAGATAAAAATTCAGTCAGTTTTTCAGTATCATATAGTTTCCTGTATTCAGGATTGTTAGCATTTGATTCTGGAATGTTGAATACCATCATATTGTTCTCCCTTCTCCTTTGCTCATCTTTTTCTTCCATCTGCTGCTGGACAAGAATTGTTACACGTGAATCAATATCCTGATTCAGGTCAGATGTGACTTTCTCTCTCAATTTCTTAACTTCTGAACTTATCAACTGGGGTACACTCTGTTCTACTCTATCTATCTTCTCTTTGTTGTCATTTTCAATTTTGCGCAAGTTACTGCTCATCTCACAGAACCTTGGAAAATTTTTACTGCAGACCCTACAGGTCCATTTGACAGAGTTAGTGGAATCGTTCATTATGCAATCATAAAGTTCTCTTTGGATTTTGGAACATGGCAGACAGAAGGATAGATCACACATATCGCAAATGATACATTTACAGTCACTTCCATCAAAGTTTACTTCACACATTACACAAAGTTGTGGATCATTTGAGTCACTTTCGCTGTCAGACTTAGAGTTGGGGGTGTTTAGTTTCTTACGCTTGGGTCTGTTGTCTTGGTTCGGAGTAGCCAGGTTGGTATCATCATTGAGAGACTTTGGCACCAATGTCTGCTTTCAATTTTTCTTTATTAAAATTTGATGTGTTCAATAAGACACTAGATTTGAAACAGTATCCTGGTGTTCAGAAGGTGCTACTTTTTATTTCAGTGGCTTTCTGTCCCATTTGCATTAACACATGATGCAGTTGAATCCATATCAATTAATGTTACATCTGTTTGGATAGAACCTGTTGAAGCATCTCAATCTGGTATATATATAGATGGTTTTCTTTTACTTATATTTGGTGGAATACCATGGCAGGTATGTTTTTTAAGATACGTATTTTTGCCCTTTTTCATATTCATTTTCTGTGGGAAACTACGATGGTTCAGTCATATATTGAATATGGATTATATACACATTCCAAACCGGAGCTAGTTGCTGGTCTTCACTGTCTAAGACAGAAAGGTTACACTTCCTTTTCCATAGTGTACATGCTTCGCTGCGATACTTTACAGGTGTATTTTCAAAGAGTATTGTCAGCAAGAACAGTAAATATTGCAAGAGGTTTATCATTTGCTGGAGCGTTGGGCTGTTGTATTATGGTAATTCCTGCTATTTTAATTGGTGCTGCTGGTGCTGCTGCTGGTAAGCTTCCGCTTCTTTCACACAAATTGTGATGTGGCATGATAATTACAGTGTTGTACGCTAATCAATTATAATATAATGTTCAGGCTTTTCAGTTTACGTAGGTTACATAGTTGTTCGCTTTTCGATTGATACAATCATGATACCATGGTGTAGCCTTTTCGATTGACACACATACTCTAGGCATTTGGATTGCTCAACATTGTTGCAATATTAAAGGCTAATTTAGCTACTTTATATTGCAGATTGGAATAAAACCGATTATCCATATCCGGAAACAGTAGAAACAAACTATAACATTATTCTACCATTAGTGTTGAGGTATTTGTGTCCAGAATGGGTTGGAATTATCGCCCTGGGAGCTGTATCTGCTGCAGTAATGTCCTCAACAGATTCGTCATTTTTATCCGCAAGCTCAATGTTTGCACGAAATGTATTTGGAGATCTTTTTACAAAATTTGTTGGAAATAAGGTAATTTAAGATATGATTGTACAGGATTCCAATTCTTGGAATTTCAAACCGGTTTCATGCAGTGATGCGGCTAACCAGGGCTGACAGAAAATATTATTTATCGGGATCTTTTTTGCTACAGGCTGTATATGCTAAATTAACATCAAAATTGTTTTGGCATAACTAGCAGATCTGTGAATCTAACAATCGCTTGTGTTGTGATACAGGCTGAATTTATCGATATACAAAATAAAACAGGCTGATGGAACTATCATGGCAAAATCAAATAGCAAATTGAAGACATTATCGCAAAGCTTTAATGAAGTATTTCCATTAACAGTATGATATAATAGTGCAGTATCAACAGGTATCGATTGCGTTTTATTTGGATGAAGTCAACATAGTTTGATGTAGCGCAAAACTCTGGTATGATATCCGATTTAACAAGGTATGTGCAGTAATTGTTTTTTTCAATTTTTATTTCAGCCAAGGGAAGCAGTCATATTATGGGTCATGAGAGGTGCCCAAGTAGTTATTGCAGTCACAGCGGCCGCTCTGGCTATAGAAATACAATCGGTTTATTATCTTTTTTATCTTTGTTCAGATTTAGTTTATGTTATTTTATTCCCCCAATTAACTTTGGTAATCTACTTCCAATATTCTAATACATATGGTTCAATAATGGGTTTTATTTTAGGTTTCGTGTTTCGTATATTAGGTGGTGAACCAACTCTAGGTTTACAACCAGTACTTGAGTATCCATGGTATGATCCAGAAGCTGGACAGTTGTTTCCTTTCAAAACTTTAAGCATGTTAATATCACTTGTAACTATTATGCTTGTCTCACTATTTACACATTGTTTATTTGTTAAGTGTGATTTATCTAGAAAATTTGATATTTTCAAATGCTTTGAGGAAAATGGTGATTTTAGTTATACATTTCCCGAAGGAAAGGACAACCCAGTTTTTGATGGAGGTTCTAAAAATTCCATCGTAGAAAAATATGAATTAAAACCAGAGAAAATACCAGACACAGACAATTGAAGGATTTTTCCACACATGCACACGAGAATCAAGATGGTTAATTTCCGATATCGACTATCAACAGTGCGAATAATTCGGACTTTTCTTGCGCTTATTGCTAACTGTGATCGAAGGTGTACCAGCCAAGGCTTTCTAAACTTAGAAAAGGGTCGCAAAGAGTCAAAAAGTGTTTTAGGTGCTTATGATATTGTTTCGTTATAATTCGTCATGTAGTATTTTTGTATTGTATATTTTAATACTTTCCATATACCGTTATTTCATTAAAAGGATTAACCTATTACTTCTGTGGTCTTCCTTGATATATTAAAGCAAAGTAAAGGTGTAAGGACAAAGTCAGTCACTGGGGTAGGTCACTGACCCTGCCTAAGTATATACACTCACACATAACGCAGTTGTAATTTCTCATAAGCAGTCGGAAACGGAAATCGTTGGTCGAATGTTAAAGTGACAGATGCGCCATTTTTTGACCAATCATATTTCAGAAACGGGAATTTTGTAGCTAAGTCAATAAAATTGTTTACAGCTCACCGTCGAAATTATCCGCGTTCGAAAGTTAAGAAGACGTATTTCTTGAGACACTGTCATATATTCAAAAGACATCTATAGATATAAGAAAGAAATTCGAGTTTGAGATATTTTAGAAGGAATTTTTGTATATTTCTAGTACTTCTGAAGATTATTTACATATATTCAAGACTCAAATCAGCCACACAGACCAAAATTGTGTAAAATCATTTTTCTCTAACACGTCTTTGAAAGCTCATTTGGAATTTTATCAATGAATCTTGTCTCTGTCAGGTTGATTTTTTTAACTTAAATTCCTTATTCATAACTCATTATTAGACCTTTTTCAAGTACGCGTCAATGGTTTTGTAGGTTTGTAAACTTTGACTTAAGGACATCGCTTTGGATGAGTACATGTCGGTTATCACCTTTTGATTTCGAGATAAAACCAAAATTTACAGGGCTTAAGTGTCGTACAATATGAAATTTTATCTCAGTCGTGTGAAATTTAAAGGGTTGTACTTTTAAACTGGAGTTGGGAGTTGAAATAAATTGTTTTCAGATAGCCTCCTTTCTTACACCAGTTGAAGATGAAAATTGAATGTAAACAGAATCACATAAGCTGACACTTGTACTCAAAGATGGTCAACTATTTTCACTTATTTATAAAAGCTTATCAAATTACATCTTAAAAAAAATCAAAGATTTGTTTTTTATGGTGAGTGAATAGGGCTTATAGAAAATCAACCAACTGTTTGCTTATAATGTCACCTAATAAAGGAAGGGTGGCCATAGCACTCTTTACATCATGATTGGTGATTTTACCTGAATGCTATTTTATATAGTAACAAGTCATACTGTATACAACGCGTAGTTCTAAGGAAAAGGTTAACCACATGTTCTCCAAATTAAACTAATAAGAATTATAGTTGGAGGCTTGGTATTTGGTATAGAAACATACTTTTCTTGGTATTTGATTGTATGCAGGTGGTATGGTTCAGACTAAAACGTGCAAAGTGCACCAAGGAAATGTAATTGGATAATGCTTGTCAACTTTCTTGAAAATTGTGTAATTGTGGATTTTTACTATAAATTAACGAATAAAACAGTAAACCGAGTGCTTAAATGCAAACACTTTACAAGGTAATTAGAAAGTTTAAAAGGAACAAGATTCGTCAAGTTTTATTTTTCTTTGTATATAAAAGTATACTGACTGTAAAGTGTTTGTTTGAGGACTGTATATACAATTCTAGAATTACTAAAACTGCATGTTGATTTAAAATTAGTCATTAGAAACACGATGGCATTGTTCAACATTATTAAAGCTATGGTTGTGAGATTTATCTTATTTTGTCATACATTATTAACAATTTGGAGAGTGGCATCAACTTATGGTGATATATACTACCTATTGACTTTAGCTTTAATACCATATCTTATTGAAGGAATTTATACAGTTATTCGCAGAAAAGGGATAGAATGGAAGTGGTAAGTATAGTGGAATAACTAAATATATAATATAATCGTCTTACTATTGTCTGTAACATGGCATCACCTCCATGAATTAAAAAGGATGATAATTGATAATTATGACGATAGTGGCTAGATACCTCTGATATGCGTTGGGTCGTATTGTATAAAGGTATTGTGAAAATTGATTGGAAACATGGAGGTACATGTTTTCAACCATCCTGGCCGAATTCCTGATATTAAGTAGTATATTTAAACTCGAAAATAAGCTAAAAGATAAGAAAACTACAATAAGATTTTATTCAGGTTTTTGCTGAAAGTAATATACCATTGAGGGCGTACAAGTAAAGCTTTAAAGTGTTTCATGCGAAAACTAATTTATGTATGCATCTAATTTACAACCTCAGTTACTATGGGGACCTTTTCTCAGTGAACCAAAGATAGGCTTACTCGGTTCATAGATATTCTTCAATTTTCAAGTAGGGTGACACGTCAAGTTTACTGTAAAAGCTCTTATTAATACATAATTTAGGCTATATTAAAATAAAATAAAAAAAATAAGACACCAAGCTTAATGAAAAATCGTCTAATATATTTTAACTCAATGAATGATTAAGAAAGGTATATTGAAAAAGCAATATTGAAGAACGTGATTCTCTTACAAAAACTGACAATAAATTACTTATTAGAGGATTAACGCAATAGAGCGTCATAAGATATCTATGAATATCAGTTCCGATGAAAGCAAAAATATAAAGTGCATGTTCAAGCAATTTAGCCCTGTGTACTTGTTATAAAAATAGCTTTCAGGGCATTGTAATAAACAACCACTGACAGCTTTGATTTTTAAAACGAACATTTGACAGTAGCCTACAGTAATAATCACAAGTGATCGCGAGAACAATTTTTTTTTTCAATTAAATTTCATTAAATTTCCTTCAAACATTTCTTACGAGAAGAGGGTTTATGCGAAAGTGAAACCTTTCCCAATGATTCAATGTAATTCAGCATCTTCAATCACTATCCTTTCCTCCAAATGTTACAATATTGTTGGTGGGATAAATTGGGGGCGTATTGGGCGTTTCGTTTAATGAGGAGAATATCGTGTTGTGAAACCAACGGTTAAATGTGATAAATGTCTCACACCGTTGTTCTAGGAACCTGACTTGCAATGATGGGAACCTCTTTGTAATTGAAGTTTTCAGCATGATAAATGTTACAGTAATACTTGGATTTATTTTCATATTGTAATGAAAAAATTTACTTTTGAAAGATCAGTTCTTGTCAGTCAGAAAATATATTAAACAAGATAAATAAGTAAATATTACTTTGTAAAGTATATACTGAAATAAGATGTAAACAATTAAGGAGACATAAAAATAAGAAAAACCTTAATCACTTGTTTAGATTTGCTTTTAGTATTGAGTTACTGTTCCATTAAGTTGAGTAAATTACTTTGGGACTGAATGGTCATCATTCTGGTGACTCACAATGATCATACATGGCCTTTAAGTTTGGGCATTAAAATGGTTTTGTCCATTCTGCACATAAATATGTAAAAGTGATTTTTGATGTTCAGAGCTTAAAGGCTTCTGATGCACTTTGTTACGTATATGAATAAAATTTATCTAAATTTCATGTAACCACGAAATAGGTTTCCTTTCCCAAGGATGATCCCTATAGAAAATCAGAAAAATCGAAAAATATTCAGTATGAGTTATTGCCCTTGTTCTTAAAAACGCGTTCAATCTTTAGCTTGTAACAACTTAGATTGTTCAATTATTGACAGATTTTGGTGCAATTGGGTGTGAGTGTTTGATATCACCCAAGGATGAACCCTATTGAAAATCAGAAAAATCAGAAATAATTTAGTATGAGTTATTGCCCTTGTTCTTGAAAATGTGTTTAATATTTAGCACTCTAGAAGGCACAACCCTTGATGGATTTTGACGAAACTTGGTGTGAGTGTATGTAATCACCCAAGGATGAACCCTATCGAAAATCAGAAAACTCGAAAATTATTTGGTATGAGTTATTGCCCTTGTTCTTAAAAACGCATTCAAGTTATAGACCGTAAAAACTCTAGAAGGTCCAATTCTTGACAGATTTTGATGAAACTTGGTAATATTCAGTATCGCCTCAAAAAGTTCAAAAGAAGTGTATGCAGGTTGAATATTTCATACTGGTGATTGTTACTGTACTAATATTTTTATTTAAAATCAAAGCTGCCAGTGGGCGTATATTACCTTGCCTGGCAAGCTATCTTTTTTTAACTTTATTCATATCATATTTCAGGTTGTGTCCATGTTTCGTGTTTTATTTATTAGCTACATTACCAAGTGTATGGTTGTTAGAAATTCAACGAACTAAAGATTTTGGAAACTTAAATACAACAGCAGTAGATGAGATCAGTATAATAGGAGTTAGTTATTAAAATCTTATCTTATGACATTTAACCTAATGAACGATTTTGTTTCTTTAAACTAATATATATAAACAATTGAATTTAATTTTTTAAAATTATTTATTCCTTAATGTAAAGAAAGTAAATTTAAGTGCAGTTCTTAAAAGCATTTCATACATAAAGTCTGATAACAAATTTTATCTTCGGTGTGTATAACATAGACGTAAACGCTAAATATTGAAAGGAATTCCTCATTCATAGAGGTCATAGGTCAGAAAATTCCCTATTGTACATGTAAGGCTAAATTCACCTCCATTGGTGATCCTAATGGTTCTAATGAGAGTTGGCCAGCAACCCAACAATCTAATATGGCAATAACTCTTGGCTTTGTACTTTATGGTATGATATTGTTGGTTAATATTTGAGAAGTCGAATGGAATTTAAGCCTCCTCGAGATAATTTTCGTACAAAATAATTTAATATAGAATGTACAGGCTGCAGGCATAGTTCTACTTCTATGTTTTTTTTTTATTTTTCAGTTGAAGATACCTATAGCGTTAGAATCTGATACATGGGTCTTAGTTCTCGAAGAATCTCTGTTATATTGTATGATTATTGGAAGATGGTTATTACCTCGTGGTAAAGTAAGTAGAGGGCAACTGTCAGAGCTGCTCTTTACTTTCATTGGTATAGCTTCTGATATTATGGAATTATTTGAATTATTCGAAGAAGAAGAAGTTCGAGGAAACATGGTATTAACTATATGTTTATTGGGACTGTGGTCGTGGAGCTTATTTCAATTCACAATGGTACTAACAGTAGCTTCTAAACCAATACGAATCAACCTAATAGAACAAGACAATAAACTTGTTTGTATTGAACCAAATAGTAAAGGAGGAACATCAATTGAAGTGTTCGCTACATTGGTCAGTTTATTTATGCAGGACGGACCGTTTTTAGGTTTAAGACTGTATACAATAATAAAATACAACATTATAAACTATGGATTGGTGTTTTTCACGATCAAGAACGTTCTGATTATATTACTTCTTCTGTATCGTCTTCTGATAAAGCTTTGTGAGGTGTGTTGTCCTGGAAAGGAAAACAAATCATCTATTAAGAAAAACAACGCATTAGAGGAAAAGAAGAAAAGAGATGATTTAGCTTTAACCACAGAAGAAATTATAGCAGCTTTAGTTAGTGATGCGGGAGCTATAAGAAGGCGTAGAGGTAAAAAGAACCAGATAACAGATTCGAATGTTTTGTTGAACGGTAGAAATACCGTAAATTTGAATTCCGATATAACAATGGAAACAATCATACCTAAAGATATACTTCCCAAAGAAAATAATGTTGATGAAAATAATGTGGCACAGAATGCTTCCGGTAAATCTAAAAGTCACTCAAACCAGAATCAGGAATTAAATGGGAGAATACAAAATGACATAGATAAACTTGAAATAAAAGTAGAACCAGATAGCTCCATAATCAACACATTGGAAGAAGCAACAGATGAAAAGATTCACTCATCTAGTTAAAAAATTAACGTCTTTTATTATAAATAGCATTAAAACTTTTCAAATAATAGATGTTTATATATACTGGACAGATAAAGAAACGTCTCAAAGCACAGAAAATAGTGAATTGTTTATTGAAATTTCAATAAAGCAATAGGTAATTGTCAGAAAACAACCACATTTGGCACAAAGGATTGTTTGGGTGTCTTTCCAGTTATTGCTATGACATATCAAGGTTCAGATCACGTCATCTTTATACAGATGGAGACTGAAAGTCACCATCTGGTGTGGTCACCTTGTGTTGATAACAGTCTGACATCTTCTGTACATAGATTGGCACAAACGATTTATAGACGCCTTTGGAGTCTGCGCAGAGACTCTTAGGAAAGCTGCACTCAGTTCTGCTGCTGTTGGTAGCGGTTGGATCTGGCTTTGGATGCCATCCCATAAGTGTTCTATTGGGTTTATTTCCGGGCTGGGTGAGGGTCATGGTATTACTCTGATGTTAGGCTGTTGGAGGAAGGTTCTGGTGGATATGGCAGTGTGTTTTCGGGCGTAGTTATGCTGGAAGGTGTGGTTTCTGCGTCTTGGAAAATGCGGTACAACGTGGGGTCGGAGAACCTGGTCGGTGTAATGGGCAGCTGTGACTCCATGGCCTTTGCCTGGGCTACAGGTCAAAGTTTCTGATTGATGCCGATTGCACCCCATACCATAATCCATGGTCTTCCTCGCGGGTCTCTTTCAACTAAACACTCTTCTGAAAAACGTTCACCTCTTCTTCGCCACACTCGTACTCTGCCATCTGCGGTGGAAATTCAGTACCGACTCTCTTCAAAGAACACGTGGATCCTCCACTGCTGATGTCGCCAGTGTTGTCGTTGGCTTACACACGCTAATGATGATGGGGAGTGAGCACCAGACACTTGTATGAACGGAGACAAGACAGGTTCTGGGAGGGGCGCCGATTTCGAACGGTATCAGCGCTGATGGGTTGCTGATGGTGGCCAATGGTCCGACGAATGGTCTGTGCCGCTGTGGTGAATCTGTCATGCAGATGTTGCCGCAGTATATAGCGATCAGTAATGTTGGTGGTGCTGTAACGAATCCGAAGTCTCTCAATGCTTCGTACACTACAGTTAAATGCATCGGTAATGACTTGAGCACGTTGTCCGCATCACTTTCAACTCCCACGGACAGTTCCAAAGGTTCACAACTCTTAAATCGAACGCAACCGATATTATCAGTTGCATGTCATAAACTGGTATAAAAATCATATTTTTAAAGGAAAATAACAATTTTGATCGTTCACGACTTTGTCCAAATAATCTAAAATGCGACGTTTCTTTATCTGTTAATTAAATGGTTATGGTTATGTTGTTACTAAGAGTTTCACGCTATGCAATTTAGATAACAATAAAATATTTTTAAAAAATGTAATCTATATTTTATTATATTAAATTTATATATAAACATAAAGTTATTATACATGCATGTCATAAAAGTAGCTTCATAGCTTGAAACAATTTGAAATATCACCAATTTAAAAATTCAGTGACAACTTTTGTCAATGTCGCCAACATTTTCCGCACAAACTGTCCTTAAGAGCAATTTTCTCAAAACATTTGTCTAAATATGTATGCTTACTCGTCTGGACACTTGATTCCACTTTTCATTATTAAATTAGTCTTCATTGTTGCAGGTGTTAGTAACTTTTTGTCTTGCCATGATATAACATCTGTCAGAGCCTTTTGTGATCATATATATCCCACACCCCTGAAAAATAGCCATGAATGAAAATTCAATTCGTTCATATAATTGACCTGGATGTCATATTCACTTCATTCATTTACTTGACCACTAAATATATAAATAAATAAATAAATATAATCGTGATATAATCGATTAGTAGGAAATTGGCAGATTATGATCTCTGGTATTATCTGGTTATCGATATATTGCACATTGCTTCAAGAGAGGTCAATTTCATGCCCAAATAGTTTGAACGATAATACAATTAATCTTGAAACTTAAATTCGCTGGGATATGTCAGGAAATCGCGTCTCCGGGTGTTAAGTATTCTCAAATTTTTCTTGTGGTGGTCCCATAGTCGCTATACAAATAAACCTTAAATTCTCAAAATTTTCTTGTGATGGTCCCACAGTATCTTTACAAATAAACCTTAAATTCGCTGGGAAATTCTGGGCGTCTAATTCTCTCAGCGGCATACCACGGACCCTATACAAATAATCTTGAATCTTAAATTCGCTGGGAAATGTCAGGAAATCGCGTTTCCGGGCGTCTTATTCTCAATTTTTTCCTAGTGGTGGTCCCACAGTCCCTATACAAATAAACCTTAAATTCGCCAGGAAATGTCAAAGAAATTTCGTTTCAGGGAGTCAAATTCTCTAGAATTCTCTGGACATCGTTAATCTATGCCACTAGAACTTTTTCTACCTTTTGAAGCTGCAATTGAAAAGATGTGGGTTAATATGAAGTCAAAATATTAGATTAGCTAAAAACATTTGTTTTATCTGGGCCAGCCGGCGGCTCAGAAAAAATGATAACACACTTATCTTTTCATGATTATGCATATACATGTAATAATGTAACTTAAGTAGAACCATAATATTTTATATGCTTGGGGGAGAAGTAGTGGATTGTCGTATGATTGTTTTCCATGACAAGTACATGTCTCTATTTGACATGGTTTGTTTTGATTTTTTTCGGTTCGAATTCTGGTCATCGTCTGTATACTGATAAATACTGAGAAAATTGTATAGGATTTATTAGTTATCTATACTCCAGAGAAATATTACATTATTTTGCTGGCCGATTAACCGCGGTATTTCTTTTATCATGTTCTGTGTTACTAGATGCATCGACTTAAGTTCTAACTTCTTATGTATTTACCCCAGAACAATTTGTTTTTCATAATCAGAATGTACTCTCTATCCTCTTTTTCACGATATGTGACATGAAATTAAAAACAATAAATCTTCATGAAAGTAATTGAGGTGTTAAGATGATTGACAGGGTTTGTCCTCATTTCGCCTGCACATAAAATTTGCCTACACCTTCTGTGACTTACTTTAAATACAAATGTTGTGTATACAGGTTCTGTCCAGTAACCCTTTACTGATTTAATTCAGAAAGAAAAACCGACTTTCACTATTATTATCAATCCCGCTTTTACTTCAATTTGTTCTTTATAAACGCTAATTACTATGAATTCAATGCCGTCAAGTTTATTGAGACATTGATATTATGTCATCCAACGTATTTGTTATCATTGGCAGTTTTTCATCTATATTTTGCGATGTTTTAGTCACATTTGGTAGTTGTACTTGATGATTTAGTGTTATCTTTTTTAGGTTATACAGAGTTTTAATTGCCCTACCAAAGACACTGATAAGACGTCACTTTCGTTCGATGGCTTTCATAACTTTCAAAACGAGCCCGAGGTCATTATCCGACTTATATACCGTTTCCTAATTACCAAAGATTAAATAATTGTTAAATATGTTGAAGGATCAATCGATATTATCTCGCATATGATATATCTAAACTTGCAGGAATTCAACGATACAAATTGCCCGGGAAAAAAATACTCTAATAATTTAGTTTTTAATTTTTAAAATCACTTTACTGTACGTTGTATCTTAACGATAACCAGTAAATCACAAGAAACATAAGGGAATATATTAGTGTAATAAATTATAATACTTATATAGAGCAAGAAATACAATACATAATCATGAATGACGTATAACTTGCGCTGAAACATTTGGCTTATCTTGATTTTGAACCTCCCAAACTAATTGTCAGTAGAAGATGGTCTTCCTTCAACACTTCAAATATTACAAGATCTTCAACCCATCCCTTAAAAGTAAAACCTGGCCTTCAAATGTAACACTTGTACCCCAGAATAAAGAACCTTGGTAAGATTGCGCCTTAGAATAGGGAACCTGCAAAGAGTTGGAAGGTTATTCATGAATTACAATTACAATGCAACATCGAAGAGATTTGCCGCCATAGGTTTATAATAAAGGCTCTCATATGCCATGGAAGACATCATTTTTACATTCTGCTTTCCAACAAGGCATTTGATTGATTGCCTATACATTCAACTCGCATAAGGTAGGTTATTTTTACAGATGTCGTACGACTTTGAAATAAGAAAAGCGTCTAATAATGTCAAGACATAGACATAAACAGACGCTTTTACTCAAAGATGGTCAACTATTTTCACTTATTTATAAAAGCTTATCAAATTACATCTTATTATATAAAAGATTATTTGATATTGTAAATCAACCAACTGTTACGTTATAATAAAGAAGGGTGGCTATAGATTTAGACATTGATTTAGTTACTGGAATGTGTCTCTCTCGTGTTTTGACTTTTAAAGGAATACTGCCTCGTGGAATGGACACAAAGTTTAAAGTCTCAAACTTGGTCAACAAGTGTATATTATATTCCACTGTATGCCCTTTGGGCATTCTCGGATTTACTCTGCACATTCTCGTTTATTTCCGTGAATATGCTCAATCGCTCAATCGGCATTAAGTAGTGCCGTTGGTCTACTTTCAAAACTTTCAAAACTAGCCGCATGTTTCTCATTTTTTTGTTAATTGGTAACATTGTATCCGAGATGGATAATCTCAACAATCCTGTCATTTTGTTACAAGATGACTTGCCAGATGATGACTTTAATTTCGAGTTTAATGAAAGTGGGTCTACAGACCCAATCATTAATGATGTCCGTCTGGACAATCAATCAACCGGATGTTTATCTTCTGAAAGGTCCGTTTCCGGTAATAATAATAAAAGGAGTCTAATAAAATGGCCACTAAGCCCCGTAAATGTCCTAAGCCAGTAGGTAACGCCATAATTGGTATAGAAACTCCCAAGGTTGAACACTTTGTTGATTCTTTCGGTGATACGTTTGAGGATATTTAACGAGTACGATAATACTGGTGGTAGTACTAGTAGTAGATCTACTGTTCATGTTGATAACACTTTTCATAAAGGTTGAAATCGACCGACCCAAAAGGTTTCCTAAAACTTTTAAACCAACCAATGTAGTCTCTGTTGAGAGAAATGACAACAGGTTGCAGTTTTAACAGACTTAGTTACATCTAATTATAATAATAATAAGAACAATAATGATAATTAAAATTATAATGTTGATGAGGAATAGGGCAAATCATGGCTGATCCAAATGATAATAGTTATGAACATTTTAATGATAATAATGATACCTCTAATAACAATATGGCCGCATAAAATCCTCGATCCCGAAAGTATGTATGAGGAATTCAATGAGGAGGCCCCGAATAACCCTGACCAATTTGTTATTCCCAAAATATTTAGCGGAGATCCCGCAATTGGTAACCCTACCTCTGACAGCATTGCCAACCTCATCAATATAGCCACTTCAAAGAAGGTAGAAATAGACAAATTGGCTTCCAAATATCCAATACCAGAAAACTGCATGAGACTTACTCCCCTCTTATCGAACCAGATGTTTGGAATATGTTGCCTAGGTATGCCCAAACACAGGACACGTCATTACAAAACGTTCAACGGCTTGTAGGTGTTGGGATTTCGCCACTGTTGTCGATCCTGTCGAAACAAATGGATCCATTTAGTACCATTTTAGATTTTGTGGCTACTCTTGGTAATGTCATACTGGAGATCTCTATTAAAAGGCGCTTGTATTTACGGCGTTTCATGAGCAAACGCTATCATCCTCTCTGTTCTTCCTCTAAGCCTGTTGGTGACACACTCTTTGGTCCAGATCTGTCCCAACGTATAAGGGAAATAGATCAAACCCATCACCTTAATCCCAATAAAATTATGTATAATTTCAGACAGAATAAGATCTTTCGAGGTAGAGGTCGGCCGTTCTCTTCCAAGGGACGAGCCAGGGGTCGGTACATTCGGCAGCAAAGCTACCCAAATTATCAATATCAGCAACAACAACTTTTCTTTCATCCATTGATCTCAAAGATGCTTATTTTTCGATTCCAATCTGCAGGAACATAGAAAGTACTTACGCTTTGTGTGGAGAAACAAATTGTATGAGTTTACATGTCTTCTCTTTGGCATTTCTTCAGCTCTCAGAGTGTTTACAAAAACATTGAAACCAATTTTTGCCTGTTTGCGCAAGCAACGAATAGTGTGTTCTTATTTTATAGATGATTCTATCTTCTCTTCCACATCAATAGAACAGTGTCTGAAAAATACAAGGAAAGCAGTGGATTTGTTTAATAGTTTGGGATTTAATATAAACTATCAGAAATCACAATTACTGCCTAGTCATGACTTAGACTTCTTAGGCTTTCATATATTATATTATAATAACTTATAAGGTTTATTTGACACAAGAAAAATGCAGCGAAATAAGAAAACTAGCCCTTCAGTTGCTAGATCTATTGTTTCAACCTACCATTAGGACGGTAGCCTCCTTTATTGGTCTCTGTTCTTTCAGTCGAACTGTAATTGTTATTGCTCCCATTTTTATTCATTATCTTGATAAAGGGAAAGTCAGAGAGCTTCAGGCTTCCAACTTAGACTATGATTGAAACATAATTCTAGATCTTGATATGATTTCTGAATTGAATTGGTGGGTCACAAATATTGAGAGCTTTAATGGTCATCACATCCAACCACCTCCTGTTGACTTGTTTTTAACAACTGATGCATCAACTCTGGGCTGGGGAGCACATACTGACAATGATCAATCAAGCGGTAGAAGGACTGGGCTGGACTCTATGTACCATATTAATTATTTAGAACTTAAAGCAATTTTTATTTTTTAAGTTCTTTGTGTTCACTTTTAAGAAATGTTCACATATGCATTCAATCTGACAATCAAACTGCTATTGCGTACATCAACAATATTGGTGGATCTGTTGAATATTTATTTTCTATCGCAAAGAAAATTTGGCTATGGTGCTGTGAGCGAAGTATTTTTATATCCGCCAAGTATATTCCTGGTGTTTTGAATCACTTGGCAGATAAGCTCTCTAGAGATTTTTCCAATTCAACAGAATGGAAATTGAACAGGCATGTCTTTGGTAAAGTCTGTCATCTTTTTTCAGTTCCTGATGTGGATTTATTTGCTTCTTGTTATAATAGTCAATTAGATAGTTTTGTATCATGGGAACCAGACCCACTTAGTATTGGAAATGACGCTTTCTCTCTGAAATGGTCTGATTTTTATCCATATGCTTTTCCTCCTTTCAGTTTAGTAAGTCAAGTTCTGTGGAAGATAACACAGGAGAGATTACCAAAGATGTTGTTAATAGTACCCGGATGGGAGACACAGGTATGGTATCCAATTCTACTCTCAATGTTAATAGCACATCCAGCTCGTCTTCCTGCCAGGAAATACATTTTGAGTTTGCCGTTCAGCAGAATAAACCACCCATTAGATGGGAAGAACTTTACTTGACCGCTTGTCTTGTGTCAGGAGATACCTCATTAGTAGGGGTTTATCAGGAAATGCTGCCACAAAGTATATAGTTCGTATTCGGTAGTAAATACTGCCAGATCTGCAATTGTTCAAACACTGAATAATATGGGAAATAGTAGCTTCAAAAATCAGCCTTTAGTGGCTCGGTTTATGAAGAGTTTATTTAACAAAATGCCTACAAGACCACGATACATGTTTACATGGGATGCATCAGTGTTACTGAAGCTTCTTGGTTCCATGTATCCACTGGATAAATTGTCACAAAAGGAACTTACCCTAAAAACTGTTTGTTTGTTGGCCTTGTCAACTGCACATCGATGTCCGACTTTGTCTGTTTCAGTTTAGATGCTTTTCATGATTCGGTAAGGTCATTACTCTTGGTATTAACAAGGTTATTAAGACATCTAGACAGTCAAAACCAGTTATACTCAGTCAAGCTATCAAATTTCAGGAAACCAAGCTTATGTCCTTGTAAGACCCTTAGAGTCTATATTTTGAGAACTGCAGAGAAGAGGAAATCATCTCAATTATTTGTATCATTTTTAACCTTTAGAGCTGTCACTTCAGAAACTATAGCTAGATGGATTAAATCTTGTCTGGGTATGACAGGTATTGATGTTTCACACTTTAAGGCACACTCTACAAGAGGAGCATCTTCCTCAGCTGCTTTTAATTCTGGTTGTCCTATTACAGAAATACTGAAAACAACAAATTGGTCGCACGCCACTACTTTCCAGAAATTTTGATCCCATCTTGATGAAACTTAGTATGTATGTATATATTGATGAGATTTCGGTCAAGTTTGAAAATGGTAATAATTCCATGAATGATTTCAGGGTTATTGCCCTTGATTTAGTAAAACATGTTAAATTTGGCTTGTAGGCACGATATAAATAACAGTTTTTATCCGATCCTGATGAAACTTGGTATGCATGTATCAGATATTGGTCAAGTTTGAATTTGATCATAATCGGATGAATGGTTTTTGGAGTTATGGCCCTTGAATTAATTCAATGCGTCTACTATGGCTTGTAGGCCTGATAGAGACTACATTTTTTATTTGTTTTGATGAAACTTGGTATGAGGCCTTGAAATGAGTAACAATCGGATGATTGGTCTCACATATTAAACCACTACAGACTTTGTTATCATTTCTGACAGCTGGTAGTGGGCGTATGCTACCTTGCCTGGCAAGCTATTTTTTTTTCTTTTTTCTTTTTTTTTTTTTTGCGATCCTAGGAGTAATTATACCTTTAATGGTCGGTCGGTTGGAGTTTTACGCCCTTTTCGTAATAAACAAGTTGTGTATTTTGCTATATGCCCGTTTCCTGTTTGCATTGGTTTTCAACCTGTTTGTTTATGTGTACCAACATCGAAGGCCTATTAGCTTGAAAAAAAAAACGATTTTCCAAAATATCGAAAGTTTAACTTAGATTGGATACCAGGCATTGTCTTTGGTAGTATAGAGTATTCAATGCTGCAGATTATTCTCTGAGTACTTAGAAACAATGTTAGTCGAGGCCGTGTAGTCATGTGAGATGTTAACATATTGTAGTTGGATAGGTTTTTTTTAGGATATGACACAAGTGTCAAAAGAATAGTGCAAAGTCCTCACTTGGAGGCACTTCCTTGTGGTTGAAAACCTACGGTTAACAGCTTAACGGTTGAATTAAAAAAAAAACTAGACATAACTTGATATGTATATGAATAATAGTCACCTGCTTATATAGGATAATGACCGAGGGCGAGTTTTCACCGGGGTTTACAAAGTCCGGTCCTTGGTGTTGTATAGGCGAGGACCTAGTCTTGAGGTATTTGGCCCCTCCTCTCTTTTTCGGGAGTTTTCTGATTTACATTTTCTGACATACTAACCGTTTCCTACAAAACTAATTCGTACAAAACTAACCTTAACTCGCAGAATTAAAGTACCAGCTCGGATTGGCCTCCAATCTTGCTGCATGTGGCTGCTAACAGAGCCTTGAGTGAGAATCTGTGTTGATTTCCCAGCACCTCTTGCAAAGGGAATATAAAATAATTATATACATGATAAATGTGCTAAATGTGCACTTTCCTAAAGCTAGTGGAAGAATGCCATCATGTACAGTGAAGTAAACTTGGAGCTGATTTTGATCTATTAAAAAGAAGAGATAATGATGCCATACACTGACGAAGGCTGGACACTATGATATACAGGCACCTAGTTAATAAAAAAAAATTGTGACAACCGACCAATTTTTCACTAAAGATCATACCCCAATTCCCCATCGGATTTTGGTTGAAAGGAAATCAACAAAAGCGGCGGCTAATGGCTAAAGGGTCTAGATTGCACATTTTTAAGTTAAAAAATAGATAAACGTTTGATTTTTCATTAGAAATGAAAGCCTTACTTCGGGTCATTGATCACATGATAAAGCATCGTTTAATTCCCCATAATATTTATTCCATAAGAGAAATTCTAATGTCACTCCCTCATTTACCCCATTTTCAATCAAGCATATAATGAAATTCAAAAGAAAAGTAGCCTACGTTTAGATAGTAGTATGGGTAGATGATAACTTGAAGGTAAAGAGTGTAAATCGTCTTCCTCATCATTTAAAGACTAAGTTCACGGTAAGTTATATTATAAATATATGTATAAAAGGGTTCTATAATATAATAGGTTGGATGTTATTCCTTTTTGTGCTAACACTCCAGTAATAATGTTCTGAAATACTTTACAATTCACCAATTTAGCAGACGTACTCGGCAAAGAAAGGAGCTTCATGCATTTTTAATGGCCTATACGTTTCTATAGTCTGATGAAAATGTGATGTTGACGTACAAGTACATACATTGTCATGGCCAATGTCCACTCGTCTGTCCGATCATCCACCTGCATTGTTAGCACGATAGCAGCATAACCTGTTCATGTGAATTCACGAGAGCACAAAATTTTAGTTTTCGATATTCTGGTAGGCAGTTTTTAGTTTATACTGATTTTTCATTAGATTTTGTTCATATGTTTGACAAGATCAAAATTGTCGAATATTACCTTACCTTATCTCTCACACAGAGTTCTGTGAGCGGATAAAGACTGAAACTGGTATAAGAAAATGACAGTCATATAAACAGGATGATTCTTAACTTTTCAATAATTAGAACTGGTGATTTTATTTCGAGGTAAAAGACATTTCCGAAAAATCGTTAAAATGGCAGTTAGCATTGGTGGTGTCATATCACTAGTAGTGTTTTATCTGCTCATATTGGCTTTTGGTATCTGGGCAGCATGGAGAAATAAGAGAGGTAAAAAGGCTGATAGTGAAGATACGATGCTTGCAGGGAGAAGTATTGGATTATTTGTTGGAGTGTTTACCATGACAGGTTTGTATATCATTCTTTGAACAGCAATTCGAATCATATTGATTTCATATTAAGTTTGAGTCTTGCACTGAATGTCTATTACGTATAATTTGTCAACCAGTCTGCTGAGTGTTTCAGTATAAAACTGTATTCTTTTAGATCATATTTTATAGTACAAGATACATTTTGATAAAAGTAGTTTGGGTATGTCATTAAAGAATATAAACCTTCATGAGAAGATAATATAAAGAATTGTAAATATGGTATTTTAATTAAATGATATCATTTTAAGCTACATGGGTTGGAGGTGGTTATATTAATGGATCTGCTGAAATCGTTGCTGATTATGGATTATGGTGGTGTCAGGCTCCTGTTGGATATGCTTTATCATTGTGCTTAGGTAAAAAAAAAATTTTTACACATGTTCCATCTGGGAACAAGAACATACTTTACGTTTGGATAAAAATAAGGGAAAGTGTTTTTATGACATTTAAAAACTCGGATCCTTCCGAGAGAAAACGTTTTTCTTAAATATCATAAAAACCTGAGGAAAAGTGTTTTATCTGACTAATAAACTGACAAGGAATCATTTGCTGGGTTTTTTTGTTTGAAAAAAAAACAGTGAATAGTAATAAAAAAGGGGCGTAACTCGTGCCTTCGATACTCGATAAGTTCATTAACCAGTGAGCTGGATTTGCTATATTTGAAAGACTTTGAAATTGAAATCAATAAATTTATTTTTCTTATGACTAGGTCTCAAATTCACGAATCACCTCGCCGGTTCCACTACAAATTAAAATTTCTGTAAGGCATTATGAATTTTTCGTGCAGTTCTATATTAGCCTACTTCTAGTCTAAAGACTATTTAAAAATATTCAAAACTCGAATCAACCTCCCATGGAAAAAGTGTTTATGTCGTTCGGACGGGACAATAAACCGAGGCCCCGTGCTGTGAACGTTAAAGATCACTGCGACAGTTGGAAAAGGAGCAGGCTAATGTCGCTGCCCTGGCAAAATTTTACTTATTTTACTCTGCATGGCGTTGCCCGTCTTCATTAGCCCACATGGTGCAGAAAAGTGGGACGTTACACTCCATTCATTTCATTTCATTTCAAATCAATCTCCGTAAATGAATTACCATAGCCCTTAAGATGAGAAATTAGATAATGTTTTAATAGCCTGTTTTAGAGTGACTGCCCTCGACCTATAGTTTTTGTTCAGGATTTGTCTAAGATGAGACTAGGTATGTTTATGTGGATTGATGAAATTAAGATAAGTTTGAACATCACTCAACACCAACTGGGTGTCTATTAAAGTTATTATTTGCCTATTATTTACGAAATTATATTTATATATCACCATCTTGTCGACTCGGTAAACGTCTAGTTTGAAGTTCAATGTTCATGCTCAAACAAAAACATTATTATCTTTTAATTTTTGCCGTGTTATACGTTGCCTAACATGCTATCCCATTATTAATCAAACTCATTATTTATTTTAGGAGGGTTGTTTTTTGCATCTGAAATGAGAACAAAAGAATATGTGACTATGTTGGACCCTTTTCAAAGAAAATATGGCGAAGTGATGGCGGCGTTTCTCTCTATACCTCCCCTATTAGGAGAAATATTATATTCTGCAGCAATTTTAAACGCTTTAGGTCTGTTCTTTTTAATACTGACTTGTGATTAGTTTTATTAACAATTTCAGAAGGAACATAGCCTTTCTTTTATTTCCACATCTCTGTTTGACCTTTTGTGATTTCACATAGTCTTTAGCTTTGTTATGTAGAGTTGTTTTTCTGTTGCATGTCAATCAGTATCTGTAAAAGTATGGTGTTCAGATGTATGCACTGATGTAAGCTTGTATTATCGATTATATAATGGTTGTTGACGGTTTTTCATTTTCACCGATTTCTCTGAAATCTCAATTTTGTGAAACCATTTGATACGTTCTTGAAGGATTTGTGGCACTTGTTTGGAATGTCAATCCCATGTGTTACGGTCTGAACTTCTGGACAGATACCATCACATACGTTCCGATAAGATTGTTTTGTTTGAGTTCCTGATTGGGTCTTGATCTGACACGATCGCCAAGACTGGGTTCTCCGATTAGGTTTTATCTGATACCTAAAGATGCGTTCCAATATATTCATCAAAAATCGACGCACTCCAATACCATAACATTGAACTGTGGTCGCGATGTCTTTCATCATCCTGATCGAGGGTCGTACTATATAGGCTACAACTGGACCCCGATGGGTATATATGCAGCTGGAGTGACCATGGACTTCATTGTATCTTGAACTTTAATGTTAGGTTCCCAGTATAATGAAACTAATCGTGATCTCAATCGTGGACTGGTCGTTATGATCATATTAAAACTTGAGGTCAGTCGTGACGATCGTGTAAATCGTATACATATTTTGAACGGTTTCTTGCTTCCTAGATGAGATCGAGATCTATTCGTTGACCCAATCTGAACAATCCTATCGGAACGTGTGATCGTAACTGAACGGATAATCAGACTGTGACAGTAGAGATTAACAAATCGTTAACAGATCAAACAATCGCAACAAATCGTATCCAAATATTTGTAATACAAATGACCATAAGGATCGCACTACAGTGAGAACCTAGAATTTTTCTTGTCGAAGGTCGATCTAGATCAACAGGATTTGGATGCACGATTAGATGCCAGCTGCAATGCATTGTTACGATATGGTACGATCTAATACGATGATCCTGATTGACAATATGTTGATCGTAACCAGACACTGGTTAACTTTTATTACCCTTTGGTGATATAATTATCATGTGCTTATTTCAATAGGAGGATCTCTATCAGTAATATTAGAATTGGATTCTAAAATAGCGGTTATTGTGTCGGCGGCTGTTGCTTTATTATACACCTTAGTTGGGGGATTATACTCTGTAGCTTACACAGATGTAATACAGCTTATTTGTATTTTCCTAGGATTGGTACGTATAGGTTATATAATATGAGTATTGCAAACCGAAATGAAATAAGTTTAACGTGTATCCAGAGTTAAGTCAATGCTAATGCACAAAATGTATTATTTGTAAGAGTCTAATGCATCGTCCATCATAGGCACACTTAAATGCTCTCATAGCAGGATTATTATTCTCTGCAACTTCGTTGTAGGTGCATTCTTGTCTTCGGTCAAGTAGTAAGGTTACCCCAGCACGTTCTCGGCCAGGAACAGTCGCGTTGTTAAGCAGACAACCCGCAGCTGCTTGGCCAAGACAGCTTCCTGCTTTCAATGCCTTTCCTGGCCGAGAAGAGCCTCGCCGTTTTGGATTAACCTCCTTTCTTGAACTCCCCGGAGCTCGAGCTTGTCATCAAGTGGACTCGTTTTGAAGACTCATTTGTTGAAGAGTGTGCAATCAAGCATCGCTCAGTCGACGATTTTTTTTTTATATTTAAATCAGCCTTCTGGTCGAAAACGTATCATGGTGTTCAGAAAACTTTCTATTTCAGTGGCTTTCTGTCCCATTTGCATTAACACATGATGCAGTTGAATCCATATCAATTAATGCTACATCTGTTTGGATAGAACCTGTTGAAGCATCTCAGTCTGGTATATATATGGACAGTTTCCTGTTACTGATTTTTGGTGGAATACCGTTGCAGGTACCTTGATAGGTTTATAGCCAACAGTTTTCTCTTATCTCGGTGTTGTATTACATATATTGAATTACTCTCGTCTACAAGAAATGTGGCTCTTGCAGTCAAGGTATTTGACGCAGTTCGTAATAGCTGGACATTGTGAACATGCTATTAAAGCAATCAAATATTGAATATGCATTCTATGAATATGTTACATGTAATACATATTTCAAACCGGAGCGTAGTTGCTGGTCGAAAACCTTATACATTAAACTTCATTTCATTTAATATACATGCTTTCTCTGTTGTATAATCAATCATAAGAAAAGCACATTGACTATGATACTTTTCAGGTGTATTTCCAGAGAGTATTGTCAGCCAGATCAGTACATATTGCAAGATGTTTCTCATTTGCTGGGGCTTTAGGCTGCTGTATTATGATAATACCTCCTATCTTAATCGGTGCCGTTGGGGCTACTGCTGGTGAGCTGTCACGTTTCTTGCTCTTTTTATGATACAGCCCTTAGCTACGATTATAAACTAAAACTAAAAAACCTTATCCGCTAAACTGTCATTGAATTAAGGGACCGAGGAGGAGAGGAAAGTCCCGTACATTAATGATGTCATAAGCGTGGTCATCCGCAAACGCAAAAAAAAATCGCCTACTGAGACATCCGTTGCGCTTACAGAGTTGTGTGTGTTTAAGGTCATAAGCAGAAAATTGGATTTGTTAAGGATTTAGATAGGATTGACTCTCGTTTTTTATACGCCCACACATTGATGTGGGCGTATATAGTCGTCGCCCCTGTCTGTCTGCCCGTCCGTCCGTCGACGAATCGAAAAATATTTACTATGAGTTATTGCCCTTGTTCTTGAATTATTTGTGGACACGATAGAATGTGGACAAGATAGAAAGCTGGTTTCTTGATGGATTTTGATGAAACTTGGTTTGAGTGTTTGTAATCACCCAAGGATGAACCCTATCGAAACTCATACGAATCGAAAAATATTTACTATGAATTATTGCCCTTGTTCTTGAATTGTTTGTGGATACGATAGAGAGCTGGTTTCTTGATGGATTTTGACGAAACTTGGTGTGAGTGTTTGTAATCACCCAAGGATAAACCCTATATAGCCGTCGCCCTTGTCTGTCGGTCGGTCCGTCCGTCCGTCCGTTGGTCCGTCGGGACGTCCGTCGCACTGTCTGTTTTTCTATCCGTAAATATATAACTGTCTTAACACAAAGATTTGCCACTAGCTGCCACTCAAAATATTCAATTCTATATGGATTAAATGATACTTGACATGTTTAATTAATCACACTTGAAAAAAAAAAGCTGTAAACAAAACCCATGAAATATGAAAATTTCACTCTCAGAAACATTCATTTACTGATAACTCCTGTCAACCTCCCGGACAATTTAGCTGCCATTACAAATGTGGGCGTATTACGATTGCATCGCTATTTTCTTATTGGGTATCCGTTTCAGTTTGAGTACACATGTAATCTCAGCCTTATAAAGGATTATTTGTTCACGATTCACATATCGGTACATAAAGCTGAAGGACGTTGGTAAACACGTTACCATTGTGTAGGCGTTTCGATTGACATATCATAACAGTACTTTTAGGCTTTTCGAATGATGATGTCTCAATATTATAGACTTATAACTGTTATTTCTATTGCAGATTGGAATAAAACGGAATATCAATTTCCCGATACAATAAAAGAAAACAGTCACATTATTCTACCATTAGTGTTGAAATATTTGTGTCCAGATTGGGTTGGAATTATCGCCCTGGGAGCTGTATCTGCAGCAGTAATGTCGTCAACAGATTCGTCATTTTTATCCGCAAGCTCAATGTTTGCACGCAATGTATTTGGAGATCTTTTTACAAAATTTGTTGGAAATAAGGTAATTACAGATACTTTGTTCATGATCTCAAATTTGTTACATGAGTTCGAAATCAAATATGCTGTTGACATGTCGGCCACTCATTGGAATTCTGGTTTTTTTTAGCTAATTATGAATTAGTTATTGACATGTGAGACAAACTGGTATTTTTTCAAGTCATTAAAACACCTCTACTTTCTATTCATATAAGTATTAGTATTGTGATTTTCATAAATTAAAACGAATGAACCCATCTTAAAGTATTGATCTTTTTAGTTATATTGGCGTACATATTGGTCTAGATATAACAAGCAAGATATTTGCAATAATAATTTTGTTCAATTTTTATTTCAGCCAAGGGAAGCAGTCATATTATGGGTCATGAGAGGTGCCCAAGTAGTTGTTGCAACCACAGCGGCCGCTCTGGCTATAGAAATACAATCGGTTTATTATCTTTACTATCTTTGTTCAGATTTAGTTTATGTTATTTTATTCCCCCAATTAACTTTGGTAATCTACTTCCAATATTCTAATACATATGGTTCAATAATGGGTTTTATTTTAGGTTTCGTGTTTCGTATATTAGGTGGTGAACCAACTCTAGGTTTACAACCAGTACTTGAGTATCCATGGTATGATCCGGAAGCTGGACAGTTGTTTCCTTTCAAAACTTTAAGCATGTTAATATCACTTGTAACTATTATGCTTGTCTCACTATTTACACATTGTTTATTTGTTAAGTGTGATTTATCTAGAAAGTTTGATATTTTCAAATGCTTTGAGGAAAATGGTGATTTTAGTTATACATTTCCCGAAGGAAAGGACAACCCAGTTTTTGATGGAGGTTCTAAAAATTCCATCGTAGAAAAATATGAATTAAAACCACAGTAAATACCAGAAACAGATTAAACGAGATTTTTTCTTAGGGATATTCGAAAGGTTTGGTGGACAATTTGATTTTAAGAGAGTAGATTCCAATATTCTATAGCCATTGTTGACCCCCTTTCATGTTGGTTATTGTGAGCGAGAGGGTACAAGAACTTTCTAAACGAAGAGTCAAGAAGGTTTGGAATCGGAGAATTGTATACAGATTATATTTCTAGAAATAATATTTTGTTCTTTAATTGATGTTTTAAAGTTTTAATACTTTGGTATACATTAGTTATTTACGAAAAATGGTTTAACTCTTTCTAATCTAGTTAATCTATACTCCAAGGTACACACAGAGTAAAGAGGCTGTGGTAAATTAGTACCAAGATAAACTGCACACGCATTTTTCCAAAATAACCGCCATAAACCTGATTTCTTCCAATATTTCCTCGTCAGAATGACTCACGGCTTTGATTTTATGTGCATAATATACAATGATACACAATTCAAAAAGCTCAACTATTTAAATATTATGAAAATATATTGGCTCAAATTGGCTATAATCTGTTATATAAAAACTGCAATATAGTGTTAAACACTATTTTAAAGATATCAAACAAGAAATTATTAACATTACTATAGGATGTTTATAACAAAATATATTCACTAGTAAATGACGACTAGACATGTTTCTTGCTGCTACACTCCAAACAGCTGCTTCACTATGAGAAGAGTACCTACAATCTGATGTGTGTAGTTTCAGTGGCTGGTTGTCTTATTTGCCAGGAGTTTTCCTATTAATTGTGGTATGTATGTGTACGTCTAACCTCACGTTTAGTCCATTATAAATTTCCTGTTCAGCCACATGACTATGGAATGTTTTATTACTAGTAACATACCATCCTAATGCCAATTTTGCAGCCAGACAGACGGCCTGATCCTTCCTCTTGAATATGTAACAAGAAGTTGTCCATCCATTGTTGGGTTTCTGTGTCCACTTTGACTTTGCTACGCAAGCTGAGTTCTAAGCTGAAAGGTTTTCTCTCTTGTAAACAGCTGATGATTGTATGTGTCTGAAAAAAAAAACCAACTTGTAAACAGTTCGTCTTAGACCGGTGTTCTACTACTACATCAAACCACAATAATACTTGCCAACAATATACAGTACAGAACTTGGCAAAGGCAAAGTTCCGGATAACACGCAGTTCAAACTTGATCCCGGTCATATCCTTCTCTAATAAGTTATAAAAAAAATCGGAAATCGGATTCGTCCCATAACAGGCTTAAGACGAACTAATCTCACGGTCCAATCAAACAGTTTTTACTTAAATCACCGGTGTGTATATTGAAGTCATTATCTTGCAGATAGTATAATTAAGTATGATCCTTTACAACTTAAGACTGGACCAACAAAAGAAGTCAATACTGGAATGGCTATCAGAAAACTGAAGAATCTGACAACATTTCATCTGCAGCAATGAATACATCAGCGGTAACAACAGCTGATAAATTACTTGATCTACTATGGGTAAATAGTCAAGCTCCCGAAGAAAGGATTTCTTAGAAATTGACACAACTGTTATCTATTCCAAGCCAACGTTTACCAGAATAATCCAAGAGAGGATCAAGATAGCAAAAGATGCCAATCTAATGGAAACACAAGCCGGTTTCATATCTTGTACGGATCAAACAGCTCCGCTCCATATACAACAATCTGTTGAATTACACTGACATCAAGATAGCATTTAATTAGTAGTTAAAACAGTTCGAATATTGATAAAATGTGGTGGTCGTGATAGTTCAGTTTGACTAACTCAAGATTTCCATAGTCATGATATATTGAATGTTTGTCCAAAAACTAAGTATTGACCAAGCTTTCATGTGACATATTGGAAAGTTTTCAACGAAATTTCTGAAAAAAGTTATAGAAGGTTGAATTTTGTGATTTAACATGGAAGCAGATGGCAAAATATCGGTCTTAATCTCTATCCCCGATGACATTGAAAAAATGAGTTACTTCCCTTGAATTACAATCTCTTTGGTAGTCAAGTTACCCTTGTATTTGAAAAATTGTCTGGTTAATTGATATTGTCAGTAACATTTATGACGGAAGCTACTATGAATAGCTATGCCTCTAGTCATAAAACCCGTTAGTTTTAGTGGAAGAACCACAGACGTCGGAATGAAAATTGGAATGGTGCAAATTGATGTTATCAGTGTCCGGTACACATAAAAAGTTTAGAAAACATCTCTACAATCCCTTTGAGTAACCAATGTGACTGTAATATCGTCTGGCTATATCTATGATGGTCAAATTACCTTTTTTTAACTTTGATGTCGTCTGGCTATATCAATGATGGTCAAGTTACCTTTTAACCTTTAATATCGTCGGGCTATATCTATGATGGTCCAGTTACCTTTTTACCTTTAATATCGTCGGGCTATAACTATAGCAGACGTAGACCTGTGCGCCACCGACAATTTACGACTAAGCCGCCAGCTATTTCTGCCAAAAGCCGCTGTCGGTCTGCTTTTTAAGCCATACAACCACCGCCCTGTTACTTCCGCCGACGCTGGACAGGTGTCACTTCAGTATGAAAAGCCGCCTTATGGTGGATACAACAACAACCGTTCCAAAATTCTCACTGACTGAATTCCTTCAGTGTGCCAGTAGTTTAATTATGAATGCCAAACGCAGTTCACTTGATGCTCTGAATATGAACATGATCTTCTTTATTCATGACAACATCCATCAAGTATTGCCATGACTACTATTTCTTTGCTGGGTTAGTGAAGCTAAATTGCAGTCCAGATATACTCCCGTGCAGGGAGGAAAGATGTATATAGTGAAGCCCACAAGCGGAAAAAGACCAAGTACAAACCGTTATTAGTTGGGTGCAGAGGCTTCCCTGATTGGAGAATGTTTCCTGCATTAGGAGTAACAGTGGGAAGCAGACGAACAGCAATCCAGAGAATTCTCAAGCTGCAGAAAAATCATCATGCTGGGTGTGGATAAAGAAGAACAACAGTAGCGGGAAACCCACCACCGATGCGCAGTAACTGATCATTACTGTGGACCCCTTCATTTTTCTATTACAACTTCACTGAAATGGTTAAAGAAATAGCACTGTTTGCTTGCATTGCATGTACATGTATTTAACTCTGTCAAACTAGTCACTGGTTAATTGATCCTACATGTTATAGGGGTGAAAAATGTCTTCTTTGCTTTGGCGGTATCGATTTCTTCTGTGTAAGCCTATGTATCTTTTAGTCGCTCCTGCTGTCCATTGATTGTCCCAGTTTTAGTAATGTTTTATTATCCCTGTGAATAACCTGTTATATAATTGCTTATTGAGCTATAGAATATTCCCTATTCCTGGAGAATACGTGTTCCTATTCACTTTATAGAACAGTGACAATTGTTATACATTTTTGTGAACAGTTATTTTGTTGTTGGTTACACATTACATAGTTAAAAATTAACCCTATTCTTTGACAAGTCACATTGTAGCTGTAGAAAACAACTGGCCATATTTATGTCAGTGCATTGTCTTGCAAAAAAAGGATTAACCATGAAAGTAGACAATGTAGACCTGAAGTTGTAAGCAATATGAAATGAATATTATAGCTTAACAATTTATATACAACAAGAGTGAGAAGTTGGCAACAGAAGTTGTAAAATCAATATTATAATTCTGTATAGTAGTGAGTCATAACGAGGCTATTATCAGGAATCCTAGATGATAGTGGGTTAAAAGTGAATGGTAGTTTTAGCAAGGTTAGCTTAGGGATTATTATCCTATTAGGTAGCTAATACAACTCAGAACGGTAAGTTTGTAACCATAATTTATTACAATTTAAAAAATAAACACTTTATGTCTAGGTCAGCATATTTTAATAAGGTTACTGTTAATATTTTATCTAGCCTATCTTGTAGCAGAATACGGCAAGGATGCTCTCGTTAACGTATCACACGGTTTGTATCTAGTCAACAACATACCGGTACTTAACAAAGTTGTATTACTTATTTCATGAAAAACATTGATCAAAATAATTCATGCCACATTCTTATATATTTAGATATGATGGGGTGTATCTGCTTCATTGGTTTGTAGAGATTTAAGATTTAAACAAGATTAGTTTTATGATATTTTTATATCTTCTAGACAGTTGTTTACCTTGACAACAGAAATAACTGGGTTAAAGTGAAGTAGATGTAAATCGAATTGACTACATCCGTATACTACATTCTCAAATGCACTGTTAACTTCATTTGCGACATTTATTTGTAAAGTGTTAGAGTATTATGAATCAGTAATATGAATCATGTAATGAATACTTGTATCAAACAAGTGAATAATTTGGCATGGTATACCATGATGATTAGAATTCTTGATGAACAGTAGGCTATTGTGTTTATAACTCCCAATGTAAGTACAATATCATTCTATATTAGCATGGAAGCTCTGTATATTACTTGCAATGAGTTTCAAAATAATTGACCTTGATTTAATGGTACACTTATTCTTAGTTATATACTTAAAATGGTTATATCGACGTTTTATGTGTTGTACATATTTGTCACAATATTTTACGAGAGTGAAAATCATACGGGTTTGTGTCGAACTAAAACTTTGTGGGCGTGGTTCGGTCTTATAATCAAGTATTGAAAACCTTGAAAGAGAAAGTGTTTGTACAAATATTTATAAGAATTACAGAGTTATTCATAAAGTTTTAAGGACAAAATGCAAAATATGGTAAAAATGTTCGACACTATACTCAATTTCAAAATGATACTTAATATTATGTTCATTAATGGCTGGAATGAATTTGTGTCACTTTTCCTCAATACATCAATTGTAAAGCGATAGAGAAATATTACAAATGAACCTGAAACATGTTGTTACTCAGAGTTTCATGCGATCTTCAGACAGATCAGACATACATGTAGTTCTTTCGAAGAGTCAGTATATTTAAGTGCCTGTCCTGAACTATTGCTGATAATTGCTGAATTACTTAAAAAGATTTAAAGGGGAGGTCGGAAAGCAAAAATTGCTAAATCCTATCCCCCAGTGTTTTCTTTATTAATTTTATGAAGTTATTTTTGTCGATTTGCCTGAACGGTTTTATTGTACAAATATTTCACCATTAGCCAATGTTAAGCAGCATTTCAAAAATTTCTCGATAATAGGTCATACCTTTGTTAGACTTGCAGAGCAACGCTACACCTGGTAATCGATAGAAAATCAGCCCATGTGACTCATATTCGGCACAATATTTCTAGTTTTATTCATTTCACTGACTGAGTGGTTTTTGTATATAACTGAATGAATTTTACTCAGTGTTAATGGTTAAGCTATAAAACGAATTATTCTATTAAAGGTAACAGGTGCCAGATATTTAAATTTATACATATCTTGACAAAATACAATACCATAACTTATTGACTTATACTACAATATTGTGATCAGATCTCTACCGGGTGTCATGCAAGATACCATGTTTCTTTAGCGATTGCGATGATAATCATGTAAATAAGCATCGTACCCTTTCAAAAGGAACATTGCAAGATACAATAGTATCGTAAAAATTACCACAAGGTGTCCAATACAAAATGCAATATGCGTACATGAGGGAAACTTCCTCCAATTAAAACATACATGTGACTGTGATTCAGTCAGTCTTGTCTGAATTCTCGATAACTTCTAGGAAAAATGCCTTGTTCTCTACATTTAAAGAACCTTTTTCAACATTGGTAACAACTTCAGTTATTGCTATTTTCTCTTTTCAAAAAGCAGAACAAAAGTGAATTGTCCTCAATGAAAATCAGATGTCCTTGGCATCACATAGGGATTTATTGATGAATCAGCCTTATTCTGATATTAGCTATATCGATATACATGTCTACGCTGAACGTTTTAAACGGAGGCCAATTGAAAACAGCATAATTTTCGAGCATTTTGCCATTAATTCTACTAATTGCCAATAAATATTCATAGATCAGATAGATCATAAAACAACCTATTATAACAGCTAGTTAGTTGACTTTCCTGACTCTATGTTAATATATACTATATATTTTATTTGCTTACTATGGATCACCAAGAGCTCTTAATTTATCTGAAAGTATTGTCCAATGCATACCTATAGAGAAAACTGTGTGTTATAACTATACATCTTTGGCTCTTGTACTTTGCAGCAGAATTACATGTGCATGCTTCTTGTGTTGGAAATTTTAGAACTGCATATATAGTTATAGGAATGAAGATGGACAGGCCTAATACAAGACATACCGACCGACATGGCAAACTTAATCAGGTGCTATGCTATGCTTCCTTTACCATTTTTTACTATAGATTACACAAATCAATCATACATAACCAAAATAACTTAATAATTCGCCTAAAACAAAGATACATGGGTGTTGGCCTATAACAAGACTTATATGATAGATCATCATTTAAATTGTATATGATAAACTGGCGTATTTAATGAGTCATTTGAAATATATTATATATATCAAGTGACGTGAATTATAACATATTAAAGCGATTATTATATACACTTTTTATCCATTGTGTGAGATTTTGTCATTTATGCCAAGTCAATTATGTCATTCAGTATTATACGCGTGGGTTTAATCTTTTCGGGCGTATTCCTTCACTGCAATCAAAATGAGACATCAGCAAGTTAATCTGAGAATCCATTGACTCATTTGTGTAGTTATTTGCCAAAAGAGCCAGCTTTTTACACTTAATAAAATCTTTTCCAAAAGTCAGGCCAAGTACAGTGTTTCCTATGGTAAAGAACAAAGAAAATGGACTCTTAAAAAATGATAAATATGTAAGAGTTACATTCTTTGTTGGCTATTGAAAACCTGTTTGAACCTTCCTATGATATTAGAAATTAACTTTACAAACTCTTTATTAACTTGGCCCATTGTTTGAAAAGGCTGGTTACGATTCACTACTTTATAAAGGAATAATAAGAACATGGACCCCGAGCTTATTAACATTGAACTGTATTTAAAAGGAACATTTGTTGTAAAAGGTTAACACGTGGGAATGTATGTACAATAGGTTGTCATATGAAGATTTAAAGACACCTTAAAACAAAGGACGTTGTTACTGTTTAACGAACACTTAACTGGACTTCATTTTCATTTATCAATCCTCTTAATAAGCAGTTAAATTCAATACTTTATGAAAGGTGTGGTTTTGTCCACAAAGTTGACCTGTGACCTGAATGTGTGGGACGCTTTAACATCATTGGAGGAAAACAAAATGTTGTGACGTTTTCAGGGCGTTTTACATTTTTCTTTACCTACACAAATTATAGTAGATACTAATCAGTCAGCTTTCTGGTATGTGGGATAATCCTAGTTTGTGAATCAACTGTGTTTTGCATCGGTAAGGGCACTCTTTAGGTATGTATATTTTATGCACTGTGCATTTTTACATTTACGTGTAATGCAGCAAAGTAACGACAAAAATGTTTAATAAACTGGTTTTTGGCACAGGTGAGAAAGATATAACCTAAACTCTAAAACTATGCCAAATATTTGACTAGGTTGAGCGTACTTGACATAGTTTATATCATCATTAAATAAGATGAAAGGTGAATATAAACTTGCACTTCTCATTTTATAGTAAATGACAAATAGTTTGAAAAATTGATTGACCTCTCTCTCCGATCTTTTGAAAATATGTGAATTTCATGGTTGCCATAGAAACTGTTTTATTTGACTTGATCTTATGAGTAATTGTGTACTTACTACCTTGAGGCCTGCGAGCTTTAAAACATGAATAGAATTAATGATATATACACTAAAGGTGGTATATTTGACATGATTAAGTATTTGCAGTGAAAATGAAATATTTTACTTATGTCTTTAAAATTTGCAAAATATATTTATATATCTGCATTGTGGAGGTGTAAAAGCCAACTTAAAACGTATTTATTCACACGTCAAAGTTATTTGTAAGTTATATCACTCGAAACCATCGTATCGTATATCATACGAAAAAAACATTAAGATGCGAATATGACAAAGGAAGATCTTCCTGGTTTTGCAATAACAATTGGAAATCCATTTAAAGTAATTCAAACTAGATAACTCTTATAATATACATCATTAAAATTTCCTTTAACTGAAAGTAGATCTTGCCACCCACATAAGATGGACATATCAAGATAATAGACAAATTTATACCAATCAATATTTTACATGAATGGTGGTCTACGGCATACGAGAAATGCTAAAGAATTTGTTATGTACATTTACACAATGTGATAAATTAGCCTGTTTAACAAAGCCAGTGAACGAATACATTCACTTCTCATATGCATGAAGTGGATTATTAATGCGGCAATGCAACCGGAACATTGAAGCGGCCTGTCAGCTTGACCTCATGTAATCAATCATAAATCTCAAATTTCATTTGGGAATTCTGTCTGGCTAAATCAATAAACAGGAGTGGTACTGCAATAGGCCTACCTCGGGAAAATAAGAACAAGCCCTCCCCTCAAATACCAAATGCAATAATTGTGGAGTATCAGTCTAACGACTGTGAGCCTAATGTGGCTTTTATGTTCACAGACTTTTTGTCTAAGTCTCTGATTGGCTGTATTCGCTAGCGTACAATCCAATCAAATCGCTAAATTTTCCATTTGAGACTAAAAAAGTGACTATTGCAGTCTAGGTATAAGTACGAAGTTCTTCATAAAAAAATGTTAACTCTTAAAAGGAAGTGGATAACAACCTTCATGTTTGTATATACACGCATTTCGCAGGGGTAAAGCCCATAAAGAAAATTTATACTTAACTTCCTGGTAAGCATAAAAAACATACCATATTGTATATATATATAGGTACTGACAATTATGATAACGCATTAACTCTTTTCTATCCGATCATAGTAAGTATATATTTTTTCACTGATTTTACTACCATAGCATGGCATGGAACTTATTCGTAGAAAAGTTTTAATCAAAGTTTTTTTGTTTTGTTGTAGTTTCTTCGTCTTGTAGACTATGGAAACCATGTGGTAGAGTTGTCGTGTAGTAGCAAAACTTGTCTTGTAGGATAGTTACGTTTTTTGATCTGCGTTTTGTTGTGTTTTTATGTAATATCTTATAGGTCTTTGTTGGTGTATCATGTTGATATGTAGTCTTGGTCTTTGTTTGTTGTTGGATGGTTATCTGAGTACCATTGGACTTTGTTTTGCTGTAGGATGGTTATTTGCAGACACCTATGTTTTCTTCGTTTTGCTGTAGGATAGTTATAACCTGTGTCTTTGTTTGATGTTGGATGGTTATCTGTAGTAACATTGTCTTTGTTTTTGCAGTATAGATGGTTATCTGTAGCGACTGTAGCCACCTAGAATTTCGTTGTTTTGATGAATGATAGTTATATATATGTCGTTGTTTTTGCTGCAGGATAGTTATATATTGGTATAGACTGAGTCTTGTTTTTGTTGCTGTAAAGTAGTTATATACGATAATATATAGTCACATTAATCTTTGTTTTGCTGTATAATAGTCATATACAGTCACTTGGGTCTTTGTTTTTCTGTAGGATGGTTACATATAGTCACCCGAGTCTTTGTTTTTCTGTAAGATAGTTATATATAGTCAACTATGTCTTTGTTTTTTCTGTAGGATAGTTATATATAGTCAACTATGTCTTTGTTTTTTCTGTAAGGTAGTTATATATAGTCATCTGAGTCTTTATGTTGATGTATATAGGATAATTATATATAGTCACCTGAATCTTTGTTTTTGCCGAGGATAGTTATATATAGTCACAATAGTCTTTGTGTTGATGTAGGATAATTATATATAGTCACCTGGGTCTTTGTTTTTGTTGTAGGATAGTTATATATAGTCACTCGAGTGCGGTTTTTTTTTGTTGTAGGATAGTTATATATAGTCACCCGAGTGTGTTTTTTTTTTGTTGTAGGATAGTTATATATAGTCACCCGAGTGTGTTTTTTTTTGTTGTAGGATAGTTATATATAGTCACTCGAGTGCGGTTTTTTTTGTTGTAGGATAGTTGTATATAGTCACCCGAGTGTGTTTTTTTTTTGTTGTAGGATAGTTATATATAGTCACTCGAGTGCGGTTTTTTTTTTGTTGTAGGATAGTTATATATAGTCACAATAGTCTTTATGTTGATGTCGGATAGTTATATAATATCATCTGTGTCTTTTTCATTTTATATAAACTCATCAAACCTGTCTTTACGGTTCACAAACTTGCTAGTATACATTATAATAACATAAATATTTACAAGAAATAGGTCAGATATAAGATGACATTATAATGAATGACATATAAAAAATGAAACCTTCGCCTACACATAAAAACCGCATTATCAGATTATTCTAAACAAATTTTGACCTAGGCCATTGATTAGTCTTTCTATATGGCACATAGCCTTCTATAACATACATTCTACAACATTACTCTTAATTAGTAGATTGTGGTATGATAACAATAATCCACCATTGATAGCAAATGCAGTAATATTCCATTGATATCTGGTTCTTTTACTCAAAGGGACAAATGTTCCATTTTGTGGGATTGATTTTAGTCATGAATGCATGTAAAAAGAAATGTACAAAAATTTCAAAATTCCTTTGAAATACTTCAAACTAGGAATGTCTTTTCTATATATCACACAGTATCTTAGATTGAGAGCAGTCATTTTAAAATTCAAACGCAGATCATTTTGAAAACACGTGGATTTGAAGGCTGTGAACACTATTACTGATTAGCTCAGCTAAAAAAATAAAGTTTCTGAGACTAAAATAGGATTGGTCAAGAAATGGTCTATCTGTCCTTTTAACAGCTCTATTGTACGCGAACTATAACTTCAGGTTATTTGAAAGGAATTTGACCGAATCAAAAGACATTCCAATTTTTCTTTGATTATAACCATGCAGACAATGGCAAACATTTTTAAATTCTTCTTTTTTATCATTTCAGAGTGTTGGTGTAAAGAGAGAAGATGGCCAACTCGTCGTCTGATTATTACAGATATTTTGATCCCCATAATTACACCTGTAGTGACGCCTTATTGCTTCCAATCATAAGTGAAGCAACATGGAACCCTGGTGTCCGGGCCTTCTTATATTTTCTGGCTCTATTATGGTGCTTTTTAGCTGTTGCCATTTTAGCTGATATTTTTATGTGTTCCATCGAAAAAATTACCAGTAAAACAAGAAAAGTTCGCGTTGCTGATTCTTCAGTTCCAGAAGGTTTTAAACAAATAGAAATAAAAGTATGGAATGACACAGTGGCCAATTTAAGTTTATTGGCTATGGGAACAAGCGCTCCAGAAATTTTACTTTCTGTTATCGAGATTGTCGGAAATAATTTCTATTCTGGAACATTAGGTCCTGGAACCATCGTTGGCTCAGCAGCTTTTAACTTATTAGTTATATCAGCTATATGTATGATGTCCATCCCAACTGGAGAAATTAGAAGAATTAACAACTTCAAAGTGTTCCTTGTTACCGCGTTTTCGTGTGTTTTTGCCTACGTTTGGTTGATAATAACTTTGATTGCGGTCAGTCCTGGAGTCATTGAGATATGGGAAGCCATTGTTACTCTCTTATTCTTCCCACTTCTTATTATAATAGCCTTCATAGCAGAAAAAAATTTCTGTATAAAACAGAAACCTAAACGTGAAGACTCTGGTGTTGTGGGAATAAGTCTGAGTAAGTATAATGATTATAGTATTATCATTGTGTTTATCTTAATGTATATATTCGGGTTATTGTGACCTATGTTTGACAATGTCGTGCTGATATAACATAGTGTCAGTCGATTCAAAATAGACTTTTATTAAACTCTGTACATGATCTAAGCCATGAGTAATAAGTTAAAAATCAAAGTAAATGTCACTTATAAAATGTAAATTGGTTAATGGCAAATTTCGGTTTTCCATTTCCCTTATGAAAAATATAAATTAATTTTTGTGAATGTTGCACGGTGTTGCTCACATCATGTGATCAGCTTGCTGTTAGACTAGCTAGACCATTATCATATCCCCCTACTTATTCCTAAATTTGATTAAATTTTCTTATTGAAATTATAACCAAGTAAATTAATATTAATTAATCAGGGAGTATTTCCCTGTCAAACTTACAGCATGTTGTCAAATAAACAAATCAAGCTATCTATAATATCTGTCAACTCTTTAATAAATATACATATACAGACTTCCATAACTTTGGTTAACGTAACGTAAGACCTTTCCCTTTCAAATTCTCAATAACTAGATAGAAACAGAAATCTTTAAGTGAATTAAAGTTAATGAACAGTGAAATGAAATAGTACCTAAAAATGGAAAAAAGGTAAAAAAAAAGTCATGTACATGTTGATAGGATTCGATTTCAGCGATCCATTGAACTTTTCAAAATTAAAATCAGCGACTCGTCTCTACTTCAACCGTCACACGATACAAATAATGACTTCCTAGAAGTGGCGACAATCTTGCAGTCTTTTATGATTTCTTAAAGGTGATATGGATCTGCTGAAACTGATCTGTATGAGCTGACATATCCCTTTAAAAGTGTCATTTTCCAAAGACTATTTCATTGGTCTTACATGTGCAGGTTTTTTTTTTAAATATCCCAATATTACAATTTGAATTATAGGAAGAGTAAATCAAATTACAAAGATTGATGATATAAGTATCGAGCAGGGAGAAAATGGTGCTATAGAGCAAACAGACAATGGTATTTTATAGTCAAAAGTTACTAGACTTAGAATAAACAATTCGAAAATCAAATTCGGACATAATAGCTTAACGTTTTTTGCTTTATATATCACTTATGTATTTTTGAATTATGCTTATGCTTTACTTTTGATTCTCATAGATTTGTTATTCCAAAATTTATTTTTAGATTTAATAAGTAAAATATATAGATTCACAAGCGTATCTGTGACCAATCGATCATTCCAGAAATACCTTTATCTATACCCTTATAATATGTTTGATATTAAATTGTATGATAAACTTTGCTTCATGGGAAAATTCTATACAATTTACAGATGCAGCAAGTAACAAATATACTGTTAATGACCAACCTAAATCCACCAATGGTAAATTATTTCCTCTCAAACCCAACATCACATATAGTTCAATAATCATCCATTTTAGGAATTTATTTTTCGTTGGCTTGTCACTATATAGGTCTTATTGATAATCATTTTCATTTCACTGTACATTGATGTTTTTTTTTCATGTTTTATTATTAATCTTCATAAAAATCATAAAGCATCTTAATATATTGGTACGTGTACTACGTTAGAAGGCAGGGCTATACTTTTTTGATCAAAATTTATTTGTTTAGTCGAACACTGCATGCATGCATATAATATTGCAAGCGAGTCCAACGTGCATTAAAAGTCTATACTGAAGCAAAATTAATATATGATATATGAAAGAGACTTTATGATTTTTATGAATACGCTTTTGACACATTCTCATTTAATTTAACTCATTTTTCCTATTATTAACCGGTGTGATTCGCTTCTTACAGCTGGCTACAAGTCTTCTCGATATAAGGCGAACGATGGTAAGTTATCCCGCATAGCTATGGCATGGCATGTTCAATGGTATGAACAGAGATCGCACACATTTCATAAGAAGTTTCTCAATAAGAAATTAATGAGCAAACGCAGAAAGGAAATTAAATGACAACGTTCGTAGTTTTTCAGTGGACTAGGCTCGAATACAAAATGAAATAGGGTTTTAAAATGCAAGGTCTCCAACGAAATGGGCACAACTCTTTATTGGTATAACAATACCTTGACAATGTGTGTATGGTTAAATTGCACAATTTTCCAACAATAGTCTAATATTTGAAATCTATGATCACTCGATATATACTAAGGACATGATTTGAATTTTGTGCTGATTTTTCTGACCATTGCCATAAAAGAAAACAAAGCTGGGGCATGAGGATTGTACAGATATCACATTGGTAATGTCTGTTTAACAAATAATACTTTCGATAATAGGTAAAGGGCCAGGTTGGTTCAATGAGATAAAATATACAATTTTTAGAATAGAATGCCTTTATTTATTTCTTTTGCCATCTTTTATTTTATCATTTTGTTAACTTTCTTAAAATATTGAACTTATATCCATGCGATATCACGGTAAATACCAATTCAAAAATTAATTTAACATATTTATCGAAAAATACTACTAAAATATATAGCGGCACTTTGCTACTTCTGGACGTTCGGAACATTTCTTCCCATTTGAACTGTGTATACAGATTAGAGATGGAATTTTAAATTCTATGCTGTAGATATGAAAAAATATCAATTCCATTACATATTATTGGTGTTTATCCTGATATTCATATAATATTTGCACTGATATCGCATTTTTTTTTAATTATTATTTAACCAGTTGTAAGCTGCTATTTATGTTCCTTATAGTATGATTTTGTTTTGTATTGTCTTCTTGGTTATATTCGGAATGTTGTAAGACAGTTTTGACTCAAATTTCACGAGCATAATTTATGATAACATTTCATCAATGGATTTACTAGGATTATGGTTTGTCGTTAATTTTTCGCGATCCAATTAAAAACTTAATCTTAAAAGTTGTTATGTTTCTTTTAGCTCGTGATGCCGAAGAACAACAAGCCTTAGAAGAACCACATCATGGACGTGCCTCAATTTATAGAATGGCCAAGGTATATATATTTCTATATTCCAAATATCAAATACGTTTTCAGCAAGAATTCATTTGCAACTAGAATATTATTGCGAAGTAACCACTAGATTTGTTTTCGTGAAAGCCAAATATTTGGCACCGTGAAATTTATTTTTCGCGTAATCCTTAAGATACAAAGCCATCAAAGATTCTGATATGTATAAGGTGTCATTCCAGGATTTAGCAATGGTAGAAGATCTTCCAGAAGAAGAGGCTGCTAAAATAGCTGCCAGGAAAATTGCCGAGAATGAGCATCACAATTCTGGTTGGTACAGAATTAACGCTATTCGGGGTATGTCTGGTGGAAAACGAGTTATTCCTACAGTTCTACAGACATTTGAGGGAGTAAGTCACTACGCATTTATGTTTATCACAAGTGTATTTCAGGTATTTATCGTTGTATTCGGTAGCGTACATTCCAATAAATTTGCTGCATTTACGAACAGCTGTGCTTTACAGAAAAGTGGCTATAGTTGCAGTCAAGGTATTAGATTGCAATAGCTTTTCCATAAGTTTTCTACAAGTCAATAAAATCACAATCCTGGCAAAGTCAGATGATCACAGAAAGAGTATCCTCATACAGCAGTATCTACGCAATTAGATACATTTCGCGTTTGGCCAAGCCTTTCAGTTTGACTTATATTGAAATGGATCCACAAATAGAGCCATCCACAATAAGTCTCTTAACTCGCTCAGTGTTTAATAAGAAACCTATACACTTTAACATAGATTTATGATCGAGTAAAATTACCAGAAGAGGACGGAGAAAATGATTTAGCGAAGACATTTGACCATAGTGAAGGGGGAACCAAACCAGTTGTTGAATTCACTGCTTCATCTGTAGCTGTTCTAGAAAATGAGGGCAAGGTTCGAGTTGGTATCAGACGATCTGGTAGAAAAGATGCTGCAGTTTCTGTCAGGTAGGATTTTTAGACTAAAATATTATCTGATGGTTAAAATGAATCTTCTTTCATTAAAGTCGATTTTGCTTTTGTAGCCTATTCCAATTGTCGTTATCCTTGTTATTATAGAGTTGAAACTATAAATGGTACTGCTCTAGCAGGGAGTGATTATAAACATTTTGATGAAGTCATACAGTTTGGTGCCAATGAAATTTTAAGACAAGTATTTATCGAGATTGTGGATGATTTCGAATGGGAACCCGATGAGTTTTTCTTCGTAAAATTGGCCAATGTACCTGATGAAACACCAAATTTTGAACTAGGAAAACTTGCCATTTGTCAAGTCACGATCATAAATGATGATGGTAAGTAAATTTGAAAGTATAATAAATACGATACACCTTCTTATTTAAGAAAAAAGTACAGATTCCAAAATGTAATCCCCCCTCCCTCCTCGAAAAAAAATATAAGTACGCTGTATTGAATAATGAGTGAATGTTACCACAGTCTTTACGATTTACATTGTTTTTGGTAGAACCGGGAACATTAGATTTTGCTCGACCAAGTATCGTAGCTAAAGAGAGTTCCAGACTTATTAGAGTACCTATACAGAGAACTGGTGGTGCTGATGGACATGTATCAGTCAAGTGGAAAACTAAAGACATGACGGCGTTTTCTGGTAAAGATTTTGAAGGTGGAGAAGGCGAATTAAAGTTTGATAATGGTGAAACTAACAAAACTATTACTATACCACTGTTTAGCAGTAATGTATGTATTTTGTAGTTTTATATCATTCTTACACCAACAGAATAATTGATTTCAATATGTGATAATTAATTGAGGAATTTCATACGGTCATCTGGTCATAAAAATATAAATGATGGTGATGGAAATGTAAATTGTTGAAACGTTGTATACAAAAAAATTTTAGGAGTACAGTATACCATAAAATGGTGTTTCATTATTTAGATTGTATATTATCTGGTAAATATTTTCTTTTGACAGAAACCAGAACGAGATGATAGCTTTCAGATTGAATTATTGGAAACTACTGGTGGTGCTAAATTAGGAAAACTAACAAAAACTATTGTTACCATTGTTAATGATGAAGGTAGGATTTTGAAATGTTATATGGTTACATATACAAATAGAAATATATGGTTACATATATACATTATTCTCCTGCTACAAAATTAAAGGTCAAACTTTATCTTTATTCACAAATTAGAATAATGGTTTGGTTCACTTCTCTTGCAGATAAGTAACTATATTTATAGATTTTTCAAAATTTAAATGTTTTATTAGTTGTCTAGTGTTTTAATTTTAAACCAACGATGTGATGAAAAACTTCTCCTTTTTTCAGAATTCAATGGTTTAGTAAGCCGTATTGTGAATTTAACATTTGGTAATCTTGATGGCTTAGCGTTAGATGACGATTCTTATATCAATCAGTTTAGAAATGCTATGAATGTAAATGGTGGTGATATTGAATCAGCTACATTTCTTGATTATATACTTCACTTTTTAACTTTTGTATGGAAGGTAAGATTAGAGCATTATTCAAACCCCCATTACCACCATTGGCTATACCAACAACTGACTAAATTAAATGTTGACGATACGCTGTATCCGTAGTTTTCTATAATGTAATCATATCATTGCCAGTTTGTGATGATTTTAATATTCATATTTCAGATCATCTTTGCCTTTGTACCTCCTGTTGGTATGGGAGGTGGCTGGCCAGCATTCATCATATCTCTCGGACTCATTGGCTTCTTAACTGCTCTAATTGGTGATCTGGCCAGTTTGTTTGGTTGTTTGATTGGTTTGGAAGACAGTATCACTGCTATTACCTTAGTTGCTCTGGGAACAAGTATGCCGGATACTTTTGCTAGTAAAACAGCTGCTATAATGGAGAGATATGCTGATAGTTCTATTGGAAATGTTACTGGTAGTAATTCAGTAAATGTGTTTCTGGGTTTAGGTCTTCCCTGGGTAATTGCGAGTATCTATTGGAATGTTAAGGTAAATTTACATTCAAACTAATAATCTATAGCTCTTCAAAAAAAAAAACTCGTTTCATCAGCCAGCAGAAAGTAGCCTTTTTATTTACTCCGGTTCAGTGAAAAATAAAAACTCATCAGGTTTCATGAGTGCCAAAGAAGTGTTAAAAACGCTTAATATTGGATTTGTCTTCTTCCATCATACCATTTTTTTAAAGATAAAAGTTAGTTACATTAGCCATAGTGAGGAGTGTTACCATCTGTGGTTATTTCCCTTGTAGTTAAATTTATTTTTGTTGTATTACAGGGCGAGCAATTCGAGGTACCAGTAGGGTCGCTTGGATTAAGTGTTGTTTTATATACTGTTGCTGCTGTCACTGCACTTACGATACTTATAATAAGGAGAAATGTTGGTGTGTTTGGTAAAGGAGAATTGGGTGGACCAGTCCCTGGCAAAATTGCTTGCGCAATTATTTTTGTACTACTGTGGGTTTTATATGTTGTTATTTCAGCTTTGCAAGCTCAAAAAGTTATCGATGTGAAAATTTAAAGCGAATGTGTAAATTATTATGAGTTTCACATTTACCATTTGTGTGCATGGCTCAAACTGGTTATTCTTATGACCTTTCAGTGTTTTTCATTTACAACTACAACAAGCTCATTCAAGTATAAGATAATGTTATGTTGAATAACAAACTATACACTCAGAATAAACTCTGTCCAAATGACTGAATCTCTAATCAATGTTCAACAAGTCTTACATCATAAGCATGGAGCTTGACTGCTCCACATTGGGAACTGTCATGAATCCTCATTAAACTGTTTTTAATTCTAGGTATAAGATAATTTTATCTTAAACTTCAGGAATACAATTTGAACAGACATTACATAATACATGTACTAATTCAGGCAGCAGTGTTTATATTTTCCAATTAAATTAATGTCTTTGCTGTTTAATGCCTTATATACTCTTTTTGTGATATTTTTATCATATTACTCTTATTGTCTTGTAAATTTATTCCTTTTAAACTTTTCTTTTTTTGCAATTCAATATTTTTTACTAATGAAGTTTTATTTATTTATATAAAAGCATAGCCTACATTTCATCTATTAATAAAGTTCATTTTAGTATCTTTACAGTAGAAAACGTAGTCACCATCTCTACAATCATGCAAAATTAGGTTAAATAATAATGAATAGAGACATTTTTTTGTAATCAGCGTAATATAAATTTAGAGATTTAATAAATTTAGAACAGGCTACTGCCCATTGTGCAATTTGTTACAATGTGCTTACGACCTGAAAGTAGCTACAGTTAACATTAATCCTGGAATAGTGCTATATCAATATGTTAAAATTCTAGTTGTAATAAATTAAATTTATAAACTCAAAACTGGTTGTTCTTCGGATCAATGATCCATAGATTTGACATGTTTTAATATTCCAAAAAAACAATCAAATGCATCTCATTTTGCAAAATAGTATAACTTACCTCCCTTGAACTTGATTGAGAGTCCCTTTTTAATAGAGTTTTATATGACCTGGTATCTTCCCCTGCTCGATAGACAACAACATGATAACGTGGAGTCTTATGATGTGATTATGGATTCATGAATACCGGTATACCTAAAACGCTCAGTATCAGTGGAATTTCATAAGCCACAGACGTCTGTTTGAAAATTGGAATGGCACAAATTGATGCTATCACTGCCCCCGATACACATACAAAATTTCAAAAATCTCTTAACAATCTCTATAGATAATACAAAGAACAGAATATTAGAGATAATTGTCAGTGTAGTTTGATTTCTTCCTCGAAATATGCCCTACCAACTTATATACATGCCACTACCACATTGGATAGACACTTTCATTAAAATTAACATTTCTAAACTTTGGTGGAAACATTTGAATATTGAACATGATAGATAGAACCATTCAACATTTGCAACATCTATTGGGTTAACATATGTTTTCAAATATCTTTGATCACGGATGATCATCAGTTTCAGAGATAGTTGCTGACCCAACAGAAGCTGACCGGACAATCTCACCGAAGAAATGACAAATAATTCAAGTGTCAAAATTCCGATTGAAAATTAAAAAGCGAAGACCTATATTGTATTTGACTTAGGAGATTCATCTAATTGATACTGCAGACTATAGATATAGATTTTTAAATATTAAACTTGACCACCCTTTACTTCCTTATCAATGACATGTAGGGTAGGGAGGAGGGTATATGGATGGATAGATAACAGCGACACTTCTGGTAATCTCGGGGATGATGGTCAATAATACGATATAAAGATGGATATAATACAATTTATGCCATCAAAGTTGGTTGTAATTGTGTTAAACTTATCTTCATGAATGAAATCTAGTAATCAAAACCAATGTGACAACAAATCTAAAATGTGACACAACTCTCACCAGCTGTTATCTATTCAGTCAACTTATTACAGTTCTTTGTATTCTTGGTATTATTGATCTTGTACACACGTGTTGTCAAATTATTAAAAATATCTTTCACATATCTCTTCAGTGTATATCTAATATGACCGGGTTCACAACTTGAATTAATGAGATATAAGCAGCTTTATGAATGTCATCAGCTAGAATCCAGGCCCATAGCCAGATTTTTAAGATTGTTGGAAGGGGCAAGTAATATATATCCTGAGTGGCAATAGAGTGTGGGGTTTAGTTTTCAATGACACGATTCCCAACCCCCTCCTTTGCCCCTGTAGCTATTAACGAGTTTGAATCTATAATCTTAAAGGGATCTTAAACCTTTTCCAAGGTTGATTTGGGTCTTGAATACCCGGTATATGTAAATAGTCTTCAAAAATATCATGAGTTTCACTTTTTTTTTTGCTATATTATATGATGGAGAAAGTTAAATATACGAGTCGTCTTTTTAACTTTCAAACGCGAATAATAATTATTCTTGACACACATATATATAGATTCTCCCAAACAGATGTTACAGTGGTAATCAGTAAACTTCCACCAGATGCTCATCTTGAAAAGTGATGCAGATAGCTGAAATAGCTAGGCGTGAGCTGATTCTGTTCGTTGAACTACAAAGCTAATAGGCATATACAGGCTATATGCATTTCCTTAAGACAAGCCCATACTTAATATCATACTACAATAATCTGGCTTGGGACAGTGGCAAGATTCTCTTATATATCAGACCCAGAACATTGTAAATCCTTCATGTTGCCCTTATCATTATTATTTTTTTTATATTTTGTATGTATGTATGTATGTAAAGTATAGTTCTGCTACAATTCCAATAAGAATCGAGTTGACCTATTATTAAATCTCGTATGAATGATTAATAAACATTTTTAAAACTACAATATCATGTTAAGAAACAACAGTTTTTATATATATATAAATAGAAGTCTATATCCATAAAAACTGTTGTTTCTTAATGTGCTGTGATACTTCTAAATGTCTTACAAGGATTATATAATATCATGGTTTATTATTTCATTTTTCTTTTAACCCTGCTGGCTGTAAGGCCTTTTTTGACTTAATCTATAGTCATAGATACCCCAACTCCATGATTTTCAATACAAGTGGGCATTATTTTAATCTCAATTAGATTTAATTAACGTTTAATAAATGCCACATTAATCTGACTCCTGGGCATATTTAGCTATTAGAGTGGAAAACACATATGACACATTATTTATAATTGACAATTGAGGTTTAAATGATTTACAACATAGCGGACACATTGAGGATTTTTTAACACGTGGTTAATTCCTTTTATTTACCACACGTGATCAAGATTTCAACCAATCAGATAACAACACGAGAATTTAGACTGCGCATACCGGAACTTGTCCTTTTGCCACGTTTGAGATAAGTAAGGGAAGAGCAAATTTATTCCGAACAGATCTCTTTCATCAAGGAAACCGTCATGAAGTGTGTTTTACTTATTTTAGGGTTTTTAGCCCTATCTGTGTTTGGTGCAGATGAAGAAGACAAAGTCGTCGTTTTAACTAAAGATAATTTTGACAAAACCATTGAAGAAAACCAGTTTGTTCTTGTAGAATTTTGTAAGTAATAGCCTAATATTAATAATGTCATTTAGACATTTATTTCTCGCCGGTCATTATCGGACTATGGTATGACATCAATTTACTTACGCGCTTTTGTTAAATATACTATTGCAAATATTGTAGGTACATACTAGGCCTATAGGTCTGTGCTGACATTTACAGCATAAGGCTAAATCATTGTATTTGTGTTACTATACTTGATGTATGTAGCTGTAGATTGATTATAGACTCATCAGTAGATATTTGAACCTGTGGATTGGCTTAATAACCAACAAAAGTTCAAATGAGGCTTAGCAGTTAAACTCAACCAATTTGCCACAAAAAATCTGGTTATGAAGTTACGTGTTACCACTGTTTCTAGTGGAATTGTTTATACAAATTTGTTATTTTCCAGATGCACCATGGTGTGGACATTGTAAACAGTTAGAACCAGAATACAAGAAAGCTTCTATTCAGTTAGCTAAAGACGGTTCTGATGTTGTATTGGGTAAAGTAGATGCCACTCAGGAATCTGAATTGGCTGAAAAGTTTGAAGTTAGAGGCTACCCAACAATTAAGTTTTTCCGAGGTGGAAAGCCCTCAGATTATAGTGGTAAGTTATTAAATGTCTTTCACAACAGATATAAAAATATTAGAAAAGTAAAATGTATGACTTTCTGCATTATTAACATCTTTCAGTATCTTGTCAGGGTCATTCATTTCATTTTTTTGGTTTATTTTCAGCTGGTAGACAAGCAGCTGATATTGTTAATTGGCTGAAGAAAAAGACTGGTCCACCTGCAGCTGCTATCAAATCTGTTGCTGAGGGTACCAAATTTATTGATGGTAATGACGTTGTTGTCATCGGATTCTTCAAGGTACGAATATTTCATTTGTTTCTTGTCTGCATCAAGGTCCCAAGTGGAAATAATATAAAAGTAAGCTTGCATCTGTAATTATTTGTTTTATTTTGTTTGCAAACCAACAGTTTCATTATTTCATTAGTTTAAGTAAATTTTTATTTTTTCTTCTGAAGGATGAAGATTCCACAGCAGCTAAAGCATTTAAAAATGTAGCCTCTGGTAATGACGATGTACCATTTGGTATCACATCTGACGACAGTGTATTTAAAGAGCACAGTGTAGATAGAGATTCTATTATCTTATTTAAAAAGGTCAGTACAATAATTTATTCTGGTTTGAATATAATTATTTTTCATTTGTTAAATGTGTGGTGTAACCTGTTAATGTCAGTTAGCATATGTTTCTGTCTGTGTTTTTTCTGCTGACTAAAAGTTTTTCTATGGCTTACAGTATGGTGATACTGTCACATTCTCTTGTATTACTGGAGATGAATGCTATTTGTTGGAAATTTTGTGAGCTCTTTATCATACGATATCGTTTACTTTAAATAAAATAGTTGATTAATGAATTTCAAAATATACTTTCTCTTACAGTTTGATGAAGGTAAAAATACTTTTGATGGTGACTTTACTGTTGAAAAGATTGAAGCATTTGTTGGTGAAAATCAGTTACCACTTGTTGTTGAATTTACTCAAGAGGTGTGTATATTATTTATTTTTGACTTTCTTATTACCTATAATTAGCATTACTAAAATGTAACCATATAAAGCTATTCTTCATATGTTATGTTAGTAAATATAAAATGATTTTCATCTGAAGGAAAAATCAATCAAATGGATGAATTACTGTATGTTCTTCTGCTAATGTCAATGTTTCTATTGCAGTCTGCACAGAAAATCTTCGGAGGTAAAGTAAAGAACCATATTCTTTTATTTGTAAACAAAGATGATGATTTTGACAAACATTTGGAACAATTCAAGGCCCCAGCCAAAGACTTTAAAGGAAAGGTAAGAATAGAATCTCTTAATTTACTTGGGTCACAATTTTGTGAATTGTGTTTTCTTCTTATATGCTGATGTAAACATGTTGAACTATAAGTATATTATACAGAGCCACTTTTCTATTATGTTCTTTATACATGTATAGTGAATGATTTATATTATAGGTTCTGTTTATTTACATCAATACTAAAGATGAAGACAATGCCAGAATTTTGGAATTCTTCGGTTTGAAGAGTGAAGATGTACCTGCTTTACGTTTGATTACATTAACAGAAGATATGACTAAATACGTACCAGAAGATAAATCTATTACTACAGAGAATGTCAAAACATTTGTTCAATTATTTTTAGATGGCAGTCTGAAGGTTAGTGTATACATAATGCATTGAAATAAAATGAAATCATCAGTGCATCAAAGATGTTAACAGTCTTTTGCCAATCCTCAAGTGAAACGGCTCTATTTGAGACATTATATACCATATTGTGTATATCCTTTCTTCCTAAAAAAAATACGTCCCCAAAATGCCCCAAAGGCATTATTTCTTTCTAAAAATGAATATTCTTTATTTTGTATAACTAATTGTGATCTTTTATTCAGCCTCATTTGTTATCTGAAGATGTCCCAGAAGATTGGGATAAAAACCCAGTTAAAGTTTTAGTTGGTAAAAACTTCCATGAAGTAGCCAAAGATAAATCAAAAGCAGTCTTAATTGAATTTTGTAAGTATTATCACTGGTTTCTATAAAGTCATTTGATATACATTTGCAATTAATTACCAAAGATTGTCACATGTGTGGTGCAAGATTTGTTGTCTAGCAGTATGTTATGACTTCTTTTTCCTTTTTTTTTTAGATGCCCCATGGTGTGGTCATTGTAAACAATTAGTCCCAATTTGGGATGAACTTGGTGAGAAATTCAAAGGCAATAAAGACATTGTTATTGCTAAGATGGACGCTACAGCTAATGAGTTAGCCGATGTAAAAGTTCAGAGCTTCCCAACTATTAAATATTTCCCTGCTGGAAGTGATGATGTTATAGATTATAATGGTGCCAGAACTGTAGAAGGATTTAGTAAATTTTTAGAAAGTGGAGGTAAAGAAGGTGCAGGAGCTGCTGAAGAGGTACGTTATCTTTATATTTCAGAGGTTTGAATTGAACTATTTGTGTATTTTAACTTCAATTTACATTTTGATTTCCTGATGTGCATGTTTGTCACCTCTTTAATTAGCATCATGTAGAATTAGATATCTTTAGTCTTGTTATTCTGATAAAACTTATGTTGCTATAGAACCAGGCAGTCGGAAGTATGTGAGTATTTATAACCATGGTTTTTTGTTACAGGAGGAAGAAGATGAAGGTGAAGAGGAAGGTGAAGAAGAGGAAGGTGAAGATGATGGTGAAGAAGTACCACGTGATGAACTTTAAGTCATACATCATCTAGTCTGTAATCATATAAATATAATCTCATTCAATCGGATGAAGTAGCATCAAGAAGTTGGAGTATTTCATGGAGGGAATACCAGGTCTAGAATAATCTATATCTTAAGATATGTATATAGTTAGGTGTTTATTTTATTTAATGCTCTGTTAAGATTTTTTTAAATTGGATAATAAGATCTTTCATACTTTGATGCTACTTTATCTGACATTCATCACAACTGAATTACTTACCTGTTACACAGAGGTATTCAGGAAAACATCTAAATGTCCTTCCTTCTTTGTTAAGTTTTTTTTTTAAATCAATCTTATATTAGTTCTTTAATCAATTTGGCCTGGATTCCCTTCATGTGTTAGCTTGTCTTAGCCAATCATTCCAGTGGTGGAAGTCTGACTTTTCTCCTGCTTTTAAGTTATTTATCTTTCAAAGAGAGTGGTCAATGTACAGGATAATTTGATTGGTGTGCATTAAAGAAACGTAGATGAATTGACCAAAATGTCATAATACTGTTGGCTAATTGTTTGGAATATATTATTCCATGTGAATTGTGTATGATGTGAGTTTATTTTGAAACCAAAACTTTACTTTGGTTGTCATACCTTTAAATAAAAAATTAATGTGAAATATCAAAATGTGTATTAAAATCATCACATGCTCATTTTGTATTAAATCAGGAAAATAAAAAAATTACAAAATTATCAATTATTTTTGAAATATTTAAAACTTACTACTAGTTTATGAATTGAGTTTATTCTCTTCATGCTTAGTTAGCCAGTTGTACTTGTAAACTGAGCTCTTGTTCATTTATTCTGTGCCATTGGTGGATTAAGATAAAAATTTCTGCATATGTATTGAGCTGAGCCAGAATAATATTTTGTTTATCTCGAGATCATTTTTTGCCTAATTTTCAAGTCTCCCCGTTTGCAATCCCAGGGACTAATCAATATAAAAAGTATCAATGGTACAGCTTGTCACAAAATGAATTAGCATTTATTTATGCCAAACTCTGCACAATGCAGACAGTTATTGTCATTGAAGATAATTTAGAACCACATTGAAACGTTGGAAGTAATAAATATTCTAGAAGTATCTATCCATAAATTATCTAATCTTTCAAAGGCATATTAGAAGCACAGGTTATATATAAATAAGACAATTTATGGATAGATACTTCTAGAATATTTATTACTTCAACGTTTCAATGTGGTTCTCACAGTCATCAGGAATATAATAATGGGTACAAAAGTAGGTAGGTAGGTAGATGACAAGTTAACGTTCGCTTCCAGCGGATGCTGATATCGCAAACTAAATGGGTACAAACAATAAGTAACAGGTATATATGTAGGTAACAATAACAATAGAAACAACAACAAAGGCAAAAGAGAAGACATGTAAGTGAGCCGTTAATAAGGGATGATCAAAGGTAATTATACAGATTAAGATAAGTAAGATTTAGAAGCCACTACAGGGTAGAAGATGAAAGTAACATTAGGAGAGTTCAAAGGGTTAATTACAACAACAGGGTATCCCAAATTCTTGGTAGTTGGTATCCTTGGTCTCTATTCAGTTCAGGTTGTAGTTTCTTAATCATGATGCTTTCATGGTATTTACTGGTAGCGTCTCTTGCCTTTGTTGTTGTTTCTATTGTTATTTTTACCTACATATATACTTGTTACTTATTGTTTGTACCCATTATTATATTCCTGATGACGGTGTTAGAACCACATTGAAACATTGAAGTAGTAAATATTCTAGAAGTATCCATAAATTTATTTAGACCATATTAGGTAAGGGGCCCATTTTGGGGTAAAAAAAAAAACTGCATTACACATGGAAACGTACAGTAATAGTATATTTCTATTGTCAGAAAGTACATACATCTAATTTCAAGCATATGTAAATAGAGGATACTGAGGTACTGTCAGAATCAATGCCAATTCAAGAAAAGTTATTTTGAACTTTTAGATACAAGCACAATTTCATACGTTAGAAACTATTAAATGTATTTGACCACCTGCTCAGTATTGAATCAAGTAGACTAAATATCTGATTTCAATACCTATTAAACACATGTTTCTATTCATCCATAAAATTGACAATCAATATTATAACAATATCATAGTCATTAAATAAGGTTATCAGCATAGTTTGGATTCAATTGTAATTGACAATAAATAAATAATTTCCGTGTATGTCATATTCTGATAGCTATTTAAACTTGTACTGTGAACAATTTTGACCTAAATAAATGATAAGAATACACTTCATGCTTCAGTAAGTCTAGCTACTCAAATTAATGTATCAGTTTTTGAAGAAGAACTCCTTTAACCTTGATATGCACTTCAAAGGGACATGTCCAACTTCTAGATTAATGATGTGGTCAAAATGTTCAGTCAATCATTGTATACAACTTAAAATTTTGTTACATTGAAATCGAAAGAAAACAAACAGGATATAATAGTCTACTAATAAAATTGTATTGTATACGTGTAAAGAAGAAAGATAGCTAGAGTAAAGAAAAACAAGCCTGAAGTCATATCTGACCTGGATTAAATATAAGTTTAATATATATCCTACAGACATGTACAAGTTAATATTTACATTAACAAAATATTATTTTGAATGCAAAAATAGTGTTTAATACATCAATTGTAGAATGATAATATTTATGTTCAAAATTTATATTCATGTAAAATTATAATATCATTTACAAACAATTTATGCTACATTAAAATGAAATTTTAAATTATTTGATAAATTAGCTATAAATATATTACAATATCACAATATAGCACATCACCCATCTGACTAGAGATAGAGCTAACATATGTTAATGATTTTAATAGCAATAAAAAACATTAATTCTGTTTTAAATTTGACAATAATGCATGAAGTCATTTAAAGGGACAGATTCGGTCAATTATACCTTAGTCTCAGAAATAGGATTTTTTTTAGCTAAGCTAATAATTAATTTTAGTCAAAATTTTAGCCTTCAAATCTGTGTGTCGAGAATTTTCTGTGTCTTATCTTGAGACTGACATATATAGAAATAGAAAGTGAAATTCCTAGTTTGAGGTAGTTTTACAGGATTTATGCGAATTTTGTACATTTCTAGTATTTCTGAAGACTAATGACATACATGTATATTCAAAACCAAAAATGGTGAACCTATCCCTTTAACATACAGTACTACATATCACTTCACTTGAATGGTTTGAGCTTCTGATATATATTCTACACACTATGTGACTACTACTAGCACAAATGAATATTGTTCAATATGTCACATCAATATACAATAAGACACATGGTTCAGTATTCCACCTATTGTGTCAAACAGTCCACTGCGCAAGCTGCATAAAGATGTTTTATTGTGTCAATTGTACGGAATAAAATAGGCTTACATGACTTCAAATTGGAAAAAAAAAATACGTTTATCTAGCAACATGTATAGAGTGAAAGGATATCTCCAGTCAAGTAGAGATATTTGTGCACATTTAAGTCTGATTCAAAACATGAACACAAGCATTCCACTTTACTTTTAGGTAAGAAACCAGTGGCAGATCCATGGCCCAACAACAAGACCCCCTTCCCCTCAACAACAAAAATCACACATTTTTTGCATATTTTCATTATAAAAAAATATAATAAAATTGAAAGAATACTCTTTCAACTTGTATAAAGTGCAGGATTAAGGCTCTTTATTTACAAAATATTTTCTACTTAAATGAGCAGAAGAATTTCACAAGAGCCTAAATTTCAAATGAAAATATATTGTACTAGAGTTCATAATTCATAATATAACAAATAATTAGTACTCAGTTTCTGTTAAGATTTAGACTAATATATTTTGAGACACTGTTTGAATCAAGTTACCAAACAATGCTAAGGACCTGTTCTGTGTATCACTGGATTTGATAGTCTGAATATGGTTGGTAACATGTTACTAATATTATTAAACATATCTTCTGATAGTCCCTGAAAAAATTAAATAAGCTACACCTATTATTACTACTAAAGACCAATTATCATACAACATTACAACCAAATAACATGAAAAAGGGCTTAGTGTCACTTGTGGTCAAAGGGAAGCAACTCATGAAGAGAACTTACTGCAGACTTGACACTCACTAATAATCACTGATTGATATATAATCAATAATATTAAATAATAAGTCAAACATAAAAATGGTTTGTGGACAAAGGGGAGTAACTAAAGCATAAAATTATTGATTGCTTTTGGCGTGAATTGAATAACCTTCTAATGTTCTTATGCCAATTTAAAAATTGCTTCTTGTAATTTAATGGGATGCCATGATGAATAAGGCAGAGGTCTAAACTAAATAGTTGGGTATGATTTTCTAAAGTTTACCCCCATTTTTCAATAAATGTTACCATGAGGATTGTGTATCCAAACAACTACAACTATCAGATGAAGTCTATTTGAATGTTTACTCTAATAATTATGAAAGATCAAAACTTACTCTTGGTACTAGAAATTGTATTGTTCTTGATTCTTGTGCTCCATATGTTGCCATTTCTATCATAAAACCTTTCACACATTTATATATTAATTCTGCTCTTTTCATACACCATGGTATAGTCATTTCCTGTTATATAAATTATTAAGATAGCTTGCCAGGCAAGATAATATACGCCCACTGATAGCTTTGTTTGAAAAAGATGGATTAATTATTTCGTTTAAACGAAATAGACGAAAAAATTAATTCGTTAAAACGAAATAAACATAGGGTATTTCGTTAAAACAAAATAATTATTTATCGTTTAAATGAAATAATAAATAAATATGTTTACAATTGCGCCTTAGGGGCTCCGTATTTCCCCTATGACCCATGTTTAATTTCATTTTTGTTTCAGCACAATTGGTGAAAATGAAATGATTAAGCAAACCTTTTCTCTTGAATGACATTTATAAAATGAAATCAGATAAACTGCTGCATCTTGGGATGTCACATGACTAAGCTATGATTGGATATCTGTCTTGGATTTTCCACTTGGTCTATTTATAGTATCTTATGATGCTGTACATGTATGGTGGCTGGTTAGGGACATGTTAAAGATTAAATTAAATTTTCTTATTTGTTAACCAAAATAGTTTCTCAGGAAAATAATGACATCTATTGTAAATTGTGATTATGAACAAAAAAATTGTGACTTGTAGAGTCTGTCAAGAATTGTGCCTCCTAGAGTGTTTACGAGCTAAAAATTGAACGCGTTTTCAAGAACAAGGGCAATAATTCATACTACATATTTTTCGATTTCCCAATAGGGTTTATCCTTGGGTGAATACGAACACTCATACGAAGTTTCGTCAAAATCTGTCAAGAATTGTGCCTTCTAGAGTGTTTACGAGCTAAAAATTGAACGGTTTGCATGAACAAGGGCAATAATTCATACTAAATATTTTTCGATTTCGCTGATTTTCAATAGGGTTTATCCTTGGGTGATTACAAACACTCATACGAAGTTTCGTTAAAATCCTTCAAGAATTGTGCCCTGTAGAGTGATTACGAGCTAAAAATTGAACGTGTTTTCAAGAACAAGGGCAATAATTCATACTAAATATTTTTTGATTTCGCTGATTTTCAATAGGGTTTATCCTTGGGTGATTACGAACACTCATAACAAGTTCCGTTAAAATCCTTCAAGAATTGTGCCTTCTAGAGTGTTTACGAGCTAAAAATTGAACACGTTTTCAATGACAAGGTCAATAATTCATACTAAATATTTTTCGATTTCGCTGATTTTCAATAGGGTTTATCCTTGGGTGATTACGAACACTCATACCAAGTTTCGTTAAAATCCTTCAAGAATTGTGCCTTCTAGAGTGTTTATGAGCTAAAAATTGAACGCGTTTGCAAGATCAAGGGCAATAATTCATACTAAATATTTTTCGATTTCGCTGATTTTCAATAGGGTTTATCCTTGGGTGATTGCGAACACACATACTAAGTTTCGTTAAAATCCGTCAAGAATTGTGCCCTGTAGAGTGTTTACGAGCAATTGTGGACGGACGGAGGGACGGACCGACGGACATAGGTGACGACAATATACGCCCCCCATTTCATGTGAGCGTATAAAAATGATCAGAATGTTTATAGAATGTCAGGTAATAATTTGTTATAAAATCAAATCAAAATGACACCATTCTTGAAGTTTAAAAACTGCTCCTACAGGTTAAAGCGCATGGTACTGCCAGGTATTGCATTGGTAAATTTATCTATTCTAAAAGTCTGGCGACCCTTGCATTACCATTCAAGTCAACCTAGAAAATAATTCAGGATAGATCTTTGCTATCAAAAGGTATATAGATCGGCTAGTAAAAAAAATCCTCACAGACAATCACTCCATTCCCTTCTGTTTACAGAGATACACCAACTTAAAGGGTAAAGAGTAGGGGGAATCATAACAGAATTTAAACATTTAAGCAAGAACAGGTTAGTGTAAGAACAGGGTATGAATGATATGATTTGGGATGCCCAGTCCTGTCAGGTTGTTGAAACCTGACATGCCTGGTCTTACTCACGACACCTGTCACAGTAATCAAAGTACTCACTGTCACATGACCCTTAGTCATTCAACTGGGAATATAGAGCTTAATAAATGTATGAGTAGTACCTACCTCTGTCATTTCATGAGTAAGTAATAATGGAATGGTTATAGTATGAATATCATAACGAAAACATAACTTGATGATATTTCTTAAACTTAATATAGCAGGATGTCTGGATGATATATCACTAGCACGAACACTGTCATCACATACAAGATGAAACACCACATGTATTTCAGATAAATTAGAATGTTCTGTTATATAAAAATCACCAGTATCTAACTTATTATTTACTGTTTTATTCTAAAAACAAACAACAAAAATTTCAAATAATAATGAAGAGAAGAAATAGCTTGATTATAAATGTACCAATAAATAAGTAAGGCTCTCTAAAACCTATTCACACTAACATAAGATGTTCTGGAAGAGTGAACAAGCCCTGTATTACTAGTAACTTTTTTGGACTCTCTGAAAGGAATACTACGTTGACAAAAACAGTTGCAGAGTGGTATCAGTTCTACCTGAGAATGATTTTGCCCTGCAATGAGTGCAACAACAACCACAGTGCTTGTTACAAATGAGAATTTTTTGGACTGATCCAGAGATCCAAACTACAACTTCTGTAATGATATTACTTTAAAGAGTATTACCTGTGTTTCTGTACTAGAATTACTATTACCACTAATATTACTTCCATTACTTTTAATACTCATATCATCTTCTTCTTTCTTTTTTCTTCTTAATTCATTCATTTTTATAACTTCTTGTTCTAACATTGAATAACGATGGTCTAAATCAGGAAAATGGAAATCTGTTGACTGTTCACATACTTTAGAAAAAGCTGGAAGATATGAAATGGATCATTTAACTATCTTTAATAGGTTTTATCATCAGAAAGTAATTGATAAAATCATGGAAATCAGTTGAAAAAATATTTCAAAGCTAATTTTGAAAAAAAAAATATCATTTTAAAAATTAAAATAAAAATTGGTAGAAATATTAAAGAGAAGCAATTTCAATAAAAGCTTAAAGCTAATACTGAGCTTAAAATCAAAATTCATTGAAAGCTTAGGATCTTTAACAGTTGTTCCTGCAAGATATGCAAAAAAAATACCTGAAAAATGTCCCAAATTATCAAGTTCTTACCTCTTTTCATGCCAGTATAGTTATTGACTCTATTATCTACTAATATAACTAAACCACATAATGAATTAGAATATAATGACATGGCTGTTTGTAACCGTTGTGGTTGAGGTATTGCAATTCCACTGAAATAAAAATTTTACATGAAAAAGTAGAACTGATTCACATGTAAAAATATCTCATTGTTCCAGAGATTGAATCGACTTCTTAGACAGCTCAACTTGTTACAATCTCAATCTCTCAGCAATGACATTCATGAGTCATAATCTTATCAATTTGTATGAGAAAACATAGATGACATCTCTGAACACATTTATATAAAATTTTAGTCAACAAAAGTTAATTACAATAAGGTATCAATTTTTATTATACAGGTGTAATAATACTCTGTCAATAGAGGAAATTCACACCCATACAATAATTGTATCCATATTACACATTATTTATATCTAAAAAGGTCAGAACTATTTTTCTTGCCATTTTTGACTTGCTAAGCACATTCCAAGCTTCAGTACTACTTAGAATAATGCATCTGATAATGATTTACCATTAAACCATATTTAAAAACCTGTTCAAACACCGAATGACTATAATTCCTACAAGCAATAGCGTTTTTAATTATTTTTGACAACAAATTTAGTGGTTTAACCATTATACATCTGGTACATTCAACAAACATCAAATTTGTTGCTTGATTCTAAAAGGAGTCAAATGTCCTCATGAAAACACTCTTTTTTCAGATGCTTATCATAAAGTAAGTGTTGTTGAAAAGTTGAAAGTCACCATTTGATGAAATTTAAAAACAACCTACCCAACAGTGTGTGTTTTATGTCTACATAAATCTAGAACATCTGTACATAGTAATCTTATATTATGAGTTGTCTTCATCTGGGCTCCTATATTAAAATAAATATCATTTATGTATAAAGGACAAACACATAGAATATCTTTGAAATTACCAATTTATAGTTTCAAATGTTAAAAAAAAAATTCTATGTAGAATTAGAAATCTATAAAAAGGTAAGTTATAAAAACACTATAATATCTAATAATAATCCTGTAAGTGAGGAGATCATCCTCAGTGTATTCAGTAAATTCAGATGATGAGTAAATATGTACCTAAGTGAATTGTAAAACTTTCTTCTAATCTGGTAGGTTGTGACTGTCTCTCTTCATCTTCTGCATCAGGTAAAGCAGACGACATAGCACGTAATCTGTTTCTACAAATACAAGGTTTAGTATTCTAACATTATGTACTGTTTTGTTGGATTTTAAGTATGTCACAGTGGCCTGTACAATTATGATTGTTATAATACTTTGATTTTACAATTTTAAGATGCTTTGGAAGTCATTTCCTAAGCAGAAAAATTAATTCCTCAAACTTAATTTTAGTGGTTTTATTCAAAAATACAAAAAAATACCACTGGCTAAAAATATAGAGGAAATCTGAGTTATATTTTATTTCATCAAATAAATCAAAAATACACTTCAATAATTTCAGAGACTAAGGCTAAAAGTGAAGCAGACTGACATCACCTTTGTTAAAATGTGTCAAGTATAAGACTTACAAATATGTTGGAGGTATAGAATTATTCTGAGAATCTTCATGAACTTTCATCACCCATTCCTTAAATTCTCTTTTCTGGGTTTCCTTAAGATTACTTAATTCACTTGCCCATTTACTAGAAATTAACTAAAAACAAGAATTTTTTTTTATTTATTTAGGTTGGTAATAATGTCTGCTTTAACTAGTTTCCTTCCATGGACTTGAAAAAATTGTCATTGAATAGTATAATTATATCATCATAACACACTTATACTCTTTGATGAATTTCTTGTCTGATTCAAACATACATCAGTGTTTTCAAGTCAAACTGAATTCCATATAAGTGTTCAATACAAGCTATACACAATAAAATAAACTAAAGCTTCTAATCAAAATATAAATTCTGGCTATGGGATGTGGATGAGGAAAAAAAAAATATCAAAATATATGAGATAATATCAATACAAACCTGTGTATTATCAAAATGTCTCTGAGCTAGTTGATTTATATCTTCATCATTATATTTAATACCAACATTATTCAACGCTTCTTCCATTTCTTCTTGTTGTCTACAAACAAATACCGTCTTCATTTGTATTAGCAGAAAAACTCCATTCATTTTATTTTCATTTTACAAACAAATCTTCACAAACACGATCATGAAGACAATTTTGACTTTTGGCGGCGCCCAACAAATACCTTCCGTATGAGTACCATATTTATTCCATGGGATACAAGAATATCATTTGTGAAAAAATGTTTTTTTAATCTAGAATCCACCACAGACATGGTACATAACAAAAAAAAATCATCTAAAACAAATATTAAATTTTCATGGCAGGTACAGGATAATCTCTATTACTCATATCAGAAGGTCTGTCAACAATGTCAAAATTAGTGTTTTATCATCTCCGAAATAATCAGTTGACAAAAGTTACTTACTGAGTTATTAATAAAGTCAACTCAGTAGCCGTTCCATTACTGTCTTGATCATTGCTTCCGGTCCAAATAAAAATGATTTAAGGTGCAATTTAAAAAAGAATATAATAAAAATATCTTACTTAGAATCTAGATGGTTTAAATCAGCATCTCTATTGGTTATAATGTCTTCTACAGATAAAGCATATGTATGCTCTAAATTTAACACAGTTTCTAAGGCAGGGGAATGAATTAAAGAATGATATACTTCTGAAAACATTTGTTCATTCGTTACTTCTTCGGGCTTGGCATATGTTTTAACTTCCTGTAAAACCGAAAAAAAAAACCAATATCTAAGGTCCTGGTTACATGTGGTGGGCCAGCCCTGTGAGCCGAGGTGGCTAGGTTTGCCAGGTTACTCGATCTGACGTCACTCTGCAGATTTACTCAAATGCATTTATATAGAAGGCAGTCGAGTCCAGGCTCAACGGGCTGGCCCATTACATATAAACAGGCCCTAAGATAATCTTTTAAACCTTATAAATCAAAACTACTCTATAAATTGTATCAATCTTGAATGCAAAATACAATGAATTGCTGGGGTCTCCAAATAGGCATAAAATGTATAAAGCAAATCAAAAACAAAGATAATGAAGGCAAGTAATGAAACTGATTTGGGTTTAAGTATTTAAGGGTGAAATATAACCTGGGTAAATGCTTTGTTCCATTTATCAATTAAAATGTTTTCATCTATCTTGTTATCAAAAACAGCTTTAATAGCCTCTTCACCATTCTTTTCATTCCATTCAGCTGTCTTAACTTCTACAAACTTGCAAAGGTCCTTCTGAAGATCTAGAAACAAAATGAAATGTATTAAAAGATTTAAAAAATTCAGTGATTATGTGACATACCCATTCTGAACTTGGCATAGCATTGGAATAAAGTACAAGATATATTGTGATATAAATCTATCTTATCCACATAACATGTGATTCTTTAAAGAAAAAGACTAAATTATTACCGTACGTAATCAATATAACTACCTTCAACAACATAAGCAGGTAAGTTTTTGGCTTTAACAAGTCTTCCTACCAATTCCTCCACTGGTTCCTTCACTGGTATATTGACAGGTACAGTTAATTTAGACTTTAAACCTTTACATTTAAACTCGAACACAAATTCAGTTTCCATCATTACTTCTTACCTGGAATAAAATATCGAAATGAAGTCCAACCATAGATGCATAAATTATCATGATAATAAACAATACAAAATAATTTTTCAATGAGATATATTTAAACCTTAGTGAATATTTGAAACCATTTGAACAAAAAAAATCTCATTGGCTTTTTTGTTAGTCTGTGTGTTTAGAAATCCTTGTCAGTTGATTTTTTATGTTCAAAATAGTAATGAATTCAGAACTTGACATTAAGAATATTTAGTACTGCAAATACTGCAAATTCTTTTTCAAAATGTGACCTAGTATGGCATCGACTGTACACATAAATGATGGCTCAATAATTTGTGATAAATAGAATGTTTTAATAACAGGGGTAAGGGGTTCATGTTAAAAATCAATGCACCATGCTTTTATGATGCCCTTATCACATTTGCTTTAATTTAAATTGAGTAAGAGAGTCACTCTAAAAGACAGTCCACAAAAATCTTGTGAAACATAGTCGTATTTTTCCCAATTATTAGAACACCTCTACTATTGATTGATATAAGCATTAGCTGTCAAATAATCCATACTAAAGCATGACAATCCTTGTTTTGACAGATGAATATCTGGTAGCGATTGTGCGGTTATATATTACTTGGTGTCATCAGTTTCTGTTTAAACATTAAATAAACACTCAACTTTCAATTCAGCAAAATGAAATCAAACTGTGGTGTATAACTGCCTAAAATGATTTAGAATGACTTCTTATTACTATTACAAATTTAGCGTGATTTTGAATTTGTGATAAAAAATGATCAAATGAAGATATCTATGAAAGTTATATGTGGAAAGTCACATGCGCGTCTGCTTCAAAAGATCATGTAACTATCACATGGTTGTATATATTCATTTAAGATTTCAAGGCTGTCAAAGTCATGCCGGTTCTAATTTTTTAAAATTATGTAATCGCGCTATATTCTATTAAAAACAGTTACAATACTGAATTTTTAGAGCTGTGTATAAATTTTATTGCTAAAAACTAAAGGTATTTTTATAGGTGACCTAGTTTACAAGCGTGAAATTCGACGTTCTGTTTTGAACAAAAATTTTCCCCACTAAAACTTAATATGAAATTTCATATTCTTACAAGGTGTAGGTTTTTGATTAATGTAATTTTTTCATAAATTGTCAGTGAAAAGTAGATAAGCAGCGTCAAAACTGGTAACACTTGGATATATAAATGAATAAAAATATGGAAATCCATCTATAATGAAATGGTGATTTCCATCTTACTTTCCTGCACCTGATTTTGCTAATAGGGATGGGCTTATGCCATGCATTGTGCAATAAGAGAAAGCAGCTTTTTTATGATAACAAGAAAGTGTATTAGTCACTTTAAAAATAATAGGATTCAAAAACAATTTTAAGTCAAGTAATTGAACCAATAATAGTCTAACGAGCACAAAGACAGGCACAGACATTATGAATTTTAAAAGTAAGAAGATAAGTTGTTGTTGTAATGACATTTGATTTGAAACTGATTATACAGTTACACTCACAGTCACAGCGACAAAGTTCTTTGGAACATTCTTATTCAAAGATGATTTGATGAGCATACACCTTCATCTAACCTCCCCATTTAATTCAAATTGGATGACAAACTTTGTTAATTAAATTATTTCATTCCAGGTGATCCATGATACTTAAAAAATCATACTTTTTTTGGTAGGAGTATTTTATTTCATGGAGGCTGACATTTTCTATTTTGCATTGTGGGATATCTGTCAGAAAGTAGGTCACACGTAAGAGATGGAGGAAAGTCGGTCACCACTGGGTGAAAGCCGTCAAAGTGTCCCACGTGGTAAGTTGCCTCTCCCCCGGGCTAAAGGGGTTTATTATTTACAGTAGCAACGCTTATTAATTCATAGATTGATTATGTATGTTTATAATGCATGTTACAGCAAAAATAACCCTTTTGCTGTTATCTAGGTTTTGGTATGTGCTTTGTTTTAGAATTAGGTCACCGCCTCCGTTCAATGCTAATGCTGAATATTTTGCCCTCTATCTGCCCTAGAATTTTGCTACTGTGATATTTTGTTTTAAACATGAATTTGGTATGACTTTACATATTTATTCTGACCGTTGTGAACAATGGACAATATATAATGATGGTGATTGTGGGACAGTTTCCTTGAAAATTACAGAATAGGGGTCAAGCTGTACATAACTGGGTCAAATTTGGTAATCATGAGATAATCAGATTCTAAGAATCAGGAGATAAATTTTTTATTTGCTAGCCAGTATTCAGATCTTTTTGATAATGTTTACATTGGATAAATGGGTTTTAAATGTCTTTAAGTTTGAAAACAAATTTTGTTATTAATAGCTAAGTGTCAAATTTGTGTGTCAGTGTGTCCTACATCTTTTCTTGCATTGACTTTAAATATAATGTAAGCCATTGGGTTCGTTCATGTTAGGCCTAGGCCTATAGGATTAACTATCATCAAGCAAAGTCAATGGTGAGGTGTTTCTTCAATTTGACCTCAATTGTGTCATGATGACCATATTATATTGTAGGATGTCTAGCCATTAATTATTCTATTTTCATTGAAATGTTAGACTATGTAGAATATTGAATAGAAATTATAGAGAATAACTTATCTAGCCTAACATAATCTTAGTCTTGTCTGCCATAGATGAAAAAATAAGAGTGCTTCCCAGTCTTAACCTACTTTTATAATCTTTTTTAATGAGTTATATAATGGGCAATAATGTTTATAATCTATGTATAGAAGCTGGTAATATTTTATATAAGCTTACTGCCTTAATAGTAAAGTAAGCTTACATAGGACAACACAGCCAGAATCCAATTGGATAAAGTCGTTTAAGTTTTGATATTTACATGTGATGGAACAAAATTTTATGAACTCGTAGAATTTAAGAATGATGATCCACTGTTACTACTACGATTCCAGAAAACATATTATTATCATCGAAAGTAATTCTTTATTCCCATTTTTTCCTTGCTCCATGATAAAAAGAAAATGTCTTTGAAATTACCGGTACTTGATGTTTTGGTATCTTTATAGCACAGGTGGAAATTAATGCTGAAAGTAGTTTTCGAAATTTGGGTTTTTTCTGAGCACCTAGTAAAAATAAATGAATGTCAGCTATAGCAACCAGCAAGTATGACCAAGTAGACGTTTTTTTAGTAGCTTTCATCATCCATGCTAATTTTTTTTATCTGGCTTAATAGGTTTCTTTTCCGAAAGCATGTAAAATTTATATTTTCAGTTGTATGGATGGAGAATCATGAAAGAATGGAAGTTAGAGACAGGCAATCACCAGCCAATAAAATTCAAAAACAAGATGGCAGACAGTCTCATAGTCAGAATGGTAATGGAGGACAGAGGTCTCCAAGATCACAAAGGAAAGAAGCTATTGCACAGGCTGCTGCAGAACAGTTGATAGGAGAACCAATGGTTGATAGGAGGCGTTCAACAACTGATCTTCATTCTCAATCTTCTGATGCTTTAAGAAGAGCAGAACTTTACAGTGCCGGAGGAGATGGACATTACATCAACAGACAATCTCTTGATAGTCAAATAGCACACAAATCTTTACCGAATAGAAAACTTTCTGATGCAACAGACCATCATGCAAAAAATCACAATAAAGCTAATGTAAGTGATAGAACTTTTTCAAGTGAACCTCACACCATAAAGAGGTCAGACTATGAACGCCACCTGACAATGGGTGAATCAATTGTAAAACACAATGACATTGGGGAAGGTATGATAATAAAGGTATCTACTATGGAACCATTAGAAGTGGTGACCAGACGTCCATCTATAGATAGTCAACTACGTAATGATGTGTTAATGGTCAAAAGACCTGTTATAGAAACTCAACAAGCTACAAGTACAGATAGCAATTCACCTACAACACATGGTAAGTAAAACTATTAAATCTAATGACTCATTTAATCAATTTTTCAGATTAGAAGCTTTCTAGTTCGAGTGGCAGTATAACTTTGCGCAGATTTTAAATTTTGACTTGATTTTATATTCCTATAGTTTTTGAGAGATAAAGAATAAGCATGAATATTGATTTCATAAGTTTAAAACAATTTTGTTGATTTCAGTTTAAATATTGTTTTATTTCCTGTGTTATAGTGGTATGGACACATGACTACAATGAAAGTAATAAATATAATGACGATATTGATAATAGTCCAGCAGGAAACTATATAGAATCTAATAATTCACTTCCATCTACCTTATCATCTGTTTCACCAAATAGTAAGTATTTATTTTATCATCCTCAGTATTATAACTTAGTATTAGATTTGATGTGGAATCTAAGGGATTTGAAAAGGGTTTTTAACCCTCAATGTGTATTGTGTATTGGGCACCCTATTCTTTCTATTTGTATTGAGTATCCTGTGACATCACTGTCACAATTGACTTGAAATATTTTGTTGTAGAAGGCATAATCTGATCTTCTGGAATAATATGAGTCTCTGGTGTCAAATAGAAAATCTGAGTGGAAGCAGTAATATCCTGATTGTTATGAAATAGGCCATAAAACCCCTTTGAAGTCCCCTGTTGAGAAATCTTGAACCAAAATCACTTGCTGACCCTCATAAAGGGTAGGGTGTGTATTTTTAAAGGGGTGCATAACAGTCTTTATATTATTATTTTATTATACGCCCACATGGAAATGTTCGTCAGTCCATCTCTCTGTCTACATTTTTTGTAGACACTATACAAGCTACATTTTTTAACTGATCTTAAACTTGCTATGCATGTATCTTGGTCAATTTCGAATAAGGTAATAATTGAATGAATGATTTCAGAATTATTGTCCTTGACTTGTAGGAACAAAAGAGATTACAGTTTTTATCAGATCTTGATGAAACTTAGTATGCATGTATATATATTGATGAGATCTCAGTCAAGTTTGAAATTGATAATAATTGGATGAACTGTTTTAGAGTTCTTGCCTTTGTGTGTACGTTAATGAGACCTTGTTCATGTTTGAATTTGATGAACTGTTTTACGTTGACTTAAAAATTAAGCTGATAGTGGGCGTATGTTACCTTGCCTGGCAAGCTATCTTTATTAACTTTGCAGCTGAATTAGTGAGCAATTGATTTTGCGATGGTTTGTAATTGGTATCTTGCATTTTCTTAGAATCTTAGTTTTTATTGAAATGAATTCATTTCTGACCATGAGTAGCTAATTTGGTACTCAATTCAACTGGATGTACAGAACCTGAGTTTGATGTATGCTCGTTGAGATTAAAATTAAAATAGACTTCTGAATTATTGATTAGAAAATGAAATCTGAGACAACTTTAATTTTCAATTTAATGAAATGGTTGTGGCAAGTGTATGCTCATGTTTTACTACTCCACTATGTTGTCAAGGGAAAGATTAGGATTCATATTGAAAAACTTTTCATTTCTTTTGAATTTTTGTTAATGAATTTTGAAATTAATTTGATTTTCTATGTTTGAATCAACTATCATTTAAATCGTGCATCACTCAACTTTCAGACTTTAAGCTAAGAGCAGACATTTTAAGTGCATTTCTACATTACACTGACAGGCTGACACTCACTCTTCAAAATTAAGAATGAGGTTTCATGATGGAACTGGATGGTTTAGTTACTATAAATAGACATTATGTCATCGACTCATTGACATTAAGAAAATAATTCTACTATTATAACAAATCTAGATGTAATACAATTCAAACAGTGTACACAATGTCATTTATATAGAATTATACACCAATTTCTCTGACCAAATTTATAATATGTCAATAGGATCAAGTATTGAAATTCTACTGAAAGAGCTATTAAAGGACATGTGTGCCATTTTTCTGACCAATCATGTCTCAGAAACAGTAATTTTTTAGCTCAGCTAATCAGTAATTAGTGTTCACAGCTGACCGTCAAAATTTAGCCTTCAAAGCCATGTGTGTCCAGAGTTACCTGCGTCGTTTTAAGAGACACTTCCATATATAGAAAAGACATCTATACAAATAGGAAAGGAAATTATTAGTTTGAGATATTTTTTGAAGGAACTATGCAAATTTCATACATTTTCAGTACTTGTGAAGACTACATATACTCAAGACTCAAATCAACCCCCCAAAATGGCACACCTGTCCCTTTAAAGCTTTCTAATAAATTTTGTAATTAAAGAATACATCCAAGTATGAATGCAGGAATGTTAAAGAAAAGTTAACAATAGAAAGGAAAACAAACTCAAATACACATGGGTTGCCAGGTTAGTCCCTGGTGTCAAGCCCCAGATTTGATGTTTTCAAAAAAACATTAATCATAGAATGTCCATAATAATCTCTCTGTGATCTTTTGGTATATGGAATATTCAGACATGAAAGGATTTTGAAGTTTATAGATATGCTGAACTGTTATATTATGTAGTTATATTGTCAACCTTCTTTCTTTAAATGCAGCTTGATATGTGAACATGAATCGAAAATTTATAATGATCAAGATAGAAAAAGCTAGAGATGATTATTGTTCATTTGAATGCTGGTTTCTATTTAAGTATCAATCAGCTTGTTAGTTCATTAAATTCTTGTTATTGAAACGTAATATTATTGATAGCTCACAATTGTTTTTAAAAGATGACAAACTATGTATGAGTTATGGCCCTTGACTTGATTAAATAAGGATCAAATATGATATCAAATCATCATACATGTATAATGAATGCTTTATGTTTGATTTTGAATGAAACTAGATTTATATATATATATATGTATATTATGTAAATTGATGAGGTCTTATGTTAAAGTTAAGCAGTAATGCATTCCATGCAGCTAGCTAATTTAATGATGTCATTAGTGGGTGTTTCTGCGGGTTGTATATCTAACCTTTTCTGGCTAGCAGTACTTTATCTTCTCATTGAGACTAATAGGCTCTCTTTCAGGCAGGGAATCAATTTTAAATAAACCTATTACAATTTTGATTCTATGCTCTACCCTATTTGTCTAAATTTCATTTTGAACTTGTGATGCTAATAGTTATAGTGATCCTAGTTATGAATAACAAATTACAAATAATATGATAAAATAAATGATAAACAACCACTGTATAATAAGGCTTGGTAGTGAAGGTAAAACAATTATTAGTATTTTATTGAGGACAGATCCATAGATTATATAGTATAGGTTACATACTATGAAGATATTTGGATATGGACTAGTAAATCTTGGTTGAGGTTATGATGACACAGACATTCCTGACACTTTTCCAATTTAACAAAACAAATTTCTATCATTTATGGGATGACTGTTGTTTTATCCAACGAAATAAGTTCAGTCTAGGTGTACTTCATCATTGACAGAATTTAGAATGTTTTTTCTTTGACAGCAATTGGCTTATTATAATTTTATTTGAATTATATAGGCTAAACTAATATAGTTCAAATAGTCTTCTAGAACATAGCATCAATCTTACATTATAATGTTGTTAACTCTGGGTTATATTGGCAATGATCAAGTCTTCGCTTATCTACAAACATAACAGCCATCTAATCCTGTTATGAGTCAGTTTGTTGTTCAAATTTCAACTTCTATGTTGTTCATATTAAAACAACAAACTAAAAGTATGATAAAAAGTAATGCATTAAATAAAGTGCTACAGAATGGTTCACTTTTGCAGAGGTTGATTTGGGCCTTCAGTACATGTAAATAGTCTTCAGAAGTACCATAATGGTACGAAAATTGCATAATTTGTTCGAAAATACCTTACACTATTTCACTTGTTTATTATTTAATGGTTTTATATCATTAGTTTATCCTCTGCTTAACAATAATGGTGATATGATTTAGAGATCATTTTTGATTATCTAGTCCTTATAATTGAAACACATAACTCAGAAGGCTAAAATTTTGATGGTCAGCGGTGAACACTTAGCTCAGCTGAACAATGTCGGATTCCGAGACCAAGGTAGGATTGATGTCCGATAACTTTTACAGTTACTGATCCAAAATATTGTAATTCCACCAGTTTTCAAATGAATTCTGCAGTAGGGCATACTTATTATTATGAAGATTTATTGAATGGTATAGATGAAATGATTGTCAATTAGTGATATATTTTGAAAATTTTACTAATTTGAGTTTATAATACACTCATATTATCAACTTTTATTGCCACAAAACTTAATAACTTTTTATGAGTGGATCATTTGATTATTTTTACTTTTACCAGTAACAATAAGAAAGAAATTGATCCTATAATTCTAGACATTCTATTTAGAATTCTGAAGATACGTTTGTATATATTTTCATTCATTTTACTTTGTTTCCTCTTCTTCCTCAGCTTTCATTCATGATCTTCTGTTATTTGTGTTATCAATCTTTTGTATGTGACTGCTACATTATATATATATATATAGCTCATTTTAAAAAAATGATGCTTAACTAATTCTCATTATGAATATAATCAACGAAATCCTGCTACTGTTTACTGTCATTAACATCAGTTATGACTTGTGTATAACACTATAGTATACTGAGAGGTTGAGAATAGACCTAATATGGGAATATTCTTGGAATAAGTATGGGACATGAACATGTCAGCATGCCCCGAGTTCTACAGGTTATTGATTTTGTTCACACAAAACATTAATCATGTCTTTCTCAAACATTGAGAGATATCAAAATGTGATGTAAATATCACAAATCAGGAATTAGCTCACACTTTCTTTAGAAATCTTAAAGGGACAGATTCGCCATTTTCCAGAAGTTGATTGGGTCTTGAATATACGCAAGTAGTTTTCAGAAGTTCTAGAATGTACGAAATCACATGATTCCTTAAAAATGCCTCAAACTAGGAAGTTCTTTCTATTTCTAAATATGTCTGTTCTATATATATTGCAGAGTCTCAAGAAAAGAGAAGTCATCTTTTTAACGCGAATAATTCTGGACACGCATTGATTTGAAGGCTCATATTTCGACAATGAGCTGTGAACAGTATTACTGATTACTGAAAAGTTTCCTGTTTCTGAGACTATAGTACCATAGATCAAACGAATGGCAAACCTGTCTCTTTAAGCACAACTTTGCAATCCCCTAGTTGTTCTAAAAAAGATAAAGAGATCCTATCTGGGACACCTATTCTATTTATACCCTTCCAAATTTCTGTCTGATCTTAATATCATTGTGATCTTGAATTCTGAAAATGCTATAGTTCTTGAAGTTTTTACTGATTTTCATGAAACTGGGTATATATTATGTACATCATATAAAGACAGAAATTTTCAGGTTGCACTAATCACATAAAGAAGTGGGAGTATTTTGATGTGAATCTCTATCCTTGACCTTCCTGTGAGGAAGAGCCTCATCACCTAGTTATCAGCATGTTGGCCATTATTAAAGCAAAAACAGGATACAGTTTAAAGTCATTTTTTTTGTGAAGTTTAAAGGGCAGTTAGAGTTTAAATTAAGTGTGGAAGGTAAAGTAATCAAGTTATTGAAAACTATAATCAAAAATCAAGAGAAATGTTTCCCTTACCGTAACTGAAGTTTTAAAATGATACTACGTCTTAGAATGAACATAAAGTTTAAGTTCTCAAGAATGGTCAATATGAGTATACGTTCACCAGTGAACTTACCTGGTGTCATAAAGTTACAACAGAATCCCTGTAAAGTCTGGAAAATTGGAAAATTGATAAAACTAAGTAATTATTGAAAAACGCTTAATATTAAGTTTTTTTGGATTTATCGGATTATGTAAGGATCCTGTTTATTGTGACACCAGGTATATCTACTGATGAATATAATATGCCACTATTGGCCAAGTTTCAAATTCTTAAATTTTATATTTATTCTAAGACGTATTCCTTTAAGTAAAAGTATTTTGCTAAGTTTTTGAATGCCAAAGGTTTACGTACAGATTTAGGCGGAAAAGTGTCTCCTACTTATTTAGCTTGACAAGTCTAGCCCTACCTGTTCTTTAGGGTGTGATATACAGCTGGGATACTGGCACCTTAAGGACCCAAAAGTGGATTGGAGCAATTCCCAGAAAAAAGTGACATTTAATGTCTGCCCTGTCTGGCATCTACCGATTGTAATGGTTTTAACTAAAAATATCAAACCATTCATTTTAAATACATATAGTACACACTGTTTTTTTATCACCCATTGAAAAACAAATTCCTATTGATCAAGTAGATACATAAAAGTAAATAGCATGTTTATAAGAAATTTTTGTCGCATACTTTATGTTTTAATTCTTAAAATTGTGCATATTGCTGCTGTAAAAGCATATTTATATCCTGTTTTTGATAGACAACTTTCACTGTTAAAAGGCCAATGATTAATTGAAAAATCCATATCCATGTAGCCTCATAACTTAGATCAAAGAGCTTTATTAAACTATAATTCAAACTCTTTAAATATTGTACTTGACAGTACATGATAACATATATAAAAGTAAACCCACTTAGTATATACATTTTGATAATAATGAAACTTAAAAAACATGCTGAATTATTAATTGTGTAAAAACCCAGCTAGATTGTATGTAAATTGGTTGTTGTATTTATATTGTGTATAAGTTAGATGTTCTACATACCATTACCACACACTGACCTGACCTCAATTTCTATTGAACAGTGGTTACCTTGCCCTAGTTTAACATTATATTCTATACCATAGTGCATTATCCTTAACCCATTTAAATCTTGCAAAATAGATTTAATAGGTATTTACAGAAATCTAACTGTATCTTATGTCTTGAAAATAACCAAATATTTAACCTGTTGGTTCTTTGAAGAGAAAGATTTATCATAAATTGGGAAAAAGGAAGGTCTGACTAGTAGTTACATGACTGTATTATGAAATGGTGGCTGTCTGACTGTCTGGATATCAATTCCATACATCATAATATGTCTGGAATTCTCTATTAAATCAGACTGGCCGATATTGGTCTTGATATCACTATCTGAAGGCACCTTATTCCATAAGGCACATTTCTGAACTAATAATACATTGTATAAATATATGATTTGTTATCACTGCTGAGAATATTCTGTTAGGACTATGATGATATTTGAAATGTTATAATATCTGGGACACTTTGTCTTTGAAAAATGCTGCTAATAATCTACATATCTCTGATTGGATCTAAGAAATTTTGAAAATTATATTTTGGATTTTCTAAAGTCATTTCACTTACAGCTGCTGATATAGTTCAGAGATATGAATTACAGTCCTGTTCTTGGCATGACGAGACATTTAATATAAGCCTTACCAATGGAAATTACCCTTTGAATTTGTCAACTTCAGCTGTTAAGTTTGGATCTATATTCAATCAAAATTTGATCAAAGCAGACAGCAAAAGTTGTCAGTGTATTTTATTTTGGAATAAGATACTTTACAATCAGCAAACTCTCAACTCAGGCTTTGTTTGTGGTTAATTCTGTCACTGTTTGATGCAATTTGGATTGAGGTCACAGTTTGCTATGATTAATTGTTGAAACCTTAGATTAAAATGAACTGAAGTTCTTAAAATGTATTTAATTGTGGTAAATTGTTCTGGGTCACATCCTACATGCACAGCAGGTGTTAAATTGTACAGATTGGCTGTCAGGTCATCTACATGTCAGTTTGTCATCAGTATAATTATGAATGTCATATTTTCACTAAACAAATGAATAGATGAAAATAGATTTAATACTGACTGATGAAAAGATTAGAAATTACATTTGAAATCTGTTTAGTTTATATCAGTAATGGTGTTAAAGTGATATTACAATGGTATTTGAAATAAAACTATATTGAGTAGAAGAAGTAGATTAGGTCACGATGTTTTACTAATAGTAGTTTAACATTAAAGTTGTTGGACCGTCAGGCAGGCTGACTGACTGAGTGGTGTGGGTTGTTATATAGTTACCATATTGATTCACACTCAGTCATTGACGTAAGACTTACAACTATAAATAATCACTAGAACTTGTCTAAAGTGATAAAACTAGGTTTATGATAGATTCCTGATTTCTGTATTATAAAATCATTTTGATCATGATATTTAACACTTATTGAAATAGACTGAACATTGGTTTGAATCCTAATATAGTCATGATGCATCAAGTCATATTAATTTCATTCAATCTTATTTATGATCTATTTCACAATAAATGTACCACATTACACCAATCTGAAGGTATTTAAATCAATGTAATATATCATGACACATAATATTTGATGTGATGCAATATGATAAGCATAACTGTCAATAGTAATTATTTTATCCTAGATTATTTTACTCTATATCAATCATTATGTGCACTAGAATGCAAGGGCGTCTGCAAAAGTTTCGTTAGGTGGGGTTGAATTAGATTAGTTCATCTCAACCTTTATGATATAAATCACAACTTGAGAAAAAATCTTCCATGCCGTTCACCACAAGCACTTAAAAAACTGAATCATGCCAGTTAAATGCTGTTTCTGTTTCAAACTTATATTTACACAGGCGACATGTTTTACATATAAAGTGCAATTGAGATGTCTGGACCCTTGTTCAGTGAGAACCCTGCGCTAGGTGTGCCTTACCAAGGGTCGTGACCTCTGGAACTAGCTTCATTAATTTAAATGGTTATCAGGCTTTGTTTTTTGTTGTCAAGATATCTGCTATTTGCTATACACACACTCCAAGAGATCCAAAGTAGGGAAAGGTAATGGAAAGTTTTATGCGTGTTTTATATAGTTATCAACCATTTCTTCTTTCTTCGTCAAACCACGTGAACTGGTGCTTTGCTCTGTGGTGAAGTTCAGTTGATGAGTTATATTTAAGATCAGTTCTCTTTGGAGCTTAATTTCCCCCTTATTCATAAAATAACCCTTGTGTATTATTCATCCCCAATTCCCCTCTTCCAAATTTTACAGCGGAAAATTTTGTATTCACCCCTGAGGGGGCATATGGACCCCTGTTGAGAAACGCTGATTTAGATCTGAACCTCGACAAATGCTTAAAGAGACCCTTGCACAAATCACTAGTTCATAGAAGTAATGTCTTATTCTTTAGATTCATCTGACATCATCAACAGCATTTTTTATTTGCACTTTAGAGGAATCTGTTTCATTCGAATTACTAAATAGACCAGGTAATTACTGAACCATTAATCAGATCAAATTCACTTATTTTTATGAATATTGAGCTCTGAATAAGCCTATTTTAATAGTTGCAATGTATGAATTACTAATGTGTTATAATGATTATAAGTTTTATAAGTAAATATAACAAAGCCAACACATAATATATGAATATATACTAGTCAGGCATAATACAGAGTCAACAAAAAATAATTGGTGATATTAAAACTGACAATGTTATTTACGGTTGACAGAGGTTTAAAAGTAAAAAAAAAAAAATTTTCTTTATGTTTGAAATGACAAAAATATCATAATTTTAAGTCATAATATATCTAATGTTATCTCCAATCTAAGTTGTCCTTTTTTCCCTGGTCAGATTAGAAATATCAATTAGAGCAATTTTTGCAAAATTTTGCCCCAAATTTTGACAATTGTTTTGATATACTTTGATGGTATTGACCAACTGATAGTAAAAGAAACAACTGTACATGACCAAAGTTAATACTTTGTCTAATTTTAATTATAATGAAATGACATAAAGTGACCTTCCAATGAATTTGAAATATGCTAATTAATGTAATTGTTTTTTTAATTGCTACTTATACACAAACAATTTCTTAAATTGCACTTTGTTGACCTACAATTTTATGAGAATTTAGAGGCTGTTGTTTTTTTTTTTTTGTAAGACAATTAGTTTAAAATTTCATTCTTTCTGCTTCCCATCTATCTTTTTCTGAACATCTTCAATAAAAGATTGTAGTTATAGATTAAATTACAACACACAAAATATCAAGACTTCGATATTTAGGTACAGACCTACATTAACCCTTTCAACCCTAGCGGCCGGTATACCGGTCAAACACTAACGCAATATATACCCGACCAGCCGGTATACCGGCCGTTGCTAAGTGACGTCATACAACGTTAACGTCATACGCTTTTACTTTTATTACTTGGAGTTCAAGGTATATGACGTTGTATTTCATTTACACTCAGGGTTCAAAGGGTTAAGAAAGAAACAACAAAGTTTTACATGGAGGACCTGGTCCCTTTCCATACCTCTTGGCATTGATCTTGGAATATCCATCTGTAATTTATTGCTGCATGGTCTGTAACAATGAGGAATGTTTATTCAAATTGATGAACTAAGAACCCATGACCACCAGCAAATGATATCATGTAAAGAACCAACTGTTCTACAATATACTAATGAACTGATTTACATTATATAGTTGTGACCTACATGTAGTTAGTTAATGATGTAAAGTTTCTCCACTGATAAAATGATTGTACAGGGTACATGCTTGTTTTTGAAAATTTATATTTACATTTTTATATGTCATTCTTGTTTTACTGCATGGAGTACTTATATGTTAACCGGTGGAATCTGGTATATTAAAGAAATTAAGTGATGGTATGAATGGTTGTATCAGATTATTTTATGGTTTAAATGGTTGTATCGAATTATTTAAATGGTTGTAACAAATTGTTTATATGGTTGTGAAAAATTGTTTTATGGTTTAAATGGTTGTAAACAATTGTTTTATGGTTTAAATAGTTGTAAGAAATTGTTTTATGGTTTAAATAGTTGTATCAAAATGTTCCAATGGATTTTACAACTTGTTTAAATGGTTGTTACAAATTGTTTTTTAGTTTAAATGGTTGTATCAAATTGTTTTATAGTTTAAATGGTTTTATCAGATTATTTTATGGTTTAAATGGTTGTATCGAATTATTTAAATGGTTGTAACAAATTGTTTATATGGTTGTGAAAAATTGTTTTATGGTTTAAATGGTTGTAAACAATTGTTTTATGGTTTAAATGGTTGTAAGAAATTGTTTTATGGTTTAAATAGTTGTATCAAATTGTTTTATAGTTTAAATGGTTTTATCAGATTATTTTATGGTTTAAATGGTTGTATCGAATTATTTAAATGGTTGTAACAAATTGTTTATATGGTTGTGAAAAATTGTTTTATGGTTTAAATGGTTGTAAACAATTGTTTTATGGTTTAAATAGTTGTATCAAATTGTTTTATAGTTTAAATGGTTGTGTCAAAATGTTTTATGGTTTAAATTGTTGTGTCAAAATGTTCCAGTGGATCTTACAACTTATTTAAATGGTTGTATCAAATTATTTTATAGTTTAAATGGTTGTAACGAATTGTTTTATAGTTTAAATGGTTGTATCAAATTGTTTTATGGTTTAAATTGTTTTTAATATGTTTTATACGGTGGCATCAAATTGTTTTATAGTTTAAATGGTTGTAACAAATTGTTTTATAGTTTAAATGGTTGTAACAAATTGTTTTATAGTTTAAATAGTTGTAACAAATTGTTTTATAGTTTAAATGGTTGTATCAAATTGTTTTATGGTTTAAATAGTTTTTAATATGTTTTATACGGTGACATCAAATTGTTT